>NC_091486.1:28805732-29115851 GCF_947461875.1 Haliaeetus albicilla
AATTATATCAGAAACAAAGATGGAGAATCAACTTGGATTTGTCTAACCACAGCTTATGCATGAGATCCTGCTATTCAGAGTTGGCCCGAGTCACGTAGTTTGTACCTCAAGAACTCTTTTCCTGATCTCCTGTATGAGGCTGTTGTCATAGAGAGCTTTCAGGAGACGGAATGTGTTCCCACCTCCTGTAGAAAGAGAGTCCAGCTTATTTAATGTGCTTTCACCACCAGTTTTAATTGAAGCCTTTACAGACTTGGCAGGCTCAATGATTTCTGTGCTCTACTCAGGGTAGTATCCTGCTTTGAGCAGCAGTAAAACCAGAAGCTTCAGAAGAATGGTCATTTGGGCAGGCCACAGGCTCATCCCCCAAGTCCTTGTAACACTGACGCTGGCTGTTTGACAGCAGATGCTGTTCTAATACCCAGCAGCATGGTATTAGGACTACGCTCAATTTGAGCACAGTAGCCCTGAATCTTCTTAGACTTGATGAAGTGATGATACAGCTGTGATGATCATGTTTTTAACACTGAAGTACTGTTCAAATGAATAATTTGAAACTTACTGGAGACAAAGTTCTGTTAATAAATCTCTCCTACTTCCCTCCCCACCAGAAAATTTAGGGTCTTACTGTTCCAAATTAAAGTACTGTTTTCTGTAGTTTCTAATAATTGCTAGGCCCAACTTTTTCATTGTTCTCTACAGTGCCAGCTCTGAGCAGGACTAATCCAGTGCCCTGTATAAACCCTCATCAGGAAGCAAGAAGTAAAACTTACCAATAAATATTGCTTCAGATTTCCTTACAGCTTCCACTGGATCACAAGATTCATGAATGCTGTCCAGCCCATAACCTTAAATGAAAAAGTATTTACCTTTGCCACTTCAGTTTGGAAGAAGAATGTGGTATGTTCCATCACCCCCTGCCCTCCCCCCCACCCCCACCCCCGAGAGAAATGTTTCACCAGACAACCAGGGAAGCTTCAGAGAACTCTACAACACAAAACAGAGTATGTCCTATGTTAGTGCAGGGTTTCTGCATCCAGCTGTACCAAAGCAAACGTTTGCTTTATGGATATACGTGCTCAGTGTCTAAGAGCAGAGCATTTCACTCGGCAGGTGCACGCTGAGGCACAAAGTCCCGCTGAGCATTACCGGCTAACTGGAAAGTAAGAGATGGGAAAAAGCTGTCAGTCTTCAGCTTGGCTGAGTCTGAACAGGATGTGCCATTATTGGGCTAGCATTACTAGTACAAATATCTGATCCGAGGGGGTTTTTTTGGGTAATGGTTAAAATGTCTGGCTTTGACAGATTTGCCTTGCTGGGGTTCACTGAGTACAGGAAGTGCGACAGCCAGAAGAACATGGACATTTGATATCAGCAGTCCTTCTGCAACACAAGGAGCAAAGTGTGCTGCCCAGGGAAGTAAGTACTGATTATTACTACAGTAACAGGTCCAAAGTTATCCTGAACAGTAATAGATATTAGGCGGAGGTGTTGCTGTAGGCTGCTCTGGGAAGATCTTTGCTCCAAGTAAAGCTCGGTTGCTGTTCATCATGGAAATATCTGGCTGGTTGAAGCGCATTATAGTAACGGTCCTCACTTAACACCAGTAGTCGCACGGCTCGAGCAGAGGTTTAAGACGTACGGGAAGAAACGTTCCCCTGCGTGACTAAGGAGAATAAAAAGATGCCCCTTAGTATTCGGGAATAAAAACTTCCTCCCTGAAGTGGTTAGAAGCGTCGTAACAAGATTTCTTCTGGAGGCCTCTAAAGCACCTACTTGAGGTAGAAGTTGGCGAACAGCTGCCCGCTGCTCCCGCTGCCGTTGCTGGCCGCAACTCAACGGCGTGCAGCAGAGCCAGGAAGCCCCTCTCCGCCGCTCCCCGGGCACTCCCCCCGCTCGGACCCCCGGAAAGCAGACCGTCGCAGAGTCGCTCGCCGCCTCACGCCCCCTCAGAGCCGCGGTTTGCCAGCGCCGGCCCGGGCGCTGCCCGGCCAGGCCGGGCGCTGCCCGGCGAGGCCAGCCCCTGCGGCACGGCTGCCCCACGGCAAAGGCGACGCTTCCGCAGCCGCCGCCCGGCCGCGGCGCTCGGCGCCCGGGGCGGGCCGGCCTTACCCAAGCTCTCAAACTTCTCCCTCGCGGTGCGGGCGTAGGCGTCTCGGTCGTGCAGGGCGTAGGGAACGAAGAGCACCCGCTTCACCTTCCTGGGAGAAGAGAGGGGAGAGAGCGCTTAGAGCCGCGGGGGCGGCCCGGGGCCGGGCGGGCTCCCGCAGCCCCTGCGCAGCGCTTACTCCCCGAGGAAGCTCTTGATGTGCTGCTGGCAGTGGCCCAGGTACCCCCCTCCGTGCAGGGTGGAGTTGGAGACCAGCAGCAGGCGCCGCGGCCCCCCCATGCCGCCCCGGGCCGTGCCCGCGGGCGGTGCGCGCGGCCCGGCCCGCCCCGGCCCGGCCCGGCCCGGCCCGCCCCTTCCTGCCCCGCCGGGGGGCCGCGGGGTGGGGCCGAGCCGCCGCCGCCGCCGCCGCCGCCGCCGCTCCCGCCGCCCCGGCCCGGCCATGCTGGACTTCGCCATCTTTGCCGTCACTTTCCTGCTCATCCTGGTGGGAGCCGTGCTCTACCTCTACCCGGTAATGCTGCCGGCGGCGGGGAGAGCGGGACGGCCCGGCCCGGCCCGGCCCGGCCCCCGGTGGCAGGCGGTCAGGGAGCGAGCGGCTGCGGAGCCGAGCCGCCACCGCGCCCCGGGCGGCCCCGGCCCCTTCCCGCGGCCCCTGGGCTTGGGCGGGGGTTCGGGCCCGCCCCGGCGCCGTCCCACGCCGGTGCCCCGGGGCCCGGGTCCTGCCGGCGACGTGGCTGACGCTTGCGGGAGCGCTTGTTGCAGGGTGTCCCCGTCCGTCCGTCCGTCCGTGCCTGCCGAGCCAGCGGGGCAGCCCTGCCCGCACGCCTCGGCACGCCTCGTGTTCGACGTGCTCCGGTGAATCCCTCTTAGAAGGGCTTTATCCGCTCGCCTTGCAGATCCCCAGGGCAAGATCTGGGCGCGAGATCTGCGTTGCAGACCTGACCCTTTAAATCTTTACCCAGGGATCTTTCATCTAACCAGATGAATAATCCGCGTTTCGCCAGTGGGACCAGGCACACGCTTAACAGTTGATCAGCTTCATAAGCCTTAGCAGGTTTGAGGCCTGAAGATGTGGCTTATCCAGCTTTTTTTTAATGGTTGTAAGTAGTGCAGCAGCACTGATGTCGAAAATCTAGCTCTCCTGCTTGAAAACTGTGGGGCTTGTATAAAATCTTAAGTTCAAGGAGGCTGATGCATTTTCTTTTACCCTAGGCATCTAGGCAAGCATCAGGTATCCCTGGGCTGGCTCCAACTGATGAAAAGTAAGTGGTTTCCATCTCCACATCGATCAAGTTCAGCATTGGCGGAGGATGCTGTTCATGACCAGATATCCTCTTTGTGTTCCTCAGGGATGGCAACCTGCCAGATATAATTTCCAGCAGCAGTTTGCATGAGTTCCTGGTGAACCTTCATGAGAAATATGGCCCACTGGTCTCTTTCTGGTTTGGAAGGCGTCTTGTTGTCAGCCTCGGCTCCATTGATCTCCTGAAACAACATATTAACCCCAACCGGTTGCGTAAGTGTTCTTTGCTTTGTCTGAGTCCATTTGTTCCTTCTGGCCTTGCTGGGCATCCTATGTCAAAGGAAGCTGGAGTTTCATTCTAAGTAGAAGGAAAATGAGACTTAGTTTGCAGCTGACATCGTGGTTCAGGTATGTCTTTGGTCCTGCTTATTGGACTTGAGTATCAGTGACCAAGACTTGCTGCTGCCCAGTGGCCATCTAGAAATTGGTGTACTTGTCTTTTACCATCTCCCGACAGGCAAATGTTTATGGAAAGGGTCATGCTCATTAGTCACTTGAAACAGCAAGGTGAAGATCCTGTAGCCACTTGGCACACATCTTAAAAGCAGCTTGAAATATGACTTAAGAGGAGGAACTTTGCTAAATTAAGTTGGAAAACAGCTGTGCTAGTTTGTCATAGCTCCCTTATGTGGTTCAGTGTGGAGGTTTTTATATTATTTGAGAAGTTCTTTAACTTTCGTTTTTCTTTGGTGTGTAGAATTTTGTGCTGAAAACCTTTAATGATCTTCCAGTCTTGGAAGCGGTCAGTGGTGCTGGTAGCTGAATTGACCGTCTTAGTCCTTGAAGGGTATTTATTTTATGCCGTAAGCCTCTTACGTGGGTGTTCTGCTTCCCAAGGTGATCACAGACAATAAGTTAACTCAGTTGGTGTTTGGGTTTAACCTCTTAGTTTTTCCAGTTTTCATCTTATAAGGTTGAATGAGGTGCTGGTTGCACACCTCTGACCTGATCCTGTAGGCTATCTGTAGGCACAGGCAGATATCTCAGCATCACTTTATGCTGGGGTCATGATGGGTAAGCTTCTTGCACAGTTTCATGACAGGCTCAAAAAAAAATGGTGACAATCTGTGGAAGGAGTGGGAGTTAACAAAGATCAGCAAGACACAGTGGATAGCAATGACACTCCAGAAGGTGGAAACCCACCCTGAAAGATCTGAATGTGCTCAAGTGTGTTTGGGGAAAATTGAGCAGGCGGGCAGTTTCTCAAAACTCAGAGAAGTGGTGACAGGCCCCTGAGCAGGCAAGTTCTCAGAAACGTACTGAATTTGGGAGTACCCAAATACTGAAGAAAAACAAATACAGTGCCTCCACTTAAATGTAGGAAATGAAGTGACCCAGGCAGCTACAGACTAGTCTGGCGTCCTGCTATGCCAAGGGCTAAACATATTTTTTTAAGGATGAGGATAAATAGGAAATGCACGTCATACTTCTTTGATAATTGGACTTCTGGATAAGGAAAGTGATAGGACTGTGTTTCTGTCAGGGTTTCGGTTCAGAATTTGCTTGGACACTGCTTGGGTCATCACTGAGACTGGAGGTAATGGGATATGAGAAGTGAAAGAGAGAGCAAGGCTGGATTGTGTTGGGAATGTGAAATGCTGGCTTGGGGAGCTGAAATACTCCCACTAATGTTAGCAGCCTGCCCTGATGGCATCATGCTGGGACCCCTTGTCAACACAGGGAAGCAGAGGGAGATGGGTACCCCTGAGGGCTGGGGCAGCAGAAGCAGGAAGGGGAGGAGCAAGAGCAGGCTGCATTAATTGCCTGCAGGATCGCAGGGCTATGGAAAAAAAGAAAAGGGTACAGTGGGTCATGTCTTTTCTCTAGAGAGAGGAAAGCATCTAGACTATTTCACCAGATGAACATGAGCCAGACCTGGAATCCTGCGTATGGCTCTGACCTCTGTACTCAGGCATGGTTTTGAATAAAGCAAGCGCAAAGAAAGGCTGCCGGTGCTCTCAGAGGAGTAGGGAGCCTGTTGTGCAGGAGGAGCCAGGGAAAGTGTGTTCAGCCCAGCAGAAGGAAGAGCTTATATCCTCAAAAAGGTAGCAGCAGCAGGCCTAAGAAGGAGGGTTCTCGTGATCTGTACTGAACTCAGACCTGAAAAAGCAGCAATATTAGTTGTATCAGTGCTTTTCTTTTAGCACTGATGCTTGTCAGAAGTGCTCAAACTTTATTAGAGGTGAGGAATCTTACTGATTCTTTTTCCTGGAGCTTTGAGCTATAAACAACATGTAGTATCTGAGTGGCTGTAGCAAAGCAGTTCCTGTACCATTTCCTGGTGAGTGAGAATAGATGTTGTGGTAGCTCTCAGCCACGAACTGGCTCTGGGCAGCTTGCAGTTTTGTTGGAGACCTGGTCTTGTCTGTATCTCTTATGTGCACACAGCACTGTGAGGCAGAAAACAGCCCACTGTGGACTGGGTTATATCCAACTGCTGACTCTCCAGCCCCGCCTGAAAACCCTTGCCATGTGACTTCTCCTCAGTCTGCTGGGGTACCTGAGGCCAGAGCTGCTCTTCTTAGATGCATGCTTGTTGGTTTCCAAGTTTGAGGTGTAGGGTTTGGCTCTGAGCAGCATAGAAAGGTTCCTTTCGTCTCGTGTGTGTCACAGGTGTGGCCAAACTTCTTGGAGAGAAAAAGAGAGGGAGGTGCTGATAGTGCATCTCTCATGAGAGCCTTGAAGTTGGACTAATTGCATTCGTAGTTATTAACAGGTTCCCAATGCCAGGAGACTTCTTCCTCATGCTTAAAGCAATGTTTGAAGTTGGTACATTTTCATGGCCTCTTACAGCTTGGTTAAGATTAATTTGCAAGGAGAATTCAAAGGAAGTCAAACTTTGCTGCTGATACTGGTGATTCCCATGAGAGCTCTGGGGAAGCAGTCCAGGCCCAGTGCGAAGGGTGTGGATGTGAAGAGAGTGGACTAGTTCAGGACTGCCAGGAGCAGTGGGTTCAGAGACCCACTTGGAAAACTCCCATGAGTCAATGTTGCCTTTTGGGTTGGGACAATGAACGTGAAGCATGCTGAATGCTGGAGATGGAGTTATGGGTCCTGGCCTGTTTGAGCAGGGCAGCTTCATTGCTGTTCTGTGTGCATTTGTACTGTGCAGCTTCAGAGGTCCTTTCCATCTCTGATGTTCAGTTCTGCTAGGCATCTGTCTTGGCTCTTCAGAGTTAGATCTTTTCTCCATATTTACTTACAGTGGTGTCCAGGACAGCACTGAGGTTCTTGGGATGAGGGAGAAGATTTCCTTGTAAGTGGAAGGAACAGTTGAAATTTTAATATGCTTCACTAAGAGGACTGAAAGTGTAACCCTAGAGACGTTTTCAAGACAATGACAAAGGAAGAAGTCCATGGAAGTGCTGGCAGGACAGAGCTCTGTCTCCAAGACACGGTTTGTGCCTTGTGGAGTCACTAGCCTTCCGCAGCTGTGGAGAAACAGTCGTTTCCCAAATACTGTGAGGCAGTGCCAGCCCTCAGGAAAGGGCAGCCTGGGCTCTGCAGTCCTCAGTTCGCAACAGTGAGTGTATCAGTCGCATGGGACTGCCTGTTTGCACTGGGGACAGAGGAGAAAAAAATGGAGCCTGTGGCCGATCCAGCAGTTTTCTTTCATGTGCACCAGGAGAACTTTGCAGTTTCTGCAGGTGATGGTGCTAAGCATCCTCTGGCCTCTCCAAATGCCTCTACTTGCCAGATTTGCTTTGTGGGCTTTACCACCAGCCATGTGTCTTTCTGGCTACCCCAGTACTGTGCCTAGCTCTGCCAGGGCCAGTCAGCAGGGAATCGTGGCATGAATAGCAGCAGCCACTCCATGGCAAAGTACCTTGGAGGAGGAATTGTCAGCAGCAGCTAGAGTCACGTAACAGCCTGCTCCATGTGGAGAGCTGCAGGTACCATCTGCTGTGCCAAAAGACACATGCACATACTCCTTGTCTTTCAAAGTGGGAAAGAGGATGAGATGCAGAGCTTAAAAACCTTGGAAGGGAAATGATGTGAGAGAAAAGCATTTAGGAAAGTTTACCATATTCATGCCTCTGGCCTCATTAGCTGCTTTTGTGTCATTAGGTAGTAAGTCCTCTGCAGGTGGGAATTGTCTCTTGTATGTTTGTCCAGTAGCATAATGAGGCCCTGATCTCTGCTGGGAATGCTAGATACACCCACAGTTGGTAGAGTCATATGTGTCTAACCCAGCCTTGATGTTTTCTGATGCCTCAGAGGTTTCACTCTCCATCTGGGAGAAATAACAGACTGTGATAAACAGTGAAAATATGCCTCTTGAAAAACTCCTGATTGCTGCTTCCAAATAGTTCCTTAAAGATTCTGCCAGTTCTGCAAGATCCACAGAAAAGTTTACAGAGAGGAAAAAGCATATGCCATACTTTATTGCACAGTTCTGCAGTGACACCTAGTATACTTCAGGAAATTTATTAAGTAGAGGCCCCTGGTGGTGAAATTCAGAGTTAAAGATCTAACTGAAGTGAGCCATGGATATGGAAGATGGAGGATATGTGGTTTTGTCTAGTTTGTACACTCTCGCAAGTGTCTGTGGAAGGAAGATGGAAAGTAAGACGATTAAGAGTAGAAAGAATTCTGTAGCTTAGTGGGGTACTGTAAGAGCTTCTCTGCTGGAGGCAGCCCTGACTGAGAGAGGTAGGTGTTAATTTGGGAAGAGCTCATCAGCAGGGAACTCAGTGCATGCAAGAGAAATCATGCAGGAGCAGTAGGGTGTCAAATGAGGTTTGCTGGGGCTGTGAAGCAAGGTAAGGAGTGCAGGGAGCAACCTCTGGCCAAGTCTCTCATGCGAGCTGCTATGTCTTGAGTCTATAGCTATGGTCAGGGCAGGAGGGCACACCAAATGTCAAGGAGGAATGTGCTAGAGGGGCTGCAGATGGGGCTGGAGGAGAAGGGGAAGGAGCATGCCACACTCACTGTTGTCACCAAGTCAATGGCACAACCAGCTGGGGACTGGCAAGCTGCAAACAAGCTTCCAAGGCACTATTACTAAAGAGTTACTTGGTAGAGCCAGCTGGCAACCTCTGCAGGGGGAACTGATCACAGGATGGTATCCTGCCACAGAGAAGAGACCTTATGAGGTCGCAGCCCATACTGAGCAAGAGAAGCTTGAGACCCTGTTGTGGTTTAACCCCAGTCAGCAACTAAACACCACACAGCCACTTGCCTGTTCCCACCCCGGTGGGATGGGGGAGAGAATCAGAAAAGTAGAAGTGAGAAAACTCGTGTGTTCAGATAAAGACAGTTTAATAGGTAAAGCAAAAGCTGCGCACACAAGCAAAGCAAAGCAAGGAATTCATTTGCTACTTCCCACCGGCAGGCAGGTGTTCAGCCATCTCCAGGAAAGCAGGGCTCCATCATGCATAACGGTTACTTGGGAAGACAAATGCCATAACTCCGAACGTCCCCCCCTTCCTTCTTCTTCCCCCAGCTTTATTTACTGAGCATGATGCCATACAGTCTGGAATATCCCTGTGGTCAGTTGGGGTCAGCTGTCCCAGCTGGCTCCCCTCCCAGTTTCTTGTGCACTCCCAGCCTCCTCGCTGGTGGGGTGGGGTGAGGAGCCGAAAAGGCCTTGGCGCTGTGTAAGCACTGCTCAGCAGCAACGGAAACATCTCAGCATTATCAATGCTGTTTCCAGCACAAATCCAAAGCTATCCCCATACTAGCTACTATGAAGAAAACTAACTCTATTCCAGCCAAACCCAGCACATGCCCCAAAGATACTGTTCCTGGGGGAAGGAGCCATGCCTTGCTCACTGCCCAGAAGTAGCAGTGCTGGATGAAAGAGATTGCTGTTTTCATCATCCCTGTGTGGTGTGACTGCCTGACTTTCGAATGGTGGTTCCTTTATTTGCTTTCAGTGGATCCCTTTGAGACAATGCTGAAGTCTCTCTTGAGGTACCAGTCCAGCCTGAATGGGGATACAGGAGAGAGCCACATGAGGAGAAAGCTGTATGAAAATGGTGTGACCAAGTCCTTGCAAAGTAACTTTGCTCTCATCCAGAAGGTGCGTAACTGCCTTTGTTACTGCAGAGATGCCCTGCGTGGCTCACTGGGGAAAGTTTAGTGAGCATGATCACTAGGATAAAGGAGCTGCATTCAAATTAGTGCTGGAACTATAAGCATCTGAGACAGCAAACAGCCTCTGCCCATTCAAGCACAGTGTGAATATTTGGTTTCTCTTAGCTCCAGTGTTTTAGAGGGAAGGGCTGAGCTTGGGCACTTTTTATGCCAAGATACCAGATGCAGTTAAAGGTACTGGAGCGTCTGGATTCTAGATTTATTTCCCAGAACAGAAGGGAGGAGCAAGGAACCAGCTATTGGGACCACAAACAGGTGAAGAACTGTTCTGTTGATTCAGTCCAGTAGCCAGAATAGATCTGTTTTCCTAGTCTGGAGCTACTAGTATTAAAGGTTTTAAGGTTTCTTTTGTGACAGAGGGAACAAGAGAGGAGGACAGGGCTGCCTTGTTGGGGGAAAACCTTGGGAAGAGGCAGAAGATTGGAGACTAAAATGTTACTGTTTAAGTTAACAATGGAAGGAAACCCTGGAAAGAGTGTAGCTTCATGCCATAGCCATGAAAGTGTGGTCTGCCTTAGGAACTGGGTGGGAATGTCTCAGGGTGTGTTTGGTAAATAGGCTGCTGATATTACTGCCAACTAATGGTTCCTTCCCTCTCAAGCTGTCAGAAGAGTTGCTAGCCAAATGGCTCTCCCTCCCTGAGGCACAACACGTGCCACTCTGCCAGCACATGCTGGGCTTTGCCATGAAGTCTGTCACGCAGACAGCTATGGGCAGCAGCTTTGAAGATGACCGGGAAGTCATCCGATTCCGCAGGCACCATGATGCAGTAAGTGTTATGAAGAGCCAGAAGATCTCCTATTATATTTTTCCACACCAACAGCAAACAGCTTGTGCCTGTGTACAGTTTAGTACAGGCTACTGCTGAGACTTTAACATTAAGCTAACAAGCTTAAGAGCTTGAGGGCTCTGCCTCAATTGTCCCAGGCTGAAACTATCAGAAAGATCCTACTGCTGATCCTGCTGTCATTAGTCTAAGGTGTTTCTAAAGCATCTGTGGGGATCGGGAACCTTGATCCAATGACACTTGAGAGGTGTTTGGTACCTAAGTCAGTTAAACTCTACCGGGAATGCCAGTGGAACTTCTCCTTTTCAAAGATCTTCTGAAGGCTCTGTGACATTGTGGAGAAAGGAAAATCTGAGGAGGTCCCAAGCTGTGTCCACATCTGGGGATGTTAAATCTGTTGGTGGTAGGGTGGGAAAGAAACAGTTCCATCTCCCATTCAAGATTCCCATGCCTTTTCCCCTACAGTTTTAATTACAGTTGTTTCATTTCAGCTCAATTTCAGCTGTCATAGACGTAATATCTGGAATGGGGCATGGTGTCCTAAAGAGGAGACCAGTTCCGTATTCACAGCAAGTCTTCATTTTATTTGGTGTTTTCCTTTTCCTGAATAGGGAAGAATAGAATAATCACAGCAGTCTCAGCCTATGGTGAGTGATGGTGCTCTTCTCTCTGTCCTTCTTTCAGATCTGGTCGGAGATTGGGAAAGGTTTTTTGGATGGGTCCCTTGACAAAAACATGACTAGGAAGAAGCTCTATGAAGATGGTAGGTTCCTCCCAAAATCACAGTCTTCCTCCCACTGATTAATACTTAAGTTAGCTAGCATGTGGAAGCACTTAATGTGCCCAGCTGTCTTGGCTTTTCTGCAGAGTTGGTCATCGTGCCATAAGCTACCAGATGTGTCCTTCTTATTCTTGCATAAGATCATTGTTTTGGAGTTGAGTGACAAGCCTGACATTGCACAAGAAGTTTGTAGGGCTAGAACTCTAGTTCCAGGTCTAGTTCTAGGGTCTGTCCAGTCTGGAAACTGATAGAGGATCTTGGGAGGTATCAGGGTATGCTTACTCCCTTCCTGTTCTGTTCCCTAGCATCCACTTTTGACCTCTCTTGGAGGCAGGCAACTGTGCTAGGTGGAGACAGATGAAGCCACTTGGTTTGGCCTGTATGGTCATTCTTATGATGCACCATTTAGTGAATGTGCTGCCAGACAGTCACTCACAGGCTAGAAGTCACAAGTAGAGAAGTGCTGCTTTGATGGATGCCTTCCATGCAATAGTCTCTGATGTGCTATTACAAGGTAACATGATTTTCATGTGTTATGGCAGTGCTTTTATTTCTCATATGTTTCATAGTAAGTTATTTTATTTTGTGGTTGCCCTGTCTTTTTTTGTTGTTAATAGTTAAACCCTTTCAGTATTGATTGCTAAGATGTTAAAGAAAGGTATCTTGTATCTAGAACTAAGGATTTGCTTGTAAATCCTCCAAACCCAGTGTTTCCTTCTTTTATGTTGCTGGTTCTGTGAGTTTCAGAACCTGATGACAACTACTGCCCTGTTAAAATGGGCTTCTCCCATGGGCACTTGTTCAGGACTGTTCCTGAGTTGTAGTAGGATGATGCATTACAATTTCACAAACTCCAGACAGTGAGGCTTGGTGTTTTAAGTGTTGCTGCCTTTCCTATATGGAAAGGAGGCACGAAGGGTAGTTCTAAGATGAAGGGGCTGAACTGGGCCTTGGTAAATTGAGTTTCAGATCCAACTTCTGCTCCATGTTTCCTGGATAGTCTTGAGTAGGTCATTTAAAACAGACAGCCAATGACATCTAGGTCCCTAACCGCCCCCGCCGCCCCCCCCCCCCCCCCGGTTCCCACAACAGCCACCAGGAGTTATGCACCCAAATATCTTCAGGTGTGTGGACTCTGTGCCAAAACCCTCCCACGTTTTCCCTACCTTCCTCTCTCTCTCTGTGCAGACTCTTTAGCACAGAGCCATCCTCTTGCACCGTGCTTGTAGAACCCCTAGCAAAAGGGACACCATCAGTGGCTGGAGGTGTGGTAATGCTTCAGTCAGTAGTTATAACTCTACAGGCCATGCAATTAGTGTTATCTGGCTTAAACATTTTTTATGGGGGCTGGTTAAACACGTTCTCTGATGGTTCAACACTAACTGTTACTTCACTTTCCCTTATGTGATTTCAGCTCACAGAGTACAGGTCTCAGTCATACCTGTAAGGGTGGCTTTTTATAGGCAACCTGTCTTATTTGGTTCCTACATTTTCAACTAAATTGGAGACACCGCCTTCCAAATTGACAGTAACATGTAACAGAGGCTGCTTCTGTAAGTGAGCCCAGCAGGGACAGCTGGTCTGAAAATCTGCTTGGGGAGATGGATTTGCTTCTCTGCAGCACTCAGGATGACCAGGTTTTAAAATAAACATTTCTTTTTGCTTCCAAAGCTCTGATGGAGATGGAATCTACCTTAAGGAAAGTTACAAAGGAGCGTCGAGGCAGATCATTCAACAGGCACATCTTTATAGACACCTTGCTGCAGGGGAGCCTGAGTGACCAGCAGGTCTGTGCAGCTGTTGTGTCATTACACAGTCATGGAGTTTTGCTAGATGGGCAGCTCATTACATTGTAGCCTTTGATTAATTTGAGTTTTTGCATCTTAGGTCAGATTCCTTACTAAAGCAGCATTTCTCATTCTTTTTTCCACTCCTACAATGTTTAATTGCATTAGACTTTGGTAGCTTTCTTTGCCACTGCTTCATTGCTATTTTTATAAACCAGAAGTATGTTAATATTAAGCATGTCTCATGTGCCATTCCAGTGGAAGTTCTATAGAGAGTTCAGTCTGTGTCTTCTAGATGTATTTCCTGCTCTCTGCACTAAAGGGATTTCATGTGCTTGAGTGGAGAATGTGCCACTTCTTTTTTTTATCTCTTCAGTCTTATGAACTTCATTCTCTGAAGTAGATTTTATTTCCTAGATTCTGGAAGATACAATGATTTTCTCCTTGGCAGGATGCATAATCACTGCTAACTGTAAGTACAGATTGTAGGTAACTTTTCATCCTTGCACTCAGCTGTCTAAAACTGTGTGTGATGGCATAAGACTTATTCTAGGCTAATAAAAAAATATATTCAGTCATTCTGAGCTGCAGATATATAGAAGCAGCTAATTTTTACATCAGACTCTCGACACAGCCTCATAGCTGGTGAGCTGAAACTAAGCTGTGTTTGACAACCTTCCCCAGTCTTTTAGTGAACCTTAGAATTTCTTCCCATTGCTTTTTTCTTGCACTCTAACCCCAGCCAACTGATGCAAAATTTGATGAAAAAGCACCAAAAGATGTAAGCTACAAAGATCATGTTGTAAAATAGGTTCTGGCACAAGGGAAGGAAATTAAAGCAGAGTGCTAGAATCTGACTGGCTGCTTTGAATTTCTGGAGGATAGGTGTGTTCCATGTACGGAAGGAAGCTCCTTTCAAAGGAGCTACTTTGGGATTTGTGCAAAGATTATGGAAAAAAAAAACCAAATAAAAATACAAACTGGAGCTGTGTAAAACCTCTTATGATAGGGGGATGATTATCAAGCCCTGTATCTCAGCCAGTGGGGCTGGGACTCCAAAGAAAACCTCTCAGGTGCAGCTGCCTGTTAAAGAATGTGGAAAGTTAATCTGGCAACTATGATAATACTCTCTCCAGAGAATACCCTCTCCAAGTACTCCAGGAAGACTGTCATTTTGAGGGGCTTGACTCCTCAGGGATTCTAGATAGTTCTCATGAATAGGCAGTTTGGAGTGGTAGAAGCATTTCCTTGTAGCTTTAGGGAAACTGCATCTTACACACTTATGTCTTATGCAAGGTTTCTTTTCCATTCTGCTATTGAAGATATCTCTTGACTGCCTCACAAAATAGATGTAGGGGAGACAAGTGCTGGCCAACCTGCTGCAGAGAGCTGTACTGTTCTTGTTGCTCCCTGTCAGGAGCCCCAGATGTTGGCTGTCTGGAGCACACACCTGACATGTGCTGGGGAAGCTGCCTAAATAAGGGAATTTAAAGGCTGCTTTGGACAAACCAGGCTTTCATTTGCATGGTTGGTCTAATAACCCTGCTTTCCCAGGGTTTGCTGGGCTGTGTGGTGCCTTCCCCAAAGCTGTGAGGCTGAATGGCTCAGTCCCCTGAACAGCTCCCTGAGCTCCTCATAGCATTGGAAAGAGAATTTTAGCTTGCAAGGTCTCTTGCTGCACAGGAGTTCAGCCACTACTCCCGCCACTGAATACAGAACTAATACAGCCTGCTGTGAACAGAGGTCACCCTTTTCTGGGTCAAAAAGTGATGTTGCAAATACAGGAAGTAAGAAAACTGATTACAGTTTGTAAAGGATTGGATTTTCTGGGTCCAGTCTTGTCTTGATTTCTTCCCCAGTGTGTACCTGGGCAGTCTATTTCCTGACAACCTCAGAAGATGTTCAGCAGAATCTCTACAAGGAGATGGACCGTGTTCTGGGGAAGGGGCCAATTACACATGAGAAAATCGAGCAGCTCAGGTGGGTCCCATGGAAGGAACTGCGGAGGAAGGTTATCTCATGTAGTGGGGACATCTCATGTGCTTGAGCCTGATGCCCAGCCTACACTGGGCTAGGAGAAGACATCCAAAAGCTACTCCCTTCTTTTTTCTGGAAGTGATCAAACCGCAGGATGACTTGCAGCACAGAGAGAATCCGCTGTAGGGCTCCAGACATGGGGACCAAGCTGCTCCTTTCAGGGTGTCTATGGGAAACCCTTTAGGTTCATTGTCAGAGGAGAGCACAGAATCAGTACCCTGGCTGCCAGGCCAAAGTTTGTTTGGTTTCTGCCTTAGTTTTCCAGAAGTAGAGGCAATCAGTCATTTTAATGGTTGGATTCATGTTAGGCATATTTAGAGAGAAAGCATGGAATAATCTTTTCAAAGAGCCACAGAACTAGGATGATGACTGGTCAACAGTGTGCCTTTATTTTTCGTGCATCTGTTGGTGCCACTGGGTGCATTTTGTGTTTGGACTAGTGTTAGAGTTTCAGTAAAGGAGTATAGAATATGTGTGTTTCTTGCTGCTTCTTGTATGAGTGAGAAGCCCAAGAAAAGGGCTGGTGTGTTTATGCTTTTTAGCAGAGTTAGTTTGGTTTAAAATCTGAAAAAAGTGTGGTGAAGAGGGACTTTGATAACCTTCCCTAAAAGCTGATAATGAGATTTAATGCTTCTTGCAAAGATGCTGGGACTCATTGCCAGAAAAAAATGAAGTGCCTCAGTGTGGCTTCAGACAGCTTCAGGAGCAGACTGCAACCCTAAATGCAGCAGGTGACTCGGCTCTCCTTGCTGCCACAAGGATGTGGACAAGCTTCTCTCTGGGAGGGTTAAACTAATCAAGTCTTACTGGCTGCAGATACTGTCGGCAAGTCCTGTGTGAGACCGTGCGAACAGCAAAGCTTACTCCCATTGCTGCACAGCTGCAGGAGCTGGAGGGCAGAGTCGACCAACATACTATCCCCAAAGAGGTAGGGCAGTACTGGGAGCACTAGGCCACTCTCCTTTCCTAGAGGGGATTTTGCTGTTTCCTCTTCTTCCCACAGAGGGGTGAGGCAGGAAGGCCAATTCTTCTGACACTGTTGAACCTGAGCAGCTGCTCTGTCATCTGAAAGTACAATTTAGCTCAAAGTTTGCCCTGCAGTTCCTCTGTGGGAGAAGCTCTGGGAATTCATGTTCTCTTGCTGAGCAGATGTTCTTCTGGTTCTGGGTCCATCAGGGATGAATCATCTTTTGAAGGGGCTTATGGGCTCAGTTGTGCATAAAAGAGCATGATTTCAGGCCCGATCATATCGCCCATATTTCCCACACAGAGTGGTACCTTCCATTGTGGAGAATAAAGTAGTCCATACATACATGCCAGCAAGAGTAGAGGAATGGGATCAGACCCTCTCTAACCACCAACAGTTGCAGCATGGGCCTTAGAAGTTAAAATCCTAACATCTGGGCATGGATTATGGAAATCTGTAGATGAATATAGCGTATTATCTTTTTAAACCACCTAATAAATGAGTAGTCTACAGAATAATCATCATCCAGCAGGGCTGCCCAGAGGTGTCTTTAATTGTGCATTTCTTTCTGCTCTGACATACATGTCCTAATTTTCTTTGCAGACACTTGTGCTTTATGCTCTTGGTGTGATGCTGCAGGATAGTTCATCTTGGCCATCACCATACAAGTATGTAGAATCAAGATTTTTATTGCAACTAATTCCTTTCCTTTTTTTAATTAATATTCTTTGGATCTTACAGCACAGCCCATTTGACTGCAGGGCCTGCCTTAAGCAGAGTTTGGAGATGAAAGGGAGTCTGTAAGAAAATCAATTTATGAAGGTTTTTATTTGTCTCCATGGGCAGGATTTTGGGGCAATTCAAGTCATGATCCTCCCATGCTCCTGTCTGCATGTGCATGTGTGTATGTGTTAGAGTTTAATAAAAACTTTTTTTGTGCACACACACACAGCTTCCCTGGCAAATGCTGGTAAATTCTTTTTAAGGTTTTCTGTAAGAGAGAAACAGTGATTTGAATGGCTTTGGAATCACTGCTTGTCATCATGAAACAATGATGCAAGGGAGGAAACGTGAGTCTGAGGTTTTGGTTTTTCAGGGGGAACGGAAATGCTACCTCATTACTTCTATCTGTGAAAACAAAACTGGATCCAGGCCAGTATTTCAGAGGTTAAAGAAAAAAATTGCTGTAGCTTCCTGGGGCCTCCATGTGGCAAATATTAACATGTAACTGACTTAGTTCACTTGGGCTGGGAAAAAAATGTGGGTCAGTTACTCTAGACAGAGAGAACAGACAGATGAGGTTTAGGAGAAAGAATCGAGCCTTTAGAACAGCACTTGTCCTCTCCTGCAAGTGTAGCTCTTACAAAAGGGTCAGGCATTGATGCACTGATCTACGAGCATCTTGGCAGGGATTGCCCACTAGGCTAGGACACGCACTGTGTTTAAGGAAGGGTTTGTTGAGGCCTCATGGGAGGGACAGTGAGGACTGCTATGAACACAGTGTGTTTATTCCAAGGAGAGGGAGGTTGAGGTTTAGCCTGAGGTAGATGTGTATTTCTGTGACAGAGATATATCAGCTCTTTGTGATCCTTTCACCTACCTACTGTACAAAACCACTGTGCGTGGCTGTTTCCCCTCCCTGTTTTTTTGCTAGGCAGCTGCATTTTCTTTCCTATTACAACATCTGTAACATGACACTTCAGTTCAGGGGGAATATAAATTTGATGCTGCTTTTACTGAGGGTCAGCACCCACATGCTCTTTCACCTTGGTAGAAGCAGAGCTTGGATGGTTAGGCAGGGAGCCCAAAGGCTTGAAGTATAAGCAGAAAGGTTTAGCAGAAAGTGAGAGAACTGCCTTCCACCCATCAAATTTCCTGTTTGGGTTTTTTTTTGGTTTTTTTTTCCTATTTAAGTTGGATGATATTTTATTAGTCTCCCTGTGGTTAGTTGATTATGGGAATCTTGTTTTAACTCATGCCAGCCCTGGATAATAGTTTCTCACAGCCTCCACCATCCTAATGCTGGAAACCACTTTTCTCGCTTGAATGAGTCACCAGCTTCCCTCCCCCAGTACATACACACACACACACCAGCTGCTTGAAGAGAAGGGCAAGGAGAAAAGGGAAATATATTTGGAGGTGAGAGAGGAAGGGACACGGGGGGAGAGAGAGGGAGACAAATCAGATTGTGTGTGCCCTGGAGGGGAATAGAGGGCAGGTAGCAGCATCAGGTCAGCTGTGTACTCAAGCTAAATACCCACTGCTGAGAGGTAATGCATATTAGTTCCAGCCCTGCGTCACACTAACTCAGTTTATCAGCATTTTGACCAAGCTGGAACACAGCTGACCAGCTGGGAACATAGATGGGGTGGATGCACAGTTGCCTTCATGTATCTGTGTGGAATTACCCAGTGTGATTTAGAGAGAGCAAATTAGTGAGATTCTGTATTGTGTTGCCAGTTTCTTACTCATGTGTTTGTGCACATGTGTCTGGGGAAAGGATCCTGTGCCCGCACAGAAAGCCTCAGTGTATTTTGTCTTTCATAGGTTTGACCCAGAGAGATTCAGTGAGGAATTGGCCATGAAAAACCTCTCCTTGTTGGGTTTTTCGGGAAGCCAGGAGTGCCCGGAGTTGAGGTGAGCACAGGGAGGGAGGTCTTTGTGTGTCTCTCTGGCAGACAGGAGCGGAGGTGCTTTCAGCCTCTTCCTGTTACTGCTGAGACAATCTGTCCAAGCTGGCAGTTGTCCTTTGGCAGATTTACATCATAGCAAGGTTTTTATTCTTTTGTCCTGCCTCTTCCCTCAGGTTTGCCTATATGGTGGCTACAGTTCTGCTGAGTGTCCTGGTAAGGAAACTGTATCTCCACCCGGTGAAAGGACAAGTCATGGAGACCAAATATGAGCTGGTAACCTCACCAAAGGAGGAAGCCTGGATAACGGTGTCTAAGAGAAGCTAAGAGAAAGCAAAACAAGGGGCTAAAAGTACCAGCAGTGAAGTTCTGAGTAAGGGTCTTAGGGGGAATCATGCTGGCACCACACTGACTCAGCCAAGGAATTTTACATCCAGATTTTGTTACCTTCCATGTTCTTAACCACATACCTCTCTTGGATACTTTTTCAAACTGAACCAGTAGTCATATTAAAGTAGATTTAATCTGTATGCCTTTTTTACATTTGCTTCTGGATCCCTGGCCAAACTATTGTGAAGGAAGCGACAAAACCTTGCAGTGGTGTATGTATGAACTATTGGGTGTTGGCTAGTCAAAGAACAGACCTCTGGTTAATCTAGCCCCTTTCCAACAGCAGCCAGAGCTGGATAAGAGTGCCTCTCTTATCTGGTGGAATGCTTCTTCATGGGTCCTAGCTAGATAAGACCTTGGAGACACAAGGACAAAGCCTTTCTCTATATATAGGTCTTTTTATTCAAAGTGTCTTTCCTTCCCTTGAGCTATAGCTATAACTGTCAAGAACAGCAGATATATCTTGTGAGAAGTATGTGTGAGTGTGTGTGAGAGAGAGAGAAAGAGAGAAATTAAGTGGGACCGGAATTGCACCACCAGTTCTCTTGCTGTGCAATCTTGCCATGCTGTGGGGTTGCAAGAGAAAGGATGACTGAGAAATGCTAGTAAACCAAGAGGGATAAAATTGGTTTGGCCCCTGAAAAAACAGAAGCATCAGTAATAATATAATGAAATTAAATAAAACCACAGAACAAATCCCTGAGAAAGGGATTCTCTACCCTGACAGTTCTGAGGGCAGTGTCTAATCTAATCAGCATCAGAAATTGACAAATGCTTGCAATTCATTCAGCACGGGGTCAGCATGAGACTGGTCATGCAAATACTGGAGAGTGCTGATTTTATAGGGCTCTGGATTAATTTTGTACTTAATAATTTAAAAGCATTTCAAAGAATGCTTTTCCTCCTCCAGAATGGGTGCCAGTCAAAGCAGCATCACACGCCACATGTTCACATGCTTTTCCCTGCCTCTTTTGTTCTCTTTTGGCCATCATAGGCCAGCTCCTGAAAGATTTTTCATAGCCCCACCGAACGGCTTGCGAGACAGGAACCTCTTACCCTGTCGTCTCATTGAAGTAACTGCCATCTGGCTTCCTTTTCAGGTTGTGTCTCCCCCCTCTTTTTCCCCCCTCTTACATAGGATCACCCTTTACCCGATCTTTATGTCTTTTCCCCATAAACCTGACTTCTCTGTTGGCTCCAGTTCCTGGGCCCCTTCCCACCCAAAAGCTGTGTGGTGGTAGGTGAGGTGTTGCTCAGCCTGCAGCTGTGTATGCCTGAGCTGCTTTTGCACACAGTTACCAATGCACCACAGAGCAGGCCAGGAGCGTGTGGCTCCCATTAGAGCTACTTCCTACTGCCTTTGCAGACAGGGCACGCGTACAGGGTAGCTGCAATCCCCATTTCTACAGACATTGTTCCTTTCACTGCCACCTTCCAGGTCAGGAAATCTGCTGCTCTCATAAAAATGTTTTGGCTCTTGTATTGCTGCCGAGTGCCAGCCTGAATGCAGTCCTGTCAGCTCCTATGGGGTTAACATCTGATGC
This sequence comes from Haliaeetus albicilla, assembly GCF_947461875.1. Classification (NCBI taxonomy): domain Eukaryota; kingdom Metazoa; phylum Chordata; class Aves; order Accipitriformes; family Accipitridae; genus Haliaeetus; species Haliaeetus albicilla. The sequence continues at coordinate 28,826,168 of NC_091486.1, forward strand.
CAGCCTCTGTGGGCACCAGACAAAGGAAATTCTGCTCTTGGGTTTAATGTGTCAGCTCTGCTTTTGGTGGAGATGTAGAGATTCAGATCCCCCCCAGTGCAGTTTGTGTTGGGGGAGAGGGGAGACAGAGATGCCGTTCTACTGGTTTTTGTCTGCTGGGCAGAAAAAGGAGGGTTGTGCAGTTCAGCTTGCTGCCTCTCTTGCATTGATTTTTATAATGAACTGCAAGAAAGCTTTTGCTAATCTGACCTCCATTTAACTGAAGGTTGGTCATGTCCCCAGATGGCAATTCATGTTAGGCTTTGCTTCACTGCTTATGCAAAAAGGCCTGTTTTTCTTGAAGGCTGCAGATGTTTCCTAAACCTTCTGGAGAAATCAGTGTGGTAAAGGATTTTACTTTAAAGCATCCCTGGTGTGCAGAGGAGGCAAAACGGAGGCTAAGTTATTGCCTTCTTGGGAAAAAAATGGTAGGATAGCACTGTCCCTGCTAGAAACCAGACAAGGAATAGCTGACTGTCATATAATTGAGTGGTGAAGATCTGCTTCCTTGTAGCCATGTTGTAGGAGTGAAGCTTTCAGACACCAGAAAAGCTTCCCAAGTGTAATTGTCCACACTTCTGTTACAGCATTTCTCTGCCCTTGCTGGAGCTGTACAGGCCAACTGCCTTGCAGCAGCCCTTCCCCAGTTATAGGAATCAAAAATGGGAGTAATTCCATGTAATTTGTTATGAATTTTCTGTCACCCTGCACAAATATTGCATTCTGTGAGACTGTGTTCTCAGTCCGGGCCAGTAACCAAGCATGCTATAGGAGTCCGTGACTGCTGCGAGAGAATGTGGCCCAAACTGCTGGAGAAAGCCAATTATTAGTTTGTGTTTACTCAAAACTGCTGTCAGAAAAACACCCTGACTCATCAGTTAAGGAAACGTGTTGAGCATGGAGGGAAAGGAGGGGGCTAAGGCGCTCTCAAGCATTTGTTATGCAGTGCTTGGAGTGACACTGAGGTCACAGCCACATTGTTTGCTGAAGTCTGTAAGTTTCCATTCCTCCCTCTGTGTGGGTCATTTCAAACAGCCTAACTATGAGGATTTAGTGCGACACTGATCAGCCCAGCTGTAGATCCTTTTCTTTTGCAGCAACCCCCCTTTTTTGTATGGGAACATTCATGGACCAGAGCTTTCTCGTGAAGTTTTAGTCTATTCTGATTGGAAGCTTGAAGTACCAGTGTTGTCCCACTTCTCCCCTCACCCCTTGTCCGGCATGCACGGTCAGCTCATTCTTGCTTGGCCTGGTTTCCTAAAGAAGACTTGTGTTTGTAGAGCATGCTCCCTCCCCACTTATGTTTGGCCCTTTCCCCCTTCTCACAAGAAATAACTTCTGAGCCCTTGGGCCAAATCAGCTGCATTTGACAGGGTTCGTGGTTTGAAATCTCAACACTGTTATGTTCCTACAAATTTTGGAAAAAAAACCAGATGACTGGGCATAGGGAGTCTATGCTAGCTAGACATGTCACAAGGTTGCAGCCAAAGCCAAAGCATTGTTAGATGCCAGCCTAGGGAAAAGCCTGAGTCAGTGCCTGCACTGTAGCAGATTGCCAATCTCAAGAGTCCGGTCAATAGACAATAGGGTTTTGTCACTCCTCCTGCTCAGACCCACACACTAAGGACACATCTAAGGCCCAAAGATCCCTTCTGGATGTAACATGGGGATGCAGGCAAGCATTGCAACCTGTGGAAAAAAATGCTTTACTCGAGGAACAAAGCCGAGAGGGGGAGGTTGCTTCTATAATATAGGGAAATATTGCTTTTTGTGCTTCATATTCCTGCTCTACACCAGAAAGCTGCTTCACAAATTTCACAGGATGGTTTTGAAAAGCATACAGAAAAGCTGTCATTTCATTCCTTGGACTCTTACTGTAGAGCAAGCTTCTACAGAGGGCTGCAAACTCATGGAAGGTAAAAGGCTAAATATATCTCTGTGCCTATGCAACCCGCTGCTCTCAGAAGCAAGCAGCCAGCACAGGTGCTGGTAGCAGTCAGGCCATCTCTAATTGTTATGGCTGTTTCTGGCTGACAAAGCCTTATGCTTTTGCCCCTTGTACTGGTAGCAACGGGTGAGACGGTTGTTAACATAACTTTGAGCAGAGCAGATAGCTTATTGAGCTAGCCTCCCACTACCTCCAAAATATCCATGAATAGTGTTACCTCTAGATTTTAATTAACCTGGGCTGCATATAGAGCCATTATTGCAAATTAGTAACATCCTTCTGTTCCCAGCAGTTTAAGGACTTGCTGGTAATGGCTGTGGCATGCAGCACAGAGTTGAGGGCTGTGTGTTCTATTTTCCATCATTAAATGGAAAGGATGGTCTTGGCAACTTCTGTCCTACTTGCTGCAAAAGTAAATGTTGGTTGTTGGGCAGAGTGGATGTTTGCTGATTTAAAATACCTTGGGCAGCTCTCATGCCAGCTCGCCCGTTAGCTGTGCAGTTATGTGAACCTGGGGCTGCTGGCAATCCAAACTGGAAAAACAATTTATCTGTCTTGCCTGCATAGTTTGTTTGTGGACATTTTGGTACTGCTTAACTCACAGGTAAGTAGCATTGCCTTCTCACTCTTTGTCTTGGGTACTGTGCACACATTTCTCACTGATAGCAGAAGATACCTGTAGAGTCTCACCCCTCAACAGGGCCATGTATGACCTTCCCAAGGTTTCTATTAATGCTACAGAAGGGGCTGCCTGACGTTGACCCTTGGCTATAGATATATCCTGATCAGCAGAGTGAAGTCTACAGTTTATTGACTTTCTTTTTGTCCTCAGATCCTCTTGTAGCTTTGGGGCAAAAGGAGTGGGGTAGAGCAGTACCTTCATGAAAGTAGTTTGAGCATACAGGACTTCACTCACTTCCCTACCCCTTTTATCAAGAGTGACAAGAAAGGGGAAAAAAGGCTTCTAATGAGAAGAGCAGTCGTCATCACTTGTGGATTATGCTACCAGAAAGTGGAACTGTTGTAATTACTGTGGCAGCTCTTGCTGCTTCTTTCCACTTCTCTGAGGCAGGAATTGCTGGAAAATATTCCAGGCATCTTTCTTTGGAGCCTGAGAGTATATACCCATCTTGGCATCTCTCTCTAGTTGAGCTCAGGACTGTTTTTTAGCAATCACTTTGCAACTAAACAAAAGGCCTGTTTGACATCTCTTAGGATTCAATGCCAGGTTTTTGGCGGTAGCAGACGGGGAAGAGGAACTACCACATGCAGGAAAAAAAAAAGATGAAGAAAATGTTCCTCACATATGGAGGGTGGGAAAGGAGAGAAGATAAGGGTTTCCATGGCAACATTCCTTGAAGATAAGTATTTTTAAATCTGTGTGAATTTTAGCATTCAAAACACAGTTGTGTTTCCCACAAAAAGATTTGGGGGAGGGCTGGAGTGGAAAGAATTTTTTCCCCTACTTTTCAGGTCATTCGTATTTCTTTTACAGTGGAGCCTGAACCCAAGACAAATGAAGTACGTGCGATTGCTCTGATGTTAATTCCCCTGTAAAGAAAAGCCTTGCTTCCAGGAGGCAAAAAGCATCAGTCATATTTCTGTATCTGCACCAGCATCTCTGGTGCAAGCACTTGATCATCTCTTTAATGGGAAAAGTAGTTTAAATAGATCAATGATAGGCCAGTAAAAAGTCACAAGGACAAATCTTGCAGGATTCCACATTAAAACCAGTGTAACTTGGAGCAAAATCTTAATTATAATTGACCTACATATAAGCGATAGTAGTGGTGATAAGGTAGCTGAGGCCTTTTGCCTTGGCCAAAGAGGAGAGGATGCAGAACTGAAAGGGCAGAGGAACCAGGTAAAATGTGTCCCTGGTAAGTGTCTCGGTTACCTTGGTGACAGTGGAAATTGCTGCAGGTGGGCAAGTGATGCTCCAGTGACACTATTATGCAGGAATTGTTAGCTCTTTATGGGGTATCGGTGCTGGGGCCACCTCTGAACCTCTCTGAAGCTTCTCTGCTCCAGTCTCTGCAGTGCTGAGCAACTCACGGGCACTGGCACGCTCTGCTCCCACCTCCCTGCTGGCATCTAGGCAGGTCAGCTCTGTCACAAGCCTGGCAGTGAGACATCCAATGCTGTGCCTGCTTGGCTGCCAACTTTCTAGTCTCACCAAAAAAGGCTTTTTTTTTTTTTTTTTTTAACAGTCGCTTCCAACTCAGTAATGACTCAGACACTGCAGCAAGGGTAAAGCGATCATCTTCCCCTTCAGAGCTTTATGGCAGAAGACCCTGGGTATCCTCTCTAAAAGAGAGCTTGCTGGGCCCAGCCATCAGCTGGATTCAGCTCTTTAACTGATGGAATGAGATGCTTCAGCAGTGCTGTGTACCTGCTGGCTCAGGGGCTGTGTTTCAGCAATAGACTAAATGATTCCTACAAGTATTTTGTGTTCAGAAGCCTTGGGGAGGGGAGGCTGGGAGGGAATGAATAGTCATATATAAAAGAGAAGGTGCTATTCACCCATTAAGGCTCTTGCCCTGACCAAATTTCCCTAGGCCATTTAATCCAGGACAGGAAAAAAAATCTATTGGAACAGTAAGAGAAAAACATCTTTTGGGGTGAGGGAGGGAAAGCAGATAAGGGTGTCTGAAAAAGCAAAGTTCATATTGTCGAAGTGTGGAAATTGGCAGTTGGTAGCATTGTTTCATATTGGTGGAGACCCTGATACAGAATAAGCAAGGCTCAGATCTAGCTAAGGTGACTTTATTACCCTTGTCAACTTTCCTGCATTTTCATTGATAAAGCCTACCAGCAGTGTGGAAAAAAGCTGCACTTTTCATGTCACTGTTGGATCCTCTGTTGGAATTCACTGTTGTCGGATACATTATTTTTAATTCTGGGAATAATATTCATGCCCTGACATCAGCACTAACGTGAAAATGCATACTCTGGCTTTGTAGTTTCTTGGACTGAAAAGCAACTGACTTGCTCATGCAGGGCTTGTTAGCTGTGAGTTATTGATTATATATATCATGTTTATTCCATCCCTTCCTGTAAGACCACTGTGGTATTTTGTGCTGCACACTGATGCTCTAGCTCCATGCATTTGCCTTACAGCTGAACACTGGGAGATGCAGGAACTCTGCAATACCTAAATAACAGAAATGCAGCAACTTCAATCCCTGCTCAGCAGCCGTCAGTATCCAGTATGTCACAAGCTAACTCTTACTCCATCCTTGGGTGCTTGTAAGTCAGCCTGGTACAGTGACAGGGTTCGGGGCACCATGGGCATTAGACAGCAGTAACTGGATTGCTGCTGTGCGGGGGAGTGGAAGAATGCTGCCTTGTTGCAACACGTATGAGCATTCTCACATGGGTCTGAGCTTCCACAAATGCAGTTTCCAGGCCAAAAAGCCCTGCCTTCTGGCAGCTTGGCTACCACCTGCAACTGTCCTGCTTGGGGAGAAAGGTGTGGCAGATTTGTTCCTGAACATGCCCTGGCTTTGTGAGGTGGCTGTCATGCTTTTGCAAGCTCTTCCAGGAGTCTGAATGAGGGAAGGGTGCCTTGGGAGGAGAGGAATGAGCCGTGTGAGTTAATGGGAGCTGACAGGGATGCCTGCAAGAACACACCATCGCATATTGATGGGAAAACAGCTGGACCAGTGGTTGCAGCTGCCCCACATTCACTGGTGAGCAAGGTATTTGGGAACAGAGAGGGTGTTTGAAGCACTTAGTCCTTCTGCTGTGGAGAATTCATATCAAATTTGCCAGAGCCTGCACCTTGATTTGATGATATTGTTCTTCTAAAAGGAAGGGACAAATTGATTGCTTACTAACAGACTGCTCTAAATTAACCTCAAGCATGGTTCTGGGCCGGCAAACCTTTGTATGATTGTGACTATTATTTATGCTGTGTGATTGCATTGAATACCACTGACTGTTCATATATTGGCCTGGCACAGTGGCACTTAAATCTTATTTGTGGCTTTCAGTGATTAGAAACCAAATTTTTGAAGCTCTTTAGGTGTTTGGATTTTGAATACCCCATTAAGCACCTACTTGACTATTTAAATGCCTAGATGTCTTTGTAAGTCTAGTATTGCCATAATGCAAAGAAAAAGGAAATGATATAGAGGGTTTGCTGGATCAGGCCTCTGATTTCATATCCCAGCAGTGATAACTAGGTAGGGCCTGTTGCTATATATATGCTATAGTTCATAGTGAACCTCTTCTGTGCTTGAGGAAGCTTGATGGTAACTTTTACATAGTAAAGGTAAAAATACTGCAGACATACATCCTGCATTAGCCTTTATATATTTTATAGCTGTTCTGTTCCAGTGTGGCAAACTGAGCTGAGCAATCATGTGTTCTCAATTACCCTCAAGAACTGGAAATCCTTATCACCTCTGTGTTTCTTTCTCCCACCACTGCAGCACTGGTCTTGAAATTGTCACCACAGCTAGAAATCCTCATTCTGTAAATTAAACTGTGGTTTAAAAAAAATTTTACAGTGCAGCCTCCTCATAAAACTCCACCAAGTCTTTTGCTGATGTGACTCACTCAATTACTCGTGTGGGCAGACGTTCAGATAATAAAAGTAGTTAATGGAAAGCTGTGAGAAATACTGCTAGTTCCTGAGGAGTCAGGGAAGGGGGAAGGCTACTGCGGGTATTTTATCCTAAGAGCTGCTGAATTCACTGAGCTCCCAGCCATTTTTTTAAGATAAGGATTTCTCCATTCTGCTTTTTCCTTTGTATAAAAACAGCTTGAAAAATCGGATTCGCAGTAGAGGAGCAAAAGCACACCAGCTGTATATGTTTGCTCCTCTGCTCCTCTTCCTACATATTAGAGTTGATAGCCAGTCGGAGCCCTGAAATAATCTCTTTATCCTAGTGATGTATATATATGTATACTTAAACAACACTCAATACTTTAATGAGCTCTGGATTCCTGAATCAAGGAGTACAGACAGCAAGTGGCTAAATGAGCCCTTTGGTTGGAAAAGGCCCTTGAGATTTGGTGTGCAATAGGTCAGGTAATACAACTAGAAGGCAGATTTCAATGACATTTCAGTGAGTGTACATTGGAGGAATATGGCACTTTTTGAAGTTTGTGAGGCAGAAAGGTACTGAAGAGTAGTAAGGTACCACTTGGATGTGAGACCCCCTTACGCAATGAGATTATACATGTATGATGGCTTCAAAAAGACTTAGAATTAAGCCAAAACTAGAACTAGTGTAACTGGACAAACTGATTAGAGCTGAGGGCTAGCTGGTATTTGCAAAACAACCAGAAGAGTTAACTCTTGGTTGTGTGGCTCTGAGGCTGCTAGATTTTTGAGGGATGTGCTACTGCAAATGGCCGTGCGAGCCCTTTCCAACAGCAATGATGGGTGTGAAAAGGGAGAGGGCACGAGGATGTGCTCACTCTTAATGCAGGATGGGCTGGGAGGGAGACTACGGCTTGACTTGTAAAATAGAGCTTCTGGCACAGAGAAGTAATGCATGGGTGTTGAGGCTGTGGACCTGAGAAAGTAAGCTGTCAAATTATATTTAGCGAATACATGCTGCAGAAAAGTGCAGAGAGGGAAGGAGGGGAACTAATGCATAACTGGCCCCCATGGGTAGTGAGCACACAGCAGGGAATGAGGCTGTTTAGAGAAGATGAATTGCCTTGGTGTTCCTGATTCAAATAAATCTCTGTGTGAGGCTAGGGATCTGCACAGGCTTGTATGATTACTTTGAACAGCAGAGCTCAGCTTTAGTTATCCATCAGTAATGGCTCAACCCCAGACCCCATTAGGTGAATGGTGACCAACCTTTGGCCTTCCAGCCATTCACCTCTGGCCCCACGCTAGGGATGTCTCCTGCAGCAATCCCATTCCCTAGCTGGGGAAGCAGTAGTCTAATAGGGGCTCTTGAAACCAATGTCACAAGCTGCTGTACACCCCAGTTGCACACCCAGCTCAGCCCTGACCCACTAGAAACTTGTTAGCTAAGGTTGGCATCTGCAAAATAGGTTACCCTGCCCCATTGGAATTCAGGAGTGTGAACACCTTGCTCCATTAGCCCAGTCCTAAAGAGACAAAGATGGAAAAAAAAAAAAAAGTCCTTATACCTTATGAGACAGATTAAACCTTGTGTGCTGACCCATGACAGTCGGTCATTTGGGTCCTGTCTTATATTGCAGGGTGCAGAGGTGGTGACTTTGACTAGTTTGTAGCAGCATGGGTACAGCTTAGGCTCCAACTCTTTCCTGCTAAAAGCCCACTCATATCATTGAGATACGTCTTTGCCTTTCAAATAAATTAGTCCTTTAAGCTCCCTCTCAGAGGAGACAGTGTGGGGAGGCCTGCCTGCCTTCTGCATATAAATATTCTGTCAAACCAGATTCAGGCTGAGGTGGGTGATGCTGCTGCAACTGATGGGGAGCCATCAGTCTCCATCTCCTGTTAGGCAGTACTACATCACTGAGATTTGTGCTGTTACCATACTGTCAAAATTAGCTGTGGGTGAGAAAAAGGGCTGAAATGCTCCCATGCTAGCTAAGCAGGAAGACAGAGCAGTTAGGAGAAGGAGAGATGCAGACTGTGATAGTGAACAGAAGCTGTGCAAAGAGGAGCTGCCTTCACAGCCTCGTGAAAAGGAATTACTTGACCAGATGTGTGATGGAAGGAGGAAAGATGACTTCACAGATGTGATTTATTATCTTTCCCATGCAAGGGAGTTATGCTAATTCCAGGAACAACACACATTTGTTTGGTGGCTCCTAAGAATATGCAAGGCCATAAAAAACTTTTTAAAGTGGTTTATATGGTAAAAATATGATTACAAACAGGACAGGATTAAAAAAGCTCCAGGGAGCAAGTTCCTGGAGTTATGCGAGTACCTAAAAATCTGAAGTGTAATTACATACAGGAAGAAAGAAAGACTTCAGAGGATGGTTCTAACTGTTGCAGCTGCAGAGCAAACTTGCAAATATGAAAAAAGCATAAGTAGGCCAGTAACATCTGCTCCAGTCTGTAGTGAGCTGGAATCAATAGTTGAGAGAGGATGAATTTTCCCATGTGTTGTAGCAGAGCATTAACTCCACTCTCTACCCTTTAGGGTCTGTCTCCTCAGCAGCCATGTCGGACCTTACCTGGGGGATGCCACAAGGGTCAGGACAGGGTGGGAAAGGACTGGCAGTTGGTCTGGGCTGGCATCTTTGAGAAGGAATACTGGCAGGAAAGAAAAACAAATCAGAGTGGTTCTTTCTGCCTCCCCCGTGCTTTGTCTTTTGAACCGTTGGAGGGAAACTGATGAGCAACTATGCTTTGTGCTGGCTTCTCTTTGAGACCATTTGTTGCCTGTTTTCTTTTTAAGTCTGAAATGTTAGAAAGAGATCATTATTTTTCCTGTTTAGCTTGACCTCTTCCTCCCTTGGAGAATTTCTCCCCTTGTACTGGCTCTGTCTGTCTCACACAGTGCCATGTTCAAATAAAGTTCAAGAGAAAACTTGAATTCCTAGAAAAAAAAAGGTTGGTATTTGGAATGAGACATGTCCTAGAACAGACAGTCTGAATCTCTGGAACATGTCCTGTCCCTCTCTGGAGGTGCTGTGAGGTATCAGATGTTAATCATACACTCACTGCCTCCATTTGAGGTGGTTCTGGAATAGCAACGTTAGGGCAAACACTTCCATGAGATGTAAACTACCCCATGGGTCACTTTTCCTACCCTTTGTGCAGCAAGCGCTTTACCCAGCTGCAGCTTCTCATAAGCAGAGAGGTTATCTGTGGTTACAATCTTGATTGCCCAGCAAATTGCTGAATGCCCGAGGAAGCAGGAGGAGAGGAGAATGTGCAGCTGCAGGGTGCGTGGGTTTTTCATTCTGGTTTACAGTGAGGACTGGAGGTTGAGTGCTTAAGACGCCTTGGGATCCTGACACCATTTGTTGCAGCATTGGATGTGTATGAGCTGCATTCCGTGCTGGGAGGTCACCCCTGGCATTCTGGAATAGTCGTGGGAGTTAAATAAGCTGCTGTTTGCTTCAGGTGCTTTGGATTATGAGACTGGCAAAGACCTGCCATCCAGCCAGAGACAGATCCAGACACTATGTGAAGCAAGCGGGATGGCATGACTATGTCTTTGCTGAGGGAGTGAAGGTACACACTTCAGTTACAGACTACTTTCTTCAATTGCCCAATTTTCCTTCCCTCTTCCACCCCTCCAGTAAATGCTACCTGCTGGCTAAAGGGCATGGGCCTATGTATATGGTCAGTACACGTGACTGTAAGTTTGGTGTCAGAGTCCTTTGTCCTTTATCCAGCTGCAAATCTGCTCAGCTCCATGTGATGCAGCAAGCACGGGGATTTTCGGCTTTTGTTTCTACTGTTTACAAAATGTGGGAAAAAAAAAAAGGGGGAAAAATGCTCAGAAATGGGAACCTCATAAAACTAGAGCAGAGTTGTTTGCACAAGTGAACTGAAAACCTGCAGCAGGATCTGTCAGAGATCTAACCTGGTCATTTGTCTAAACGGGATGTTTACTCACATACCCTGATGTGGTGATTGTGCTGTTCATTTTTCCATATAGCAGAGAAAATGGAAGAGGCTTTTGATTGTGATTTCTTACCATGGTGCCAAAAATAGGTAGCCTTTGAGCTACCCCATTATTATTTTTCTCTAATTAAGAATTGGTAATTCAAACCGTGGTATGTGGGACATGCACACAAAGTGCCCAACTGCAAGACTGCACATGACCAAAGGATCGGCTTGTCTGCACAAGTTTTTGTGAGCAGGAGACTCCTGTGGGTGAATGGCAGAGGTAAAAACCTAACGCGTGTGAAAGAACCTGGAAGAATAGTGGTGTCCCTGTGCTTTTGGATCTCGACCTCCAATTTGGAGTCTCCAGCTGGATGCTTGCCTTTCTATTTTCTGGTGACTGTTTGACCAGCATGTTTAGGTGGAAAATACATTTGCTTCCCAGTCTTGAAGATATTGATCTAAGGGAAAATCTTGCACAAAAGGATTAAAAAAAAGTTGGAAAAGTTAAAGTGTGTAATACTGTAATTAGGGCTGAGGGAGTATAAAAAAATTAGTTTAGCACATCACTTGGCAGATGGGAAGTCATTTATGTAAATTTAGGGAAGTGGTACTTGGACTCGGTCTAATTTAAACACTATTTCTAATTATTTTTGGTATGTGTACAGAGGATTATAGGATGTCCATTATTCTGACAGGAGGGCTCTTCATATTTAAATTTAAATCCACAAAGGAGTACCCTATTAAAATGTAAACATGCTGTGATAACAAGCACCTAATTATGCAGACAGGTTAGTCCAGCTATTCTGGTGCACAGCTGTGTGCACTTATTTCGCATAATGCTTTTTCTTATACCCTAAAAATGACTGGCAGGGCCACTGAGAGGTCAAGAGGTACCTGACCCACAGGTGGGAGCTCCCTGTTTGTTTTCCAGGTTTGCTGATGCTGAGTGCAGATCTGAGAGTAGACAGGCTCTCGCAGGTTTCCACTGGAAGCAGGCCCTGATGGCACCCAAAAGCACAGAGAGAAGATGACACAATTAACAATTCCCCCTCCCTACAGTCTGGTGCTGCTAATCCAAGTTAAAACTCCTGACAGCATCTTTGGAGAAACTTCCTCTTTACATCTTGACAGCTTTCTCCTTTTGCCAAGAGAAAGATCATGCAGGTTTACTGGGGAGCTGCCAAATGACAGCTTGGCTTCACACCTGAGAAGCGAATGAATGAAGAGAGAAGGAAAGCCTCAGGCTGCCTCCAGCCTGGCAGAAACGCGGAGTCCTGGGAGCATGGGCGTGAGCAACCCCTGGAGCTGCAGCAGCAGCAGATGTGACATGAGCAGAGTCCAAGTGGAAGCTACTGTGGAGGAGGGAGCGTGGGGTCCATTACCAAAGCACGAAGGTGTTATTTGTCAGCTGCAGGCCCTAGGGTGAGGTGGAGGCCAGGCCATGGCTGATTCTTGGAGGTGTGGGACAAAGCTTGGAGCTCCACACTGTACAGCAGCCCTTTGTGAGTTGATTTGATTGGCTTTTCTTCCCCAAGCCCTTGCAGCAAAGGCTCAGATCAGCTCTTTCAAAAGGCGCATTAACAATCAGCAGGGGGGCTGACAACCAGGATTTATTCTTTAACCACAGCAAAAACCAGTATTTTTGGATGTATAACTCATGTTATATAAACTTTAGGGGTAGAGGGCACCAAGAGCAAGGCTGCATGACACTCACTTCTTCAGTCCTTGGTCATCTGAGGGCAGGGAGTGCCAGTATCCATTGTGGAGAGCTCCAGGCAGCCTGACGGCTGCTAGCACAGCCCTGCGCTGGACTGTGGGTGCTGGGTGACAGAGTACGGGTGCTCTTGAGCAGTCACTCCTCTTCTCCCCACACATACCGTGTGGGGGGTGGATGTCTCTAGCTGGGTGTTTTGTGATACTTAAGCCTTTTTGTGAGATTAAGACTACTGCAGCTGTAAAATACGAATTACCCTTGGCACTTTAACTGCCTGTAGAAAAATTAAAACATGCAATCAAGTAGTTGAAGTTGTGAATTTTAGCCCACATTTAAAAATGGGAGAAAAATGCTTTGCACATGAAGGTTTTTAAAGCAGTATAATGAACACTGTGCCTGACTCATCCTTCGCATGGGATAACTAAGCAAGCTAAGAGGAAATGTCTCCAGGCAGACATTCCTCAGGGCAGGGATTTCCATCTCATTTTTCTTTTTAAGGGAGGAAACTTACAAGGACTGGCCCAAAGACTACATGTTTGTTGCCTGACCCTGCCAGGTGTTTGCACTCTGTTGGTATTTCTAGAAGTCACTGTCCTGGTTTCAGCTGGGATGTAGTTAACTGTCTTAGTAGCTAGTAACTAGTAGCTGGTACAGTGCTATGTTTTGAGTTCAGTATGTGAAGAATGTTGATAACACTGATGTTTTCAGTTGTTGCTCAGTAGTGTTTAGACTAGAGTCAAGGATTTTTCAGCTTCTCATGCCCAGCCAGGGCACCTGACCCAAACTGGCCAACAGTGTATTCCATACCATGGGACGTCCCATCTAGTTTAGGAACTGGGAAGTGGGGGGGCAGGGAATGGCCGCTCGGGGACTGGCTGGGTGTCGGTCGGCGGGTGGTGAGCAATTGCCCTGCGCATCATTTGTACATTCCAATCCTTTATTACTACTGTTGTCATTTTATTAGTGTTATCATTATCATTATTAGTTTCTTCTTTTCTGTTCTATTAAATCGTTCTTATCTCAACCCAGGAGTTTTACTTCTTTTCCTGATTTTCTCCCCCCTCCCACTGGATGGGGGGGAGTGAGTGAGCGGCTGTGTGGTGCTTAGTTGCTGGCTGGGGTTAAACCACGACAGTCACCTGGAGGCCAGGCATATCTAGCTGGATGCCTTTGCAACAGCTTTCAATTCATGGGAACAACTGTTCCTATAGTACCAGGTTGGTGTACAAGGACTGCAGCACTGGATCTTCTCTAGCTGGTGACTACCACAGAAGTGTCTGTAACATGAAGGCTGGGAAAATATCCGGCTGTTGTATCAGAGTATGTAAGGGATGTCAGATAACCCGGGGCTGCGCTACAGAGGCAGCAGGAGCTCTGTAGAGCCTCATGGGAACATGAGGTGAGTAATCACAGCTGCAATTCATTTCAAAGAGACAAATGAGCTCCCCTAGAGAAAGGTGGGACACTTCTGCTGAGAGGGCTGATCACCTTTTTTTTTTTTTTTATGGGAGAAAGGCTACTTTCAGGTTCAGGTGAAGGAATTCAGTGGGAAAGCCTTCTGCATTCTTCTGAGGGTGGGCATGTTCATCACAATTGTGGAGATACTGACTGACTTGCCTGGGACATAAAGGAAGTCAGTGTTAAAGCCAGGAACTGACCAAAGAGACCTCCCAACTCACGTCTTCAGTGCAGTGCTTCAGCCATGAGGCTGTCCTTCCTCTGTTTCTGCTGACCCTTCATTATACACTTTTCTCTGTTAAAGTTGAAAAGCTGACTGCTTGGCAGCTGAGAATTTACCCTTCCTCTTGGCCCTGTACAATAGCAGCTTTTCAGACGGAATCTGCACAAAAGAAACATTTTGTTCTTTCTCTGCTGATCAGAAGAGCTGAGCAGCAGCTACATTAAAAGCACGGGGTTCTGACCCTAGCTCACATTGTATCCAAAGACAAAGCTTCCACGGGTATCGGCAGACGTGGCAGAAGACCTATGCTCTGAGAAGAGCGCTGCTAGCGAGCTGCCGTTGAGTAAATGAACGCAAAACAATGAAAAAAAAGTCAAGACTTCCTAAAATGAAAACACACATTGTTAGCTGGCGTTGGCCCTTCGAACTAAGGCTGCGGCACAGCGGCTGGTGCCAGCTCTGGTGCCGGGGGACACCCCCAGGGCCGCAGCTGGGTGCGACACTCGCGGCCGCCTCCGCGTCCTCCCCCGCGGGGCGAGGCTGCGGGGGCCGGGCCCCCACTTGCGCACGGCCGTTGAAAGAAGAAAAAAAGGAGGAATCGCCCGTTCCAGCAGCTTTTCTCCCGAGATGCTCACGCTGAAGGAGGCGGGAGGGCCCGGGCCCCCTAGCCCCTCTTCCCCGGGTACTTGCTCCGGCTCGGAGCCGAGGCCCAGGCCGCGGGCAACCCGTTCCTCCCGGATATCGCCCGCCGCGCTCCGCCGGGCCGGAAGCGGACGCGCGGGGAAGGGGGGAGGGGGGATTAGGGAGGCGCATGCGCAGGAGGTGTTGCCCGGCCGCGCCCCGCCCCCGCCGCGGTGGGGGTCTGGCGCGCTCGCTGCCCGCGGCGCGAGGCCGGGCCCGGGCGGCGGGTAGCGCCGTGGGGTGGGGGGGAGCGCGGCGCGAGCGCGCGCGCGGAGGGGGGCAGGGGGCGGAGGGGGCCGAGGAGGACGGACGGACGGACGGACGGACGGGGTGAGAGGATGTGAAGATGGCGGAGCTGCAGATGCTGCTGGAGGAGGAGATCCCGGGGGGGCGCCGGGCCCTGTTCGACAGCTACACGAACCTGGAGCGGGTGGCCGAGTACTGCGAGACCAACTACATCCAGGTGCGGCGGGCGGGGCGGGGCGGGGCGCGCGCAGCCTAACGGTCGCCGTCCTAGCCTAACGGTCGCCGGCCCGCGGCGGCCCCGGCGGCGCGGCGCTGAGGCGGCCCCGGCGGCGGGGGGTGGGCATGGGCCGGCCCCGACTGCGCAGGGTCGTGTCCTCCCCCGCCGTTTGCTGTGGGGCTGCCTCCGCTGCCCGGTCCCGGGGTCGGCGGTCGGCCTCGGCCCGCCGTGGGGCGGGCGGGCGCGGGGTCGTGCCACCCCCGTCCCCTTGGCGGTGGGAGGGTGACAGGCGGGTGGCACCGGCTGCTGCAGCCTGGGGAGATGAACGACCCCGGCGTGACGAGGCGTTTAAATATGTACTTGATTTCTAAATTAAATTCCTTCCACTTTGTGAGCGTGTTGCATATTTATTTCGGATTGCGTCTCTGTCGCTCCTTTTCGTTCCCTTCCCACCTTCCACTCTCCTTTGCTGACAGCGCTGAGATGGTGTGATAAACCGAGGAGATACGCGACTCCTGTACATGTAGTACTTCTGCTTGTTAATTTAGAGCACAATGACATATGTTTTAATTGGGATATGCCTGTCGGTTTATAGTTCCCTTCCCAAGCAGGGCTGCGGTATTCGATAGGAAGGGCAGCTACCAAGTGGTAGGCGCAGGATGAAAGCGTGGTGTAGTAGGGGTGATACAGAATTAGGGAGAAGGAGATCAAACGCAAGTTGCTACCGCAGCAGGTGATTTTTGCGGTGACCACTCTGAAGCCAGGCTGGTGTTAGGACTTTGGATTTTTCCTTTCTTTCTCTTTTTACTAGGAAGAGAAGCAAAATATTGTCAGTTTACTTTGATAGTGATTGTAGGGCCAAATGAAAGAGTTTCTCCCAAAACAAACAAACAAAAGACCCCCTAAGAAGGGTCTGAGTGTGTAGGAAAGAAGGGAGGGGGGACGCGGGTTTGTGGTGTCAATGCTGAGAGAAGTACAAAGGATCCCAGTTTTATTTTTGCTTTCAGTCCCCTAAGTGGAGAGTGCTTGTGTGTTTCCAGAGGGCACCTAGAGATGAGATCTGTGGTGAGATTATTTTGTCAGTGAAAATGGGAGAGAATATTTAACCGGTGACAGAGAATACTTAAAATGTCCCTGCAAAAACGCTCTGACTGTTTCTTTTGAATTGTAGAATCACCAGCTGTCCTTTAGAAAGAAGACTTTGC
The DNA here is from genome assembly GCF_947461875.1 of Haliaeetus albicilla. Taxonomy (NCBI): domain Eukaryota; kingdom Metazoa; phylum Chordata; class Aves; order Accipitriformes; family Accipitridae; genus Haliaeetus; species Haliaeetus albicilla. The sequence continues at coordinate 28,842,429 of NC_091486.1, forward strand.
ATATTTTGGGTCATTTACAAAACACATCAATTACAGTGAAATTATATAGATGTATTTTATTATGTAATAACTTTTCTTATGTTGAATTAGTGTGACTTATGTTCTTTAGGAGAAATATATTGAAATATTTTCTTATGGTCATAACCTGACATACATGTGTTTAAATTTATGCTTTTTTGGAAACTGATTTTTCTGGAATAGGGGAGAAGAGTCTTGGAAGGCAGAACTGGATAGGAAGAAGTGGATGTAGTTTGTTTTTTTTTGTTGTTTCTCTGACCTTTTTTTGTGTTCTTTGTATAAACCCAAGTTTATAAAATCTGTATTGAACACCTCCACTTTTATTGTTTTAATAAAAACTATGGAGGAGGACTCTGTGCCATTTTGTACAAACAGAGAATGATAAAAGATGGTTATTGCCCCAGACAGCATACAGTCCGTAAGGACAGCGTAAGATAATGGGAGATGGATGCAGACAGATGGTGAGTGAAGGAAAAGAATGAAGCACTCTTGGTCAGCCTGATGGATTCTGGCCACCACACAGCAATACCCCAACTGTTGGCAGTTTATCCAAGCATCGTGACAACAGAGAGCTTTAAGGGGGAGGTGAGAATGAAAGAATGAAATTGTGTTGTGAGTGTTGACTGTGAGGTGCAGTATGGGTCACAGCATGAACATGTTTAAATTTTAAACAAGTGGGGAATGGATGACGTCAGTCAGGTGATAGGATCCGGCCTTTGGAACTGGTTGAGAGACTGTAGAGTGGGATTACTGTAGAAAAGAGGTCCAGCGTGAGGGGATTCTGGATTTAGTGATGCAAGTGTCCTAGTAACAAATCTATCAGTGAACCCACTCCACCTTCATGGTGCCAGAGCTACATAAACTCCTGCACAGGATCTGTATACAAAACTGATTTTTTCTTCTCTGCAAGAGTGGGAATAGGTAGATGAATATAACTATTGGTTAGTTGGATATTGGTGATTTTCCTTCTAATAATAATTATTATTCCAAAGCTATTATGTCCAATTAAGTCCAAATTATGTTCAAAATACTAGACCTGGATTTTGTGATGAAGATGGGCTTGTGATTGCTTGGAAGCAAGTGGAAAAGTAATCGTCCAGAAAGTCATGCAGTGAAGATGAACTAATTCTACTGTGATCCTTTAGTGTTTGTTGACAGAAGGTTTTGTTGTGGATATTCTTGCAGCCTCTTAGAGGAGGCTCAGACCATGACTGGGATCTGAACTTGATCTGCAGGATGATAGGGAGTGTGGTGATGGGGGCATTGAAGGCATGACATTGGCCTGTATTTGTCAGTAGACAAGCCACTCCCTTTTCTTTTTGTGCCAGTTGGTGCTTTGAGGTTTTATTGTCAAGTACAAGAATTGTTGCAAAAGTCAGTGGAGGCATAGGTCAGTTTAATAGACAATTTGAAGTTCAGTGCTAAGGTGAATGTGTTTTTTCCTCTTTCTCCCTGTTAGCAACATCATAGCAGCTTCAGAATAATCAAGCACATAATCTCTTACATGTGGAAATTGCTAGTTCATAGTACTAGAGTGGTGGCGATCACAACTCATTTGACTTCTGCTTATGAAATGAAAAATCCGTTCTTTAAAATTTTGGCAGTGTTTATCCAAATTATGATTGGTACTTGGTGAGTTCAATTACTTTAGCAACAGGGAATGTTATGTAAATTGTTATCCTTCACTTGAGTCTGTGATACAGTAGTATATGAGAGCATATTAGCTTAAAATTTTATGGAAAATGATAGGAAATACAGCAAATATGTAATAAGTGGACCTGTAGCAATGAAAGGTGAGAGGCTACTGTTGGGGCAGAAAAAGTTTTTTTTTCATTCATTTTTCTTCAATGGTTGTTCTTTTTTAAATTTTCTCCCAGGGTAAGTCAGTCTCCTAGCCCTCCAGCCAGTCAATTGCCTAGTAAGGCAATGTATTTTTCAAGAGACACTACTCTGTTAAATAGGAAAATAAATTGATAGAAGAAAAACTTCAAGTATAATGTCAACTTGCATACTGCAGCAATTAGTTTAATAAATATTCAGTCATTATGATTCTACTTTAAATAATAATAATAATTAAGTTTTAAGCATAAATGCATAAATTGCTCAGTTTAATCTGCTTGTCTTACTACAGAAATCAAATAACTTTTCTTGCCAAAAAGGTCTTACTCTTCTAATAACTTGGAGAAATTATACAGTTATTTCTACATCATACTTGTTTTTCTTAAAGAGAAGGGGAAGATATGCATTTTTATTTAGGAGGATGTTTTTGTGGTATCTGACACAATGTCAATCACAGGTTAAATTTTATACTGTCTGTTTAATGCTTTATGTACTAGTGTCGTGTCCTCTGTCACTACATTCAGTCTCAGTCTAAACTGTGCAACAGAGTAATTCTGTAAGATGTGATTATCTGATGTACTTGATGTTATTAAAAAAACGTATTTGAAGTCTGATTGACCCAGTCTTCTGGGTCCTTCATAAAAAGCAGAGAATAGTTATACTGGACAGTGTGCCTTGTTTACAAAATTTTCATATTCCTGCATTATTTTTGTCCAGGAGTATCCTAAGGAAAATTTCTACTTATGATGGTGTAAGTAAGTAACAAGACAAAGCAATTATGCGATTTGCACATCTTGTTACTGGTATACTAACATAAATTCCAACACTCTCTTGACCTGTCTGGTTTCTTTGAGCTTGCCTGTATTAAGTCTATTCTGGAATAATCTTTTTTTTGTTGTTTCTCATGATCATTGCTCTTTTAAAATATCAGCTTTTCATTTTGTGCAGCGCATGGAGCTTTCTAGAGTAACTGGATGCTTGTGTCTGTTAACTCTTTGTTGAAAGACTCAGAAAGAATTGCCAGATGGAGGCATTTCAGCCAGTAGGTATCTAGCAGGAACAGATTTGGGGTGGGGGGAAGTCCCACCACCAAAGTTAGCATGCAGAATTGAGTGAAAAGCCAAGCCTCTGTGCCCTGCTCAGCTTTCAGAAGGAGCGTAGGATTTTTGTGCGCTGTGTTGTCCAGATTCTTCTAAAAGGCTCTGTATTTCTTAATTTTTCAAGATTATTATGCTTTACTTGTCAGCTCTAGGGACTGAAGAGTAAGCTTCTCATTTTCCTCTCTCCATAGTCTTTAGGTTGCTGTGACTGTATTGTATTTTATATACAGAAACAGCCTTCTGGTGTTTGTGAGGGGAAGGATGGGAAGGGGGTTTTTATTCCTGTTCTTAATATTTCATCCTTCTGGTTATTAGAAGTACCTGCTTTCAGCTCCTGCAGATAGCTTTATTTAAATAGACATAAAGACTGAAAACTACTTGTTTTTCAGTAATTTTACTACAGTCCATAGGTGGATGAGTTTCATAGTTGTTTTCCACATATCTGATAATTTTACTTAGACCTTCTAAGCAAAGCCAAGTAGTTGTAGATTTGGAAGTATCTTCCACTAGGCTGAACAAGAGAATAAGGCATCTCTTAGCGTACTACTTTTAAACTACAGAAATGGTGGTCCTTTACAAATAGTAACTTAATGGTTACATCTTTAGTAATGTAATGTGAAATTTTTGCGGAGTTGCTTGTAATGACTGGTATCAGTATATATATAGCTTGTGTAAGTATATAGGGAATTGCAGGTATTATGGTTTAAAAACAAGTTCAAGAAAGATCTCTATTCTCTTTACTGAAGATGTGTATCACCTTAACAAAGGCAACTGAGTTAGGTTTGTAAAATTTATTTAACCGTCAGAAATGTGAGTATCAGGGAAAAGTTGTTTTCACCCTTTCTATTCCTTAAACTTGCTTCTTTTATAATCCAGCTTCAGTGTAGAGCTGATTAAGCTTATTGTTGGTGGAATACTTGTTCTGCAGGCATGAAAGTGGATATTGATTAGCTCCAGTGAATATTAGTCAGAACTTCAGGAAGATGCTGACAAGTTGAAACTCCTTAAAAATACTAGGAAACTAGTAAAACAGTGATATTGGATACATGGACAATATGCTATGGTGTCTTACTCCTAAGTGCAATGAATGAATACATAGGTATTATCTGGCCCACCAGGCTATGGTAGGACTTCATAAAAACTGTGTGATTTTAAAATTGAAGTAGTATGCTGTGGTGGGTTAACCTTGACTGTCTGCCAGGTGCCCACCAAGCTTCTCTCTCACTCTCCAGCAGAACAACAGGAGAAAGTAAGAAAAAAACCCTCATGGATTGAAGTAAGGACAGGGGGATCACTTGCCAGTTACCATCATGGGCAAAACAGACTCAATTTGGGGAATATTAATTTAATTTATTGCCAATAGAGTAGGATAGTGAGAAACAAAACCACCTTCCCCCCACCCCTTGCTTCTTCCCAGGCTCAACTTCACTCCTTTATTCCCAGCTCTTCTACCTGCTCCTCCCGAGTGGTGCAGGGGGATGGGGAATGGGGGTTGCGGTCAGTTCATCCACATTGTCTCTGCCACTCCTTCCTCCTCACACTCTTCCCTTGCCCCAGCATGGGGTCCCTCCAACAGGACACAGTCCTTCACAAAGTGCTCCAACACGGGTTCTTCCCATGGGCTGCAGTTCTTCAAGAACTGCTCCAGCATGGGTCCTTCCCAACGGGATACAGTCCTGCAGGAACAGAATGCTCCAGTGTGGGTCTTCCACAGGCCACAGTTCCTGCTGGAAAACCTGCTCCTGCATGGACATGGACTCCTCTCCATAGGCCGCAGCTCCTGCCAGGAGCCTGCTCTGGCATGGGCTCCCTTCCATGGGCTGCATCTCCTGGCAGGTGCCTGCTCTGATGTGGGCTCTCCACGGGCTGCAGCTTCTTTCAGAGCATATCCACCTGCTGCAGCATGGGGTCCTCTGTGAGCTGCAGTGTGGATATCTGCTCCACCATGGTCCTCCATCGGCTGCAGGACAACCTGTGTCACTGTGGTCTTCTCTGTTGGCTGCAGGGGAATCTCTGCTCCAGTGCTTGGAAACACCTCCTCCCCCTCCTCCTTCCCTGACCTTGGTGTCTGCAGGGTTGTTTCTCACATTTTTCTCACTCCTCTCTCTCACAGCTGCTTCGCAGTGTTTTTTACCCTTTCTTAAATATGTTATCACAGAGGCCCCACCAGCATCGCTGACTGGCTCAGCTTTGACCAGCGGTGGGTCTGTTTTGGAGCCAGCTTAGAACTGGCTCTGTCTGAGCCAGCTGCGGGCAGCTCCTGATCTCTTCTCACTGAGGCCACCCCCGCAGCCACCCCACTACCAAAACCTTGCCAGTAAACCCAGTTGCCTGAGGGGATATTACTTCAGTACACTCCTTTCGTGTTAACATTTACTCGTGTTTGTTATTATCGCTAAATCCCAACAATTAAAGGGAAACTAAGCTTAGCGATTAATAAGACTGTATGTGGCCACTGTTCTTTTGATTTCAAGAAGTGATGCTTTCTGCAAATTTGAAGTAGCTGGCTGACTAAGTGAAAGTCTTACTACTTTATTCAGTGTCTGCCCTCTCATGCTCTCTCACATTCAGCCCGCAGTTGGTTTCACAGTCCTCTTTTCTCTAGGTTCCCTTAAGGCAGAAGGTAGAAGTAACTGAATGGTAGACTCTGGTGCTACTAGAAAAGAACCAGTAATAAAACTAATGGTCTTTTGGGGTTCTTTACTTTTTTCTTTTCCTCCCTCCCTTTTACTTACTTTATCTCGAAGTACCTAAGCTTTAAGGACCTGGTAATTTAAAGGAAGGTTGGCAGATACTGCTGCTTGAAGGAGAGTTAGATAGCCTCCCTTGCATTATCAGGATATATAAAAAGAAAAATCTTCTGAAGGGACACCAAATGTTTTCAATATTTATGACAAAATTAGAAAAAAGTACTTTAAGTATGTTGTTTATGTGTCTTTGATTATAATTTGCTGAAATAAAATTCCACGGTGAGTAGTTCAGTCACAGTATGTGCCTGTCAGAGTTGTAACTATATTAAATGGTTGCACAGATTGTTATTGCACGTCTCTATACTCAAGGTTTACAGTGAGGTTGTTAGGTTAGTAAGTTTAGTGAGGATAATCTAGCTATAGGACCATCTTGACTGTTTCCTTTTAAGTGAGTCAATGTAGCTGGCAAAGTTCATGAAGTATTTGTCACTCAACCAATCTACTTTTCCTTTGCATTAACTGTGCTGCGTTTTGCTAGGAAAGCTAATTTAATGCATTCAGTAGTGTCACAAGTTCAACCTGAAGTTCAGGAAGAGTAGGATTGATTCTCTATTGAGTGGATGTGGGAATAGCATGAGCCATTTTACTAGTGGTAATGGGAGTTGCTGGTGGTAATACTGTATGTAGAGGTGTGAAAATAAAATTTGTAAATATGCAAGTTTCTAATATAAAGTGTTGTAAACCTAAATGTTAGTTACAAGTGGCATTCTAGTTGTTCCCTTCTGTAGTTTATTTTCAGATTGTGGTTATTGAATAATATTGATCAAGAATTGTAATTCAGAGTAGCAAGCTTCTGCATTGTACAGTTAATAAGCTCTCTAAAATTTATTGTCTGTTGCTCATGTTTTACTTGCATTTGCAGTTGTTAATCTTTGTGGCTTAGTGCTGTAGGTTTTAAGGAGGGAAATGGTGCACCACTGTGGTGCACCATGTAAGACGAAGAGCTTCTCCAGTCAGTGCTTTAAGCAAGTGAAATCTTACTGTGGTATGTTCAGCAGAATATTTTATTGAAGAAAACATTGATTTAAGTACCATGTTTTGCAGCAAATTTTCAGTAGATTCTATGTCTAGAGTCTGCTGGCCTGTTTTTTCTTGGATTTTGTTTTTAAGTACTATGTTTTCACACTTAATCGTGCACCTGAAATGAATGTCTTGCTTAGCAATCCAAGTTTTGTAAATTTTTTTGGATACCTGTACCTGGAACTTCAGTCATTGGGCAACTCATACTTTATGAAGCAAAACTGTGTGTCAGTAGATGAAGCATGTAATCACAGCACACTGAATTTAGGTGCATTTCTTTTCAGGGTTCTCACAGGTTAGGCTGGCAATTTTTTCTTGAAGTGGATGAACTAATATGTTCTTGCAAATGAGTTGTGCCTATTTCAGTGAGAAATCTTAATTTTCTGGTTTCCAGGTGCAATGAACAAGTTGCTCTGTCAAATTTATAGTGACATGCTCTGAACTATGGACTCTATACATGCTATTCACTTTTCCTGTAGCTTATTTCCCAGTAGATGTCATTGTAATATCTATTCTTAATGGTCTTTCAGTTTGAAATATAAATGCTTGTTTTATTATTATTGGTTTAGTGTTACCATAGTGAAGTTGTTTTATGCTCAGTGAATTGCAGCGTGAGGAACAAATATTACTTGGTTTGGGGTTTTGGTAGCCTGTATGTGTTGGTTATACTAGCCAAAGCTAGTTTTGTGCTGAACTCATAACTTTAGTATTTTTTCTTAAAGCTAAAAACTTTTCTTGGTAAATGTGAATGTTTTTACTAGGGTATTTTGTAACTTTGTTGTGAATTTACTGCTTTAATATATATGAACTCTGTCAAAATTCTTGGGAATAACTTTGGGGTCTTTTATCTAGTTTTGAGCTGGCTGCTGTTTTGTCAGAGTTGATTTATACTATTGATCATATCAGGTTTTTAAAACTGTACTTTTAGAAGATCAGATCATGGCTATTAAATTGCTATTTCAGCTGATATTATTAACAGATTTTAGGGAAGCCTGAGGTGCTTTTGTTTGAAGATGCTTATTTCAACCTGCATGCCATTATTATCAAAATTTTTAAAATTCTGTTCAGTTTTCAAATTGATATTTACACAAACAAATAGAGGAGCTTCAGAAGAACTGTTTCCTATATTGTGAACTGTTTTTCTTTTATGTTTGTATGACTGTCTGTCATATGAATTCTGTTGGAAATAAATGATAAAACAAGCTGCTGATTTGATTTTTGATGTTCTATGGAAAATGTTTTGTGGGCAAATTATTGGGAGGTTGATTAACATTGTTAGAAAGCAGATATTAATTTTTGTTATACTTCTTAGTGAATCTCTTTGGTAAAGGATTAGGATAAACCTTGCAAGAATTTCTGTGAGGTTTTGTTTTTTAGTGTTAATATAAATAGGTTCACTGGGTTCAAGGAAGCAGAAGAAAGTGGTTTGAATTTGGGTTTTGGAGTTGAAGGAAATCTTTCTATTATAGCTATGTAGAATAAAAATTAGGAACTTTTGCTTCTGACTGGCTTATGAGAAGATGGTTTGCAAAACCTTCTTGTCAGCAGTTTTCTTTTTGTCCTGTGCGCTACCAGCTGGGCAGCTCTGGCAGGGGCTCTAAATTTTGTGCTGGGTGCCGAATACTAAGAGACATTCAGATTGAGATTCATGAAGGCCTGCCCTAACAGGCTTGTCCAGTGTTGAAGTGTTGAGATTGAATGGGCTGCCTGCTGGACCATCCTGAAAAAGGCTCGGTTTTGTAGATTTGAAAACTTGCATTTAAAATTGCGAAGTGCACAAATTCTTCCTGTTACCCACATAGAAACCTTTGGAATGTAAGGTAGCTAGAAATTAAAGCAGTGCCTGTCAAAATCTGCAAATATTAGGCTTTGCTGCTGTTTAGGGGCAAGATTGCTGAGCTGATCTAAAGCTGATTTAACATCTTCCTGCTTCTAGGTCTAACTATATCCTTGTCCTGGGTCTGGTCCTTATCTGATCATTTGTGAGCCCCATTCAGTTAGGTAAACCAACAGAAAACTAACTGGGACAAGAAAAGCATTGTTGCTTTGCTCAGTGATGGTGGGAGTGTGAAGCGAGGGAGGAGGGAGACCATCCCTGCTGAGGGCAGTGAGCTGTCAGATTGACTCTTCTAAGGTAAGAGAGAAGTTCTTCAAGGTATCAGGCATCAAACTTGGTTATTTCAAGCTTTTGCACAGCAGCAGTGCTGCTCTTTGGGTCTGAAGGTTAGTAGTGAAAATGTCAGGTGTTTCTGATCCCCCAGCAGTGAAAACTGTGAGCAGTAGGGGCTGACACTTGTTAAACGTGAAAGGGTCATGACAGATAACCTTTAGGTAATACATGACTTTTGAAAGCAGAATTAGTGCTTGTCTTTCTGTATAGTCTGTCTCGTAGAACAATCAAAGTCTGTTCTCGGTACTGCTGTTCTTAGCAGACAGGGATATATAAACATAGCTGAAATAGTATTTTTGAGTCTGATCTCTTTTCCAAGAGAAAATTTCAGTCTGTTTAACAAACAAAATATACAAAGCTATCTATTAGTGAGTAGTCTAGTATGAATTCAAAGCATACTCATTTGTTTTGATTTGTTTTAATAATAATCATTAAATACTGTGCGTTTACTGAATATACAGTGCAAATTCTCAAAATGGTTTTGAAATATGTCCTTTTAAACTGTAAGTTTGAGAGGTGTTGGGTATTGCAAGTTTGTAATTCACTCTGATTTTTTAACTAGGTGGCAAGTTTGTAGGTTGGCATGAGAAGTGGAGCTTGTTTATAGCTTTATTATGTGAGGCAGAATGTTTGCTGCAGAGTGCAAAAGTTTGTTGTCTACCTACTTTTTTATTGGGTAAAAAACACAGGTCTGCTGCAAGTTGTGGGGAATGTAAATATGTTAAATATCCCAAATTAAATGGCTGTCTTCAATCAGTTAACATATATTTATCTGTCTGGAGGGTGTGGGGGGTGGGATGACAATCACAAAGTATTTAGCCAAAAGAAGGAAAAAACCTCTTATATAGTAGAATACTGAAGATACCATGCCATTATGGAAAGTTTGCAGTAATTTTCACTATTTATAAATATGTCTAGAAGGAGAAATAATAAAAACAAAAGCCAACCTCTTATCCCCCACGCTGCTAACAGCAAAATAGGAGGCTGAGGTGGATGACAGATGTCAGAGAGATTGAAAAATGCCCATATGAGCAGAACCTTGAAAAAGGAGCTGCTATTTTTGACAGAGAAATAATAAATTATCAGAATATGCAAATCATGTTGGGAAGAGTACGAACTATGTACACTGGTTTTCCACTTTTCTTGGGTAAAGTACAGGGATACTAAATGTAGTTTGGTAAGTAATGCTATTTAACATAATCCGTGGAATTATTGCTATGAGTTAAGGCTCAGGATTTAATGGTATTCTAAGAAAGGCTAGCCATTTTAAATAAATAATGAGAATATAAGCAGTTTTATCTTTTTCTTTCATATGTTTTTGCCTTGCATTTATTCTGAATTTGTCCATGATGGAGTTTTATGCCCATTATATGAAGTATTTTGTATTGTTCACTATAATCCATTTCACTGGATTATTGGGGGTATTGCTTCTATTTAATATAATATTTTCTGTATCCTGAATACCATATATTCTGTATCCTTTGAAATGCTTACTGCACAAGTTGGTGTTGATTTGGCCTTCCAAGGAGAGGGAATTAATGTGTCAACTTGCTCATGTCAGTTAAGTAAGATCTAGACAAATTTCACTTGTAAGAAAGAGGACTGCAGATTTTTATGTGGTGGAGTATATATGTGAGTGCTGAAATGATGCTAGTGAAATTAATTGGGTTTTCCCACTATGGCTAATAACTCGAGAACTGGGAGTGAATAGAGTTGCAGAGAAGCATAAAACTGTGACATTACATTTATTTGTTATTTATGATAAATCAGTGTGCAGTGTTTTCTGATATACTTCTCAGTTTTCTCACTTTATCTAGCTGTTGGTGATCTCAGAAATTATCTTCAAAGATTTAGGCCTATTCGTGTTCATGTCCTTAGGGAAATGATGTCCATGGAGTGACTCTGTCTCAGAAGGGGCAGAATGATTGAGCATGCAGAAGCTCCAAGGAGCACACTCTGGATGAGTAGTGTGTAGTTGGCCTAAACTAGTGAGGATGTTCTTTTTGCAGCCTTTTTTGCCAGGTTCTCAATGCATTGTTGTAAGAGCAGTCCTGTCCTAAAAGAAAGAAGAAATGTACATGACTATATGTATATCTGTATAAATCAATCAGTTTGGATAATAGAAGGTAAACAGTTATCTGTAGACTCTGAATCTCTGTTATAGTTGTCTGGTGGTGATAATAGTTAATTTAAACTATCCCCAAACTGAGGACACTTCTATAACCACTTGATGGGATGAGTTAATAGAACTATTGTAATTCATTACCATGTTGTGATCTGCTTAAAACTTAGATTTTAAATTTTTTAAATACATATGCAGTCTTTACATTTATTTTAGTCAATAATTTTATATATAATACGAATACAGTAGGGTGAGTCCAGTTTTGATGACTGGAGCAAGAGGGAGGGATAAAAGTCTAATTTTTGTTTTTCTCATTTATGTACGTAAGTCTGTAATAATATATACCAAATGCAGACATCCTTGAAAACAAAAATTTTCACTGTAATGAGCCTGTTGTAGACATTTGTAGCATGTTAAGACCCCCTCATTTAAGTAAGGTTTATAAATTGTAGGTACTATGCAAGATGGGCTCTTATGACTTGGCTCACTTGATCAACAGATGGATAATTAATGCAGAGGGATAAATTATTTAACCATTTATACATACATAAAAAAAGAAATTTTTCATGAAATGAACAAGTGGGGAATACAGTGCCAGTAATCAGCTTGTCCTCTGAAAGGCTGTACTTAAAAGTACTATAAAGAGAAGGGGATTTTGCCTTTGCTTATTTTCTTATGATGAACAAAGGTTAATATTTTCCTTTTGTTTCACCTTCCATGAAATTTTCTTACCTTTTTTTAGTTGTATCTTGTGTTAAGGATCCAGAGAAGAATGAGAGATTTCTTTGCCCCTGCTGAAGGTTCAAAGTATTGTATTCTACTAAATTTAGCTTCTTTTATAAGCAACATGCTCAACTTTTTAATATTCAGTGTATAATCTCAAATCAGATTTTCTGTGTGACATATCTTAAAAGTGAGAAACATACTTGCGGAAATTTTCTTTTCAGCTTTAAATGAATTATAAAAAAAAAAAAAACCAAACAAACCAAACCCTAAAACCAAGCAGCATTTTCTTCCATTTTCTGTGCTGCCCTTGAGGCTGTGTAATGATATTGGGAGCAGTAGGAGTTTCTGTGGACCTATCTTTTTCCATAAGCAGTGTGATGTGTTTTATCATTTGAGGAAGAAAGGTGTTCTGGACATAAAGCACCAATTTTAGATCTGAAGTTCGGTTTGGGGGGTCTACTGCAGAGTTACTACACAGGTATGACTTCATTTCCCCTTCTGATAAAGGGGGCAAAAAATGTTTGGGGTTTGGGGTTTTTTTTTTGGTGTGGTGTTTTTTGAGGGAGAGAAATGAAAGTCTTCCTGTGGTATTTTTTTGAACTGATTTGACCTTAGTTTTCAGGCCTCTTGGCATTACCCCATTGTAAATGCTGTGTTCAGTGAAACTCCCAGGGCAGCTCTGAACAGCCAAAATTCTGAAAATGGTATTTATTGTTCAGGTTCTGTTGGAGATGGAGATGTTAAGCTGTGGAGATTGAAATGCGAGGATTTTTCAGGTTTTTCTTCATTTTGTATGTATTGTGCTCATTTGTCAAACTGCATTCTTTTTTTTTTTTCTTCTTTTTGTTTTGTTGGCTAAACAAATAGATGCCCTTCTTTTCATTACATGCCTCTGCACAAACCAAATCACAACTTGAGCAGTCAGCTTCTACCTAATTCTTTTGGTTTTAAGTAACACCACTCTTATGTCATGCTTTTCATCTCTAGATCTCATACTTTACAAATCAGGGTAAGTACTGCTTTTATTTACAAACAGAGTGGAAGGAGGTTTTTTTCAAGGACCTTTTGGTCTGGATTTCATATGCAGTTAAGGCTGTGTTTGAACACAGTCCTTCAAGAATTGTTTGCTTCTGTTTCTTCTGCTGAATGTAGGGGGAGAAAAAGGGTGATATTTCCTGTGGTTCAGGGACAAGCTGTTGAGTAAGATGACTGGAAGATGGTGAGTGTTTGAAAAAAAGCCAATTGCCTGTGTCTAGGAAGGTGGAGGATTAGAGGTTATGCATTTGGCAGGGCAGTTTGCAAAATGAAGGAGAGAATTGCTTGTCTAAAAAGCAGCTTGAAAATTCCTGCTTTTGGTGTGCCTCTCTGTCTTGAAGCCTGTCTGTCATTCATATTGTGAAACTCTGCTTTGCTTTCAGGATAGTTTTGTTGCCATAGCTAGATAGGTAGAGACGTGATATTACTTAAACATGTCTTGTGAAATGAAAAGGTAATTTGTGCAGCACTTTAATTTAGTAGGGTATAGAGAAAAGCCCCTTTTTTCTGATCGTAGTAGAACTTGCTGAATATACGGTTGTAACAATCTGTTAGGACAACTTGAAATCAAATAAATTCACATTAAAAAAAATGAAAGAATGCAAGGCAAGAGAACCTTTTGTGATATAGGAAAGGCATTCAGCATTTGAAATGTTCTTATTTTGTTGTTGCGTTTCTCTAATGTTTCTATTCTTGTGACAAAGAAGAGCTCAGAATTGTCAGAACAAGAATGTTGTTGAAATTGGGTGAATAAGCGAAGTTTGAGACTCATTCTGTATCATAATTATGGTGAATGTAAACACAAAGGTGGGGATTCTTCATATCCTGTAATGCAGCACAAAACTGCTGTGAAAGGATTCTTGTGTTCTTTCACAAGTTTGCAGTGTCACTTTCTATTTTTATCCTATAGTCTTTCATTTCCATAACTTAAGTGTAACACCGTTAGGCTATCTAAGCATAATGACATGAGTAGTCACTACGTTACCATATAGTGCTTATAGGTATGCTTGTGAGCTGCAGGCATGCTGTTGTTGCAGCTTGAGTAGGCTGGCTTCAAGACTGCGTGTAATACTTGCATCCTTAGTGATGTATTTTATGGCTGAGAGCTCTTGCCATTGTGAGAGTTACCAGAATGCATAAAACTATTTGCTATTGCTGTTGTAGTTGGATATGATGAAGTTTAGCCTATATGGGGGACAACATAATAATTCTTAACTGTGAGATTAAAGTTACTCTTCTACCAAAATATTCGTGACCTAATTTAGCTTGTATAGCAGGAAGGGTTTTCCCAATTTGAGAACGCGTTTTCTTTGAAAATTGTATGTAAAAATTGATTTTTAAGACTATTGCATCTGAAAGAGTTCATTAGTAGGAATTTTGTTAGGTGAGGATAATAATGGATTGATTTACTTCATGAAAGTTCTGAGTTTAAGTTTTACTGGGCCACTCTGGATTTGGCTGTTGTAGGGGAAAAATAGCAGCACGTTTTTAGCTTCTGTCAAGATGGTTGTGACAGATGGTGTCTTGTCTGTCCAATATGAATTCTTATCGCTCTATAAATATTGATTGGAGAAAAAAAAATGGGGTTCCATAGCTTTAAAAAAGATGTGTCCTGGTTGATATAGGAGCGACTGAGGGATATTTATACAGGTCTTGGGGAGAACAGCACCAGTACGTGCAGAAATCAGTATCTGAACAAATCTAAAAGGACCTGGTGGAAATCTGGCTCACATTAGACAAACAGAGAAAAGAAAAAATACGTGCCTGTTCTGGGGAAATAATGTTAAAATAGTCCCTGCAAGTACTTTTGTGGTAAAAAATGTTCTTTAGTGGAAGCTGAGGTCTGGAACATCATTAATACATGTGGAAAGATGGGCAGCTGCTAATTTTTGGGCATTGCAGATGCTGTATACTACTTCCAGAGGCCTTGTCTGATTCATTCATCTGTCCTTTTCTGAAGCACCCTGGCAGCTTTTGTGATAACCAACTTTTTTCGGATAGACTAGGTAGAACTTCTTGTGTCATTGTATATGCTGCTTATTTTTCATTTTATAATTGATGTAAAGTTTACAGAGCTCTATCTTGTGTTGGATCCCAAATAACTTCATTGTCTGATTCTTTGCAAGGTATGCTGATAGAACTATGTCCTTGGCTCCTGCTTCTACAAGGTCCTGCACGGAGATTTGCTTCTGGATGTTGACTGGCATATTGCTGAAGTTATGTTTTTCAAAGAGTCTTAGCATGTAATTTTGTGTGGTGTTCACAAGAGTTATAGTTAAGTGCTGTCTTTAACTGACATTTAAATGTTAGAACAAAGGAACTTAAACTTTTTAGAAATAGAAACTCTTGTTTGGTATTACTGTCATTCTCATGGGATTAACCATGTTCATTTAGGTTTATGAACCTCCTAGCTCTTGATTCAAAGAAGGTATTTGGTACATAATCTCCTTTCTTTGGGTGAAGGAGTAAAAACAACCATGTAGAATTCACAGAGCTTCTGCTGAGGTGTCCAGTTCCATTATTTTGGCTATCAGGTAATGCCAATGCTTTGCTTTAAGACAGCAGTCTTAAGCATTCACTGTATGAAATCCTTGATACCGTTCTGAAGGAATTTTCAGAAAAATGTAGTCTCTTCAGGCTCATCCTGACTTTATGTTCTGAACCATGGTCATTTGTAGCTAAGCAAGAAGACCCTTACCGCTGGCAGATTATGTGTTTCAAGTTCTGGCTTTTCTTAAGCAGATGGAAAACTCTCCATATTGCTGGAGAGAAATTCTGAAATGGCTCTGTGACCTGCAATGCAATCATAGTTATTTCCGGTCTGGGGAATGTAAGAATTATTGTATGTGGAGATGATAAACTTTGCCCAAGTTGGATTTGTTTATCAAGCATATTGTTTTTTATACCTCAGTGTGATACTTGTTAATTCTTAAAATAGGTAAGTGGCTAATATGCAGAAAGAAGTAGTA
Source organism: Haliaeetus albicilla (assembly GCF_947461875.1). Classification (NCBI taxonomy): domain Eukaryota; kingdom Metazoa; phylum Chordata; class Aves; order Accipitriformes; family Accipitridae; genus Haliaeetus; species Haliaeetus albicilla. The sequence continues at coordinate 28,858,178 of NC_091486.1, forward strand.
TTTAAATGGTGTGGAGATGACTGCATTACAGTTGCAATGTAGTTAATATGGGAGATTAAGTGCACATCCTTTTATGCATGTAAAAATGCTTTAAAATGCTTTATTGCTTTAAAAAATTGAGTTACCACTTGCATGGGACAGTCTCTTTCTGGGCAAGAAGCACTGTGATTAGTGTGAAAGTAGGTCGTGCTTAGAAAAATGTGTGCGTAAAATACAGATGTCACTGGAAATAATTACAGAAAACTTTACGCTGTGGTGTTATATGCTGCAGGTTGGATATAGTGACTTTGCTTGCTGTTCTTGAGCTACATAGCAATTGACAGAAAGTTAACTTTTAATTTTGAAGTAAACGGACCAAAACTGCTGGTTAAACTGGGAAAAAGAGGATAACTACTAATTACAGTGCCTGCAGAAAAGGGTTTTTTCCTGCTTATTTTCTGAGATTCTTAAATTGCAGCAGCATAGCAAAGTTTGAGTCTAGTTAAAATGAAAAGTCTCCTGCAACCTTCTGGTTTTTTGTGTTGACAACTCTATTACAAACATGAACAAAATTGATAAACTTGAAAAGCCCTTATTTTTAGCATTCTACCCTTGGAAATTACGTTGGAGCTCCTCTCTTGAGGACATGACTCCTATATTTTTTAAATGTTTACTAGTTACTCAAGGAGTGCAGAACAGAGATCTAGAGTTTGGCTAACAGTTTCTGCATAAGAGGCTAGAATCCCATTCTTGCTCTGCCAATATTGTGTTTTGTCCAGCACTATGGTAATGGGAGCAAAAGGTTGTGAAAACATTCTTTGCTAGAAAAGTGAGCAGATAGAGCTCTCAGGGCACATAGGGAACAAATCTATTGAATAAAAAGGCACTGACTGCCTTTCTTTCACTTTTTCTTGTTGATTGTGGTAGTTTGTTTAGTTAAGTCTTCATCCTTGGTTCAGTTATGGCTGGGTATCAAGTATTCACACCACCTTCAGCAGATGGGTAGTACAACAGAGGTCAGCTTTCAGCAGGCTGAACATATGGGTGTCAAGAACAAATAGACTTGTCATCTGCTTGCTTCTGCTTTCTGTCAGGCAAGCTCTTCCAGTGAGGGCAAGGAAAATGGCCTGTGAGTTGTGTGGACTGTTGTGATTTTTCAGAGTCAGATAAGAGTATGTGTGTGTCTGGTCATGTAATGGGGTGCAGATGCGCATTTTGGGTGTTAGGACTCTGGCATGTGTGATGATGCAGCATTGGAGGAGCTGGAGACTTTGGCCTTTAGATGGTTCTACAATAGGCAAGGAAGTCTGTCCTGTTTGTTTGTTTAAAAGCAAAAAAAGAAAGCAGGAGAGATTGGGGAACCTTGCATGGAGAAATGCAGGGAAGCCTCTTCTGATTTTTTAGTTACGTGCTTTAGAGCTGATCAACTGCCACTGCAACTCTCCCAGGCCCTGCTAATTTGAGCATAAATCTCTGGGTTTTGGAGTTCTAGTATGCTGCCAATGGTTCTTTTGCCTCCTGGAGGAGTATTGTATGTTGCAACTGTTGCATGAAGGTTTCTTATTTTGATCTCTACTTTTTTATATGAAATACAAGAATTATATTTTTTTTGTTCTGTCAAGATTGGGGGTATGTATCTGAAGAGAGTTTGTTCCTTTCAGTATGTCCGAATTGGCAGCAGCTTTAAAAAGTGCCAAGTAAGAATAATTTCAAATTTAGAGTTAACTGATCACTGTGAAGGGATTTGTGTAATCTAAGTGTGGTTATTTCCTAGAAATGGAAGAGTGATTATGCGAATTCCTGCCTCCAGTTAGTTTAAGCCCCCTCCTCTATCTACTATCTTTGAAATGGCATATTCCTGTTACCTGGTAGCTCTGCCCCTTTATTTCTCTTAAAGGTTTTTTTAGCCATAGTTATCAAAGGTGGCTAATTTAAAATATAATAACTTCTAGAATGATAAAATTCTGGGATGTGCTCATGTGAGGAAGTAGAGACAGTGAATGGCAATTGAAAGACTTGTGTTAATTTGCTTGACAATGTGGGAAGAGTTCTGGGGATAACAGGATTGTCTTTGTTATGGACAGACGCCAAAGGCTTTCCAGCAGCTTGTGGTCTTTGGGCTACCTTACTCCTTTTTACAGTGCCTAGTGAAATGGGACTCTGCAACATAGCTCAATGGCAGCCTGATGTAGCTGTGGTAACTGATGTGGGTGTCATCTCCATGTTTGCCTGCCTCTCTTTTGGGAGCTATTGGCTGAAAAGGGTGTATATCTTCCCCTTATATGCTGCAGTTATACTCTGGCAATTACAAGCTGTCCTGCCATCTGACTGATTACATTAGTACATTAGACTATAAACTGTGATGGTGGATGACATGGCTGCACATCCTACTTAGATTTTCTTGCTATGAGTTTGTAATGTCTGGCAGTGGACACTTGGAAGCAGAACCTGCTTCTACTGCCACGGATAACTCTGCCTGTGATTCTAAATTAAAGCCGTTAGTTGGCCTCAGTCATTGCTATGTAATGAACTGAATTGAGAATTTATAGTGGAATGAAGAAACTGGCAAAGCTGGGAAATAACTCAGATGTTACATAAACCCCTGTGACTGGATAATGTTTTGGGAAGCTGAAATAGACATACTTTCTTAGAAATGGTCGATTTTGTCAGTTTTCTTGAGAGAGGGAGATAAAATCTGTTCATCTGGTATTGCTAAGGAGAAAACAATTGGTGCAAATAACATTTTTTGTGCAGCAGAATGTAATTACTGTATGATTGTAGTTTGTTCTAACTTCTGAAGGCCACTTTGCATCTGAAAGGTAACTTTTGCAAATGCTACAATGACTTGTTTTATTTTTATCAAGTTGCTGTAAAATCAAATTTGAGTCGAATTGAATTAATCAATGATTTTTACTTGTACACTCAGTGAAAACTCTGCACGCTAAAGCATCCTTGGTGAATGAAGAACTGTAGAGAGCAGATGCGTGAGATAGTAGAATTAAGCCTGCGGATCTTTGCTGTTTCTGAGGTTCTTCATTCAGCACATTTGTATTGGCTTAGTCTCTTACGGCTGCAAATATGTTGATTTTGTACTGATATTAAAGTGAAAATTGGCCTTGGATTTGGAACTCTGATAATAATTATGTTGTTGTATGAACTAGAAAATGATCCACTTCTCTCAGCTGTGTTATTGCAGAAGAGCTAACAGAGTAGGGTGAAGCCTGCGCTGATTAACAGAATGAGCGGTGAGTCTTAAGTGCACATGGGGATAGATTTCCCTCACTGCTGCTTGCTTCTCAAGCAAGAGCTACATCTGGTTCTGTAAAGCAGTGATGAATAACTATTAATATAGCTACATATTAACTACATTTTAGATGTAAAAGCATTTGGATGCTATCATGCTGTTCAGTTTCTTGTGATCTATCATTTTAAACAATACTTATGTGTTGAACAAACTTTATTATAACCTTGTCTAGTAGGCTTATATGAATGCAGTGTTCCCTGGGTTTTTTTGCATAAACAGGACTTCAGCTCTACTTTCAAAGAATAGGAACTTGCTGGTTCTGGTGAGAGCAGGACATTTGCATGTGAAAACGGGTCATCTGTGCTTGTGGATGTATGGAAATAAATACTAAGTTTGATCCAGGTGACAGTCAAGAGAAACAAATGACAGATTTGTTGCAGTGATGCTGGCAGCACGAAAACAGTGGTGCAAGTGATTAGATATCAGGGAAGCTGTGCTTGTCCACAGCTATCATTTGTTATCTTTTTCTTTTGGGTGCAGTAGGCTGATAGCTTGTCATAGATTTCAAACCAGTGAGTTAGTTTTGCCCTCACTAACAGCCTTGAATACAGTCTCTATTCTTAAAAGTTGCTTTTCCATTTAGGACATTAGGCTTCGTGTATATTTCTTTGAAAGGTAGCTTTCCTAGCTGTTAATCAAACCTACGTTTTGAGGCGCAGCATGGAAATGAAAATATCAAATGAATCAACTGCAATGAATACAAAAGACTTCAACTTAATGCAAATGAGCTGATACTGACTGCAGCAGATTATTGATACTGAGTTTCAGCTGGCTTAAAAATTAGGAAGTCACACTTATGATCAGGAAATTCTAGTGACATTTAGTGCATCTTTACAGTTTTTTTAGTAATCTGAAAAACAGAACAACTTGATATCAAAGACTTTACAAAAGTATGAACGCTAAGAGTATATTCCTCAGCTAGCATGCTTGTTATTAGTATTCAGATAAATTAAGCTAAATTATCATAATAATTAAATTATAATAATTACAATAATCTTATATTCATATCAGTGGAATATGATTAATGCAATTAACCTTGCATTTGGTAATGGCTCTTCTTTTTTAAATATCTCATTTATTGCTTATTCTTTGAATGTTGTTTGAATTATAAAATCTAATGATAGTTTTGATGCATTCTTAATTCCCAAACTGGTATCTTCTGTAATGATTGTGTTTGGCCTAAATGCCAAAGTTACTTATACAGCTTTGTTGATTGCTGTGCTTAGATTACTGTGTGATCTCAGCTCAAAAGGTAATGTGTTTGATTAGATTTAGAATATATAGAATTCACAGTACTATGAGAGTAGTCCTAATCCCATTTCGAGTTGTATTCAGATAGAGTTTACTTCAGTAACTTCACATTTAAAGGTGTTTTAAAGTTTAAAAGCACTTTGTGTGAACAGCAAGTGAAATGCTTTCATTTAGGTGATGAGTAGAGACTTTGGATGCAATTGTGAGGAAATGTATTTTTCAGTTTGACAGATGTTTATAAGGTGGGATGGTTTAGGTGCCTGACTGTCACCTCTGTCTGTGCCTGGATGGTCCACTCACAACTCAAGTTTCATTGTAGTGCTGATTCTTGCATTGTGTATTGTCACTTCTGAGAGTAGTTCACTAATAAAAAAGGAGTCATGTCACTAGGAGACTAACATGCTCCGTTCTTCACAGATGGGACAAAGAGTTGTCAAGCAGGTTACTTTAATTATAGTTAGCTGTCCAGATAAGGTCACGTTAAAATTATGAAGCAAAAATACTGTCTCCAGAGTCTAGAGCTACCATTTTTATGAAGTTGTATGCCAAATTACCAGTCCCATTAATCTTGTTGCTTCCCCTGTGGCACGGCCTCAGTGTATCTTGCTGCTTGTGTATTCTTCTGAATACAGAATAACAGAAAGTTGCCTGAGAACTTACCAGTGGGTTTGTGGAAGGGTATGTGTGAAGAAGTGTTTCCCATTCATATCTGAAATGTTGTTTGCTTATGTTTCTTAACACTTGATTAATTCGTAATGTTTAGGGTGTAGAGTACATGTAAATGGGTAAGATAACTATCAACTCTCCTTAATTTTAAAATAAATGTGTATACATTTGAGTAGGGTCATGAAGCAATCAAGCTAGCCCTCCCTCTTCCTAAAATAATGATAACAGCAACAATTACACAAATAAGCAATTATGTAGAGAAAAATGTTTACACATAGAGGTGAATAGTTTAGAGATTATAGTATTAAAATTGACAAAGAACAAAAAAATCTACCCCCAACTCCAAGTACTTTGGAGCTCTAGTTATACTAAGAACAGGTAGACTGCATTTCCCCCTGTGTTCAGTGTACTAATAGAATACATGGATCCCCCTGCACATCTGAAAGGGAAATTTTGAGGTTTTCTGGTAGTTCTGTGGCATTTCTTTTTTCAGGAGCTCTGGGAGATCTCATTTCCTTCTGTTCTAAGATGTCAGTGATTGCTTCTGCTTTTTCATGCTTGTTTCACCCGCATGTTATAGACCAGCTACTTACCAGTTGTATGGTACATGTTTTTCATGCTGGGAATGAGCAGTTCTGGTGGTGAAAAAGGAGTAAGGGATATTCTTTAGCAAGTAAGTATTTAATGAGGTAGTTTGTTAGAACAGAAAGCTATTGTATTTTTCACTGGCAGTTATGTAACTTTTTGGCATGATTTTGGCATAATGATTGGATTAATGATGCTCAGTTTTCTTCTCAGTCATTTTTTCTAGCTTACGAAAGGACCTCAGAAAGCACTTGGATGGGCTAAGCAAATACCATCTGTGCAGTTGAATAAATGTGTGTAAAATATTTAATTATGTATGAGGCTTTCAGTAACTTTAAGGAATTTAGCAACAATTAAAATGGAAAGGATGATATAACAGCTCAATCTTCTGTTTTTCCACAGGAAAACTGAAGTGTGCTTTGTCAGTATTGCAGTTGGGCACATTTCGTACTGAATAACACAAGCTTGTTGAACTCTGTGGCATGTAGCTTTTGTTCTTGAGGCTTCTTAAAGCTGATGCAACCTCAACAGAAACCTGAGAGGTTTTGCTTGCTGGTCTTAAGACAAATGCCTGCCTGGATCTGTATTAACAGTAATGAAAAGAAACAATTGTTACATTGATTAGATGAAGCTAATCTTCTGTCTCATTCTTAAAATTTCACTGTTACTTTTTTATCACATGTATTAAATATGAGTTTTGTTTCACTAAACATTACTGTTTTGAACAATAGCAAGAGATGCTGTATATGTTGGGGAAGTGATTATTAAATTCTGGACACACCCTTCAGTGTAGTTAGTCCCATGTCAAACTGTTTAACCTCAGCTTCCACTTCGACACCTAAATATTACTGCATAAATGCATTGTATGCTGAAGAGTTGATTTGAATATGAATTGAGATTTTTCCATTCAGAAGTCTTTTTTCTAAGAGTTTTTTAGGTTTAGGGTAGTTGTGAGTGACAGTAGGCTCAGAAATGCAAAGCTCTTTTTCTTTTCCCTCTCAATTCAACACTAAATGTTAATCGTGGAAGAATTTTTTTTTTTCATATTGATATTAAAGGCAACAACTTGTGTTAATATTCTGTAATAAGAAATGCAATTTCTTTATCAACTCATAGGTCCAGATATTTTGCTCATCTAATAGAATTTGTTGTATAAGTTTTGTTAGCCCAACTGAAAACTTTGATCTTCCAAGTTGATGACTAGTGGTTAAATAAGAATTTTTTTTTTTTTTTTTTTTTTTAGAGCTAGAGCAGGGAAGAAACTTAGCTACAATAACCAACTAAACTGCCAGCAGCTTTTAGCGCTTCCTCTCATGCACCACTTTCAGAGCTCTCTTAATTAGCTCTTTCCAATTCATAAGAGCTGTATTTTTCTTTTTTAACATGTTGCCATCTTTGAAGTCTTTCCTTTTTCTTCTTATTTGGTAGCATTTGTAGCATTTGGTAGTATTTCTTCTTTCATCTAGTGGGGTTGATATTCTGTAAATCTTACCATAGTGCTTATGTTGCCTCCATCATTTATTTCCTTGTAGAATTTCTTTCTGCATTAATGGCTGTCCTTTTGTACAAAATTGTTTAAGTTCTTAACAGTGGCATAACAGACTTTACCACTATGTTCTGGTGGATCTCACTTTGGGGTGGGAGAATGCATTAAATTCTCAGTTCCTTTCTAGCCCTGCGTTTTGTGCTCCGTATGCCTGTAAGATTTCATTTTACTGTTCATATAGCCAAATTATTTTGGCATTTTGCATACCTTACTGCATGTTTTATTCTCCCATCTGCCCCACACTCTCCATCGAGTATAATTTTCTCTTATTTGTAATTTGGTTTTATATTTGTTTTTGTATAAATACAAAAGTTTGTATTTCCCTAGGCAGGAGAAAGAACACTGAGAGGTTTAATTCCTAAATTAAAAGGATATCTTATATAGTCAGCAGTCCAGGCCATTTCTTATTCAAATCTGATAATGTAATTATGCTATGTAAATGGAACTTTCAGAGTGGCTAGAAAAAGTAATGCCTAGGCTTTGCATCCTGACATGAAAAGTAGTCATCTTTGCACTTGGTGCAGGTTGAATTCCACATCCTTTCTAATGCTAGCAATTTGGGTTATACAATCTAATATAAAAATGAGAAGTTTTTTCAAGTGAACATTTGTATCATCATTCCTGAGCTGTATTAGACTTAGTGTCCATCTTTGTTTGGACTGGTATGTGAAAGTGGAAACTTAATAATTCTCCAGTGTTTGAAAGCAAGCACATACTGTGTATGTAATCCATGCCTTTTCTGACTGTGAAGTCTGTGCATTTGTAGCTGACTTGAATGACTTCGATCTTCTGTTATCTAAAAGCCCCAGCTCCGTATAGAGTAGTCACTGTAGTCTATGTTGTAGCTCTCAGACGGGATCCATCCTGTGAAATATTTCCATCTAGTCTATAGTTTTGTTGTGTTTTGTTTTCTGGAGGAGGCAAAACAACTGTTTTAGTAGTGGGTGCTTCCTACAAATGGAAGACATTCTCCAGGGGAGGGCTGGGCAGAGCAATAGGTGCTGCTGTGGCTAAGTGCATGGGGTACCACTTCCCGCTGCAACAGAGGTAGCCTCTCCCAGTAGCAGCTGACACCATCCTCATCCCATATGTGGGTGGCAGGAGTATCAGATGAGCTCTCTGTGCTGAGTTAAAATGGTGCTCTTAGTTACTGCTCACTGAGAGCAGGAGAAAAGGATGCTGCTTTGTGACTCAGCATGGACCACCTGATGTATGGATTGTGTGGAGAAAAATGATAAACAGAATAGATGCTAAGCTGCTGCATGTGAATTGGATAAGGTGGGCACAGAAGACATCAATGATCCAAACATTTTAAATTTTTAAGGCTGTGAAGATGATCCAGCTGTGGTGCTAAGTATCTTCTTAACATTGTCTGAAAAGTCGAAGCTGGAAGTTTAAAAGGTGGAGATGCAGCAGCATTCTTAACACAGTTAATGGAAAAATATTAAGGGAAACAAATGAGGCACTGTCCACAGGTCTTGTGAAAAAAAAGTTATAGGTAGTTGAGGGCTGGCAAAACTGCAGTGATATCTACTTTCCAGCACTTGTTCCTTTTCTTTAGCAAGTGAAGCAACTCTGGATAGTTCTTCCCTCTTTATTCTTGATTGTGTGCTTCCCTGTGTTTCTGTGGCTATGCAGTGGTTTGGATGAGGGAAAACTCATATTTTGGTTTACGGATCAGATAATTTTTGTTTGGGACTCGCCTCCTGGTCTAATTTGCTACAGCAAAGGGAGTGTGCAGCTTCTGTTGGGGACCTCTACCTCCACAGGTACTGTTGATGAAACTAGAACCTGAGTCCATAATACATGATTAGTTGCTCAGACCATGATTTAGTAAACGTCATTTGCTCTTCCTTTGTAACATCTACTTAGTTTTGCTAGGGCAAGTGTTTGCAAGTTTGCACGGCAAGGAATAATGGAATTGACTGGAGTTTAAAATAACCATTTGTTTCTTAGGTTTTTTTGTAAACTACATTAGGTACTCAAGCCACCACGCGGCCCTACAGATAAAGTACTGTCACAACAGAATGGATGTGTTAGGACTAGGAATGAGAGGCTGTCCATGTTGGCAGTGTTGTAGAAGACTTATTTGTCAAACGATGGCTTTGATTACTTAAATTTAATATCCATTTAAAAAAGTACAGATCAAGCTGATATAACAGTTGGAAGCGTTGCTTCTCTAAGTGGTGTGTGTATAGATGTTACGATGTCCATTTTTTTTCATAGGCCTGCAAAATTTTACATGCATGAGTGCTAGATTAAAGATATTTAAAAACTTTAAAATGGAGAGATATTCAATGGTCTGTTTCATGGCATTTAATTTAGGTCAAGGCACTGAAAACATACTTGCTACCAGTTCTTGATCATGCTGACTGCAAATGTTCTGAGAACTGAAGGGCTTCAAGGACCCTGGTTAATATCCTTAAGTATTCACTGTAACGAGTCTTCATTTTGTTATAATGAACATAGCAGAATATGTTTCTCTTTTTTTTTCAATATTCTACATAGAAACAGTATTCCATAGGTTACTGAAACTAGCGTTGAGAGGCTATCAGTTTGATTAAGGCCAGATTAGTATTTTTATCTTTCACTAGAGAATTTTGGTAGATGTGGATATTGAAAAAACTTTTTGCCTGCCTTACAGTCAGGCATGAAGCATATTGGCTGGTATTTTGTTGTTCTGAAGATCAGAGTATCAGACCTTAGTTTGATGAGGGTTATGTTTGAATTTGGTTTACTGATAACTTGAAATCATTATCTTATTTGCAGGAATATCTTTAGTTACATAGTTACACACTCAGATAGTTACCAGTGTACCATTTAGTTGTCTAAATCTGTTGCTAGGTTTGAGCATGGCAACAGTTGTAAGCAATATAATTTGATGGCTATCGGAAATATACATGGGGAGCTTTTTACACAGGAGCATATGATAAGTTACCATCTCTGGAAGTCTGCTTTCCAAATTGAAAGTTAGATTTCATACTAAACACAACTTACTGTTTAAAGTTATATTTTAACTGACATTTATTATTACATCTCCACAGGGGAACTTTAGATTTGCTATAAGTATTCCAGACTGGTTCCTAGTCATTGTGTGAGACCCAAGTTTTTACCTCTTCAAGGTTTTTAGGGTAAACTTAATTGTTTTAAAATGCTGTCATTAATTAATTTTGTTGTTGTTGTTGTGAAATGGCTTGACAACAGTGGGTTCAAACAGTCATTTTAATTTGAAAATTCAACATATTCTGCATCTTTCAGTATACAGGGAGAAAGTTCAAAGTTTAATTTTGCTGTGCCAAGCATGAGTGGAGTTTGCTTCACAGAATTTTGGGTTCTGTATAAAGGCATGCAGAGCAAATCATAGTTGTTCAGGTTATCAGCCAAATACAGAAACTAGACCTCTCAATCAAAAGGGTTTGTGTGCTAGTAACAGTTCCAAATGTGTTTATAGGATTGTTGTTTTACGAAATTTTTAATGTGTTTGAACATTGAGAAGCCAGTTCCTTGTTGGTTTGAATGGGTGTGAATGGGGGTGACTTGAATTTGCCTATTAGGTTATATCAGTGGAAGGACTAGCTCTGAACACATATTCATATTTGTGCTTCTTGAAGCAGTAAAACCATGGTAGAGGCTCATAATTTCTAAAATGATAGATTGTTTTCCTTTTGTTCTCGACACTTGGGCTATTAATGAAAAAAATATTGGGTTTGCTGGCTTCTACTCAGCTCTTCTGGATGTACAGTGTGCTAATGTAAATCGGCAGTTTCTGCTTCTATAAATAGACTTTGTCAGCAGCTGCAAAGCAAAACTGACAAGCTTCTGGTCATTTTTATTATTGCCATTCAGAAATAGTTTGAATAGCTGTGAAAGTGTCTGGTGGTATATATGCCTGCTGTAGTGATATTTGCAGACTGAGCTGAGGTTATGAGTAGGGAGAGGGAAAGAAAGAGTGTATTTGTAAGCCAGCAGTGTGAGAGTAGAGGCAAAGAGCTCTGTGTTCCTTCATTAGGGAGTCCTTAAGCTGAGTTTGAAGCTCTTTTATATAAAAGACATGCTGTCCGGCTGGCTAAAAGTCGTGAGTTCTTAAATGGGGTCTGGGGATAGCATTTGCCTAACTTCTTTATAGCTGGATATAAGGCAGCCTTTACAAGTTTGCTCTGTTGGGCAACATCATCATACTGTGCCCTGAGAAGCTGTCTCTTAAAATTTTCAATTCCTTCTGCTGCTGGGTCTGGTTTTGTCTGCTGCATGGGAAAGAAACAGCTAGGCAAGAATGCTTACATTCTACAGCATTCCTCCCCCTCCTTCACCATCGTGGGAGCTCTTGTATGGCTGAACAGCAACTGCTGCTGTCCTCCTTTCTAGAAGCAGACTAGGAAGTGGTACCAGTGTGGCCTGCAAAAAGGAATGCTGACAGGCCAACCGAGTCATCATTGTTGTTTGTGGACAGAGGAAAGGTTGCCAGGAAAGAAAAAATACTGAATATCTTTCATGTGAGCTTTTAATTGAAGTCCTGTGTCTGTGTTTACATGTGTGGGTGGTTTTTTTTTTCTTGAAAGGTAGCAGTCTTCTTTTAAGGGTCTTACTACAACATCTCAGGAAATACCTTTGGCTGTAAGAATTATTTTCCTGAAATAGATATGTCCTTACTTTCAGTGTTTCCCAAAGTACATATAATAAAATGGATGGTAGATTCAGCTTGTGCTGAAAGATATGGAATGATTTTATATTCCCCCTCTAATAAAAGCACATTTCTTGAATCTTGATACCCTACCTCTGTGAAAAATATATAAAGAAAAGGAAATTATGAAATACAGTATTATAATGGCAGGTGGGAGTAGAGAACATTTGTCAACTGTTGCTTTAGAAACAGCACCATCAGCCTGTGAGGTGGCTAAAGATCACCTAAAAGTGAAATTCAGGGTATTCCAAAGCCTTGGAAGCTGGAAAGTTTCTTAGCATCTTAATTGTATGTTTTACCAGTGCTTTAATCTGTATTCTTTGTACTGAATTAGATCTTGGTGATGTTAACTATTGTTCAAGGACAAACACAGAACCCTGACAACTAGACTTTTGGCTTATTATTTTTAATGTTGTTTGAAATGTATGTATGTTTTAAAACTTCTAATGGATGTCTTCTGGCTTGATAGCCTTGATATTTTTAGGTCCTCTACTACTAGAAAAATGGATCATACTAATTCTTCATAGAAGAAAATACTGACTGTGAAAAAGCACAAAATACGTTTAAAAAGAAAACATGGACTTGTTATTTTAAAAAATGAGTCCTCTCATTTTATTCAGCTACTATTTTAAGGGAGTAATTATAGTTCATTCACTGTGAACGACCATTTGTGACAATAATGAGGTCCAAATAATTGGGAGAGATGAGGAATATGGTATTTGGCAGATCCTTGCAGGCTGTTATGAGATCTAATTGAAGTACAAAGTTTAGAAGAACTAAATAGTTCTAAATAATGCAAAGTTTAGCAGAACTAAAGAATAAGTATCTCAGAGTGTTTTTAAAGTTTATGGCTAAATACTGTATAAAAAGTTGCACTTTAAGTATTTCAAGAAAAGATGACCATGTTGTATACTAGCTTAATTCCTTTTATAAAGTATAGAAGCTCTTAAAACACAAAGTATCTTTTGTGGAATGAATGGAAAGCGGGAAAAATGGTAACTTCGATGTAGAATTAGTTTGACTTGTGTAATTCTTTGTGCTTTAAAGACAGGCCAAAGACATTCCAAGAATCTTTGTGTGAGAGACTTTAGTAAATAAACCTTTTATTTCTGCTTCTAGTCAGCAGATAAGCAGCGAGCCCTGGAAGAAACCAAAGCCTACACAACTCAGTCATTAGCAAGCGTAGCCTATCTGATCAACACTTTGGCCAACAATGTTCTCCAAATGCTGGATATCCAGGCATCCCAACTTCGACGCATGGAGTCTTCAATCAACCATATTTCACAAGTGAGACTTTTTTCCTGATTTGTTCTTGAAATTACATAGCAAGTAAAACTCTCACCTGACATTTTGTGAATGAGAAATATAGTTGCATTTAAAACAGAAGGATGCATTTCTTCTCATAGTAATTCTGGGAATGGGTGTCATTGTGTGATCTTGTATCTCTGTTAGTGTAAGCATTTTACATGGGAAAAGAGGTTAAATGTATTCTTGGCCAGTTTATTGTTTGGAGAGTGGGCCATTCTACTTAAGTGAAAAGCACAGAAAAATTGGTAATTGAAAAATCAGTATATTATGTTAAGGGACAGATTAAGCTTTCCAACTCCTGTTTGGTGACTTACTGCACTTAGTATTTATTGGCTACAGGCACTTAAAATTAAAAGAAAGAAATATGAAATGGATGGTGGAAAACAATACGTGTCATCTTTTTAATTTTCCTGTTGCTGTAATACTGGCATCTAATGACAAAAGCATAGATGACAAGAATACTTTGTTCCTGGCTTTTCTTAATAAAATGTACTTTGCAATGACATGAACAGAAGGCAAAATTAATGTTTCAGGTTTGTGCATGGCTGGAGAACTCCTGCCATTGTTTGCAGTTTTTCTGAGCAGCAATAAACTAAGCTACTATTATCAGGAACCCATGTCCCATCACCACACTGATGATGAGAGAATTTTGACTGCCAGAGTGGGCTGAGGATGGATGATAGATTTAGTGGAGGTTTACATGCCAATGACAGATTAAAAGAGAAATTAAGAGCAATGATACAGGGCTTTCTGTTTTTCTGTTACTGGAGAGTTGATTGGCATCCTTACTGAATATTTTGTGTCTTATTTGATCGATAGATTTTGGCTGCTAGGGTTTCTTGATTTCCATGTGATAATGTCATAAATTAAAATAAAGGATATTGTGGTATTTAGAAAGACATCTGAAAGTAGGAGCTGTGTAAGGTAGGAAATAAGCAGATTGAGCTGGTCTGTTAACTTGCTCGTGCTGAAAGGGTTGCTAAGCTAGTAGAGGTTTGAACCAGCAAAAGAAGTGAATAATTTTATGCTAGCTTAATGGGCTGAATTGGCTCAGTGAGGGGTCAGATGAATTCCAGAGCAGGTACAAAGGAAGGGGTGGGAAGAATTTTCCCTTCTGGTAGTAGTACGCCATTAGATTGCCTCAGTTATCTCATTCAACTGCATCCTCAAAAACAAGCTGAGAAGTTTGATTTCTTCTGCTGCATGCTTCATGCTTCTTGTTAATCCATGGACAAGTCAATTCATTTTTTTTTTCCAGAAAATGTCACAGATTACTCTGTGTGTGTGTATGTATATGTGCCATATATATGCTCTGTGTGTGTATATATGTGTGTGTGTGCTTGTGTGTATATGTATATGTGCCATATATATGCTCTGTGTGTGTATATATGTGTGTGTGTGCTTGTGTGTATATGTATGTGCTTCTTGACAGGCTAGTGCCAGCTGACAAGTATTTCAACTATTTAAGAGCTCAACGCAAAAGACTGTATGTGAATAAAATTATTCGGATTCATTGGATTTTGTATTTTATAGATGTAGAAAGTTCATTTTGTCACACAGTTTCTGTAAAGTAGCTTTTTGGGGAAAGGGCCATAGCATTTTGATTTTTTTTTCCTTCTGAGAAGCTGAGATTTATGCAGATTGAGATGCTAGGTTAGATTGTCTTTGGCATTTATACAAAATGGCTAGTTATTTAAAATGGAGCACAAAATTACCAGCGCCCAACACCTAATGAAGATGTATCTGCCAAAATTCATAGGCTGCACTTGAACAACCAAAAGAAGTTAGGTTTGGGTTTTTTTTTAATATTGCTGTAAAATTGAAAATTGAGTGTGTTTTTCTGTTTTGTTTTGGGTTTTTTTTGAGTCTGCATCATCCATATGTAGGATGCTCCCAAATCTTCATGGAAGAAATGATATCAGAGGAGCAGACAGTATTTGAATTTTGGATATTACATACAGGAAGTGTGTTGATCCGAGGGACTTTATTAAGTTGAATTCAGTATGTTCAGAAATGGCTTCATCCCATGATACCAATGTTGTAGATGGTTATATAATCTGTCTTAATTTCAGTGGTTATTTTTCTTTTAAAAATGAATTTATTTTGTCATAATTTCTGTGTAATAAATAATTTCTTCTCAGGAAATTTGATTATACTTCTGGAACAAGCCTAACCTGCAGAAGACTTCCTGGGTCTTTTTTATGTTGGGTGTAAAGTTTAGTGGACTTTTTCTAGTACCGCTTAAAATGCCTCATGGTGCAATACCTCATTGCCAAGTTATGATTTCAGTCAGTCTGACTTGAAATGATGTCAGTAATGTAGAACAGAAAACATGTTGGTAATTACCATCTGCTCGCAGTGCATTAATGCTTTGGTCAGTAGGTATTGATATTTAAGTTTAGAAGACACTAATGCAAATTATGATCTCTGGATGTGTAATTCTGCTTTTAATTCTGATTTGGAATTTCACATATTCTCCAAAGAAGGGAGCAAAATCATTTGGCTTTTAGTAAGAAAACTTTTTCAAAAGTGCTTGTCTTGTTGAAGTGTAGCTCAAACTGAAAGAGACGTGATTAACTTTAGAAGATAAAATATTCTAGTTCTCTGTTCATTGATAGAATGCCAGTTTATGTCACTTTGTATGTTTCTTTCTAAATGCCAACTTAATGAAAGAGCTGAAAAGGAAGCTGATAATCATTTGTGGTTTTTCAGATTATATATAGGTCCTGAATAAGGAAATCATTACCATTGAAATTATTTTTATGCAAGTGATTAAGTGCTATTGGTTTAAAATTTAGGATTACTTTGATTTGGTCTGAAAGCTGATGAATCTGTTCTTATTTGCCTTCTTGAACCTTGTCCAGAACTAGATGATATGCAGTGTTTCATATTTGGCTTAAAATCTAAATCCTAAATACAGATCATCTGTATAAATATTTATACTTGTTAAAAAAACTGTGTTACAGTTTTCAAGTTAGCAGACACTGTGAAATGTTGCTAATGTCCAAATTCTTTAATTTAATATGGCAGATTGTCAGGTTTTAGCGTTTGTATGGTGAGAAATGTTTTTTCAGGTTTAGTTATAAAATACTCTTAGATAGCAAGGTCATCTTTAAAACTCTTCTCTGCTGCTAATTATATAAACAAGCATGTTAACATAAAGGTGAGTGATAGTGATGAGTTATCTCCAATGTCACTGCACGATGGAGAAATCTGCTTCATCTTCTTCTTGCAGAATCTGACTCCCATGATACCGGCTGTGAGAACAGGTATTGAGCAGACCACAGACTTAAACTTCTCTGTAGTCAGCATGTGTTGCTTAGCTGAACTGTAGCAATATGGGTGAGCTGGTTGGTCTCTGCAGGGAAGTTCACTTGGACTTTCCATTGATAAGTTAGTAAAGGCTTGTAACCATTTTCAGTTGTGTTATTCTTGCAAGTTACAAGAATATCCAAACTCTTTCCAAAATGGTAATGCAAGTCTAATTTTCCACAGTATATCATACCTGTTCATGGAGCAAGTAGCTTTTCAGCATTTTTGTATCATGACCTCTTTCTTTGTGTGTAAGTTCCATACAACTTGAGTTGAGGCAATTAATGTTACATTTCTAACATGTCAGAACTAGACAATTACTCATTTTAAAGTAATAATCCATTTCTCAGGGTAATTTGCAACTAGTTTGTTTAAATTCTATCAAATAAGCTTTAAAAAAAAAAAAAAAGCCCAGCAACACTAAATTTAAGCGACATTTTCTTCTAAGATTTTTTTAAACTTCATTTTAAAAGCCCAGACTAACAGACTGCCAATAAATCGATAAATTTAAATTGGAATGTTTTGAGGAGAAGAAGAAGAAGAAGAAATCGAGACTTCTGGAGACTTTTATTTCTGAAATTTCACTACAGTTTAGACTTTCAAAGTGCTGTTGTGGTTTAACCCTGGCCAGCAATTAAGTACCATGCAGCTGCTTGCTCGCTCCCCCCCCAGCAGGTTGTGAGGAGAGAATCAGAAGAGTAAAAGTGAGAAAAATCGTGGTTTGAGATAAAAACAGTTTAATAACTGAAATATAATAATAATAATGATGATGATGATGGTGATGATAATGAATTGTAATGAAAAGGAAAATAACAGAAAGAATTAAAACCCAAGAAAGAGAAGTGATGCAAATGAAAACAATTGCTTACCACCAACTGACCAATGCCCAGCCAGTCCCTGAGCAGCGGCCCTTCTGCCAACCTCCCCCCAGCTTTATATTGCTGAGCATGACATTGTATGGTCTGGAATATCTCTTTGGGCAGTTGGGGTCAGCTGTCCCCCCTCCCAACTTCTTGTGCACCCCCAGCCTCCTCGCTGGTGGGATGGCGTGAGGAGCAGAAAAGGCCTTGACCCTGTGTAAAGCACTGCTCAGCAGTAAGGAAAACATCTCGGTATTACCAACACTGCTTTCAGCACAAATCCAAAACATAGCCCCATAGCAGCTACTATGAAAAAAATTAACTCTACACCAGCCCAAACCAGCAGAAGTACTAATTTAATACTTTGAGAAATTTCACTTCCAGGTAGAAGAAAATATTTCTCAAAACTCCGAGTTCAGTGACTTTTAAGTGAAGTGGTAAATAGTGTTAACTTTGGAATCCCAGAAATGATTTAATGTTTTTTCTATTTTAATCTTTACAGATCTTGAGGCTGTTTTTATTGAATTCAGTATGGAAACTTGATTTTTCAAAATGGCCAGAAAATTCCTAATAGGAAAAAATGCAGTGGTTTATACCTTTTTTTTTTTTTTTTCCCCTTAAGCTATCCCTTGGCTTATTGCAGGCATCTTGGAAAGCATATGAAAAGATGATAGTAATGAACCTAACGTCTAACAAACTGTCATTTAAAAGCTTTTGCCAAAGGTAATGGAGCTATGGAGGAAAAAAAAGCGTAGTAATGCTGTCAGGAGTCTGAAATTTCTTGTTAGAAAACAGTGTTTTAAGTTACAGAAGGGCACAGTGCATCTCATCTGCTTTTCCTGACAGACTCTCCAAGTCAGGTGTTTTGTTAGTCCAGCTCTAACCCCAAAAACTTCTCAGTAGAAGTTTCTAAACTGCTGAATAAACATTCTGCTAGCATTCTTCTGTCTCACTTAAGGGATTTATGATAGATAGTACTGGAAGCAATAATTACCTGTGTGTTGGGGATAAGTATAGTAGCAGGTTAATCTTTGTTCCTTTCTCTACTAATCAAATACCACAGTGTTCCTTTCTGCTGTTTTATAGGTGTCTTAAGATCTTATGACTCCAGTAGTCTACTAAGCAAGAAAATGAAATTTTTGAAAAACTTGCCAGCAAAATGCTTTTCAATACAATTTTAGGAGTATATACCATAATTAGGTGCTGGTTTTATACTCTTAGTCATTCCATAGCTATTCAAGGTAAAAAAGATGTTCTGAGTCATCATGCAAGAGAATTCCCATTAGATGACCTTCAGGTTTTAATTAGGTTTTATGCATTTCATTGTTTGTTACTGTAGTCATGCCTCACTGATCACCATAGTCCTTAAGGAAACCATTTGTACTCACAACTCCTATGAATAATTAAAAAACAACGCTTTTCATTCATAGAAACAAGTTTTCACAGTGCCAAGATACCATTGCTACAATAACGTGCATTAAGTATCTGTACTCACACTGTATTTACAGATAATTGCATAAGAAAATACTAAAAGAACATCTTTGAAGTTGCAGTGGTCAAGCACTTGAAATGGAGAGAAAGGAAGAAATCCTCTTGCCAACACTGCACTAATTACTTTACTTTCTTTCTGATTTGTAGATCAAAATTAAGGCTCTGAGAGCATAGTGTCCAAGGCATAAACTAGTTTTGAATGACCAGATTCAGACCCATAAGGTTCTGATGCTTCAGTACATTTGAAACATCATATAGCATTTGAGGTGCAGCTGAGGTTGTTCAACATTCTAGCAAATGGTATCAGAGGCCTGTGAGACAACATACAAGGGTCAGTGTAATGTTTCTGCAGTTCTCTAGTGACATGTCTAGATCACAGATGAAGTCTGAGATAATCATAGAGATTGAATTTCTCAGTGGTATTAAACATGAGACTGTCCTCCAAGTTGTTGCAGTCACATACCATTCGCTTGTCAAGAAAGTACGTGCTTTCTAACTCCTCAAGAGATGAGGTGAGGATTCTATAGACGGTCTCTTTGGTCTGACAGCTGCTTGTTCCACAACTTCTCCTTCCACTATGCTGCAAAAGCACAGGTCTGGCACAGAGAAGGGATAAAAACCTGTGATGGAATATAAAATATTGAATCTTATCCTGATGCAGAATGGTACGCTTTTGGTACTCTGGCCTGGAACATGTTTATGTGCTCTGTTTGGACTGGTGCTTGTACAATCAATAATATGGTAAGAGCTATGAAGATCTGATCTGCACTGTTGTATTGGGGGATGGTATATAGACCTGGTCATCACAGGGAACTTCAGGAAGGACTCTGGCAAAATTGGTTGGAGAGCGGTTTAGTTGTTTAGTAGTCGTAGAAGTATATGTGTTTCTGTTAAGCTTGTATGAACAGTGAATTTCTGCAGAGTTTATATATTGGCCAAATCTGGGTGAGTTTTTGTGAGGGTGATGGAGGATATGTCCTAGATAGTTTAACTACCCCTATTAAATTTCAAATCATTGCTCAATGAACTCAAGCTTTCCAAAGAGAGGGTTGCCAACAGATTTTGACCTTGAATAATCTATTTTTTCTATAGCTGTGTTTTAAGAAATAGCTGTGCAGCTTTAGTAGAAACCTTACAGTTCTAGGCAGGTGGTACCAGAGGTGGCAGAAATGTACATGACAAAGCCATTTTCAGTGTTTAATTTTAGCAAAGTTGCAAGATCTTGAAAATATGTTGCTGGAAAATACTAGGTAATCTTGATAGATAGTAATTTAAGCTTCCATATAATGCCCTTGGTATTTGTGGAAATTTTTCTCTGGAAAGAATGTGAAGAAACAACTTCTTGGAAGTGTTGGGGTTTTTTGGGGTTTTTTTGTTTGCTTTTTTAAAAATTTTTGTAGTTTTAAAGGTTGTGATGGTTGCACAAGGTAATACAGGGTCCATTTTGCTTGTTTTGCTATCAGTAGCACAAAAAAAGGGGTAAAACAGTGTAACCAACCCCACTGCCCCAGTCCCTGCCCACAGAGAAATAAAATTTTAAAAATGTGTGTTCTGAAAAGGAGTTCTCATTTATACCTGTTCCTTAGTTACTGCAGAGCCTGTCTCCTAACTGTGAAAAGTCTTCCTGGTGCCACTTACGGTCACTAAAGTGGTAACAAGAAATCCTATGAATGTTTAGAAATCCTAATGGTGGTGATTCTGGCTGTTTTCTTACTTTTTTTTTAGCCTGTAGCTAAAATGTTTGTTCACAAATCTGGTCAATTTCCTATAAGGAAAGCTGTTTTGTGAGCAAGGAATTATTTTTGTTTTACATGATGCAAGCAACTCCGTCCACCATTATTTTAAGAGATTTTACTTTCCTGGAAAGGATACATAAACTTTTTGGTAACTTTTTCCTAGTCTTGTTACCAAACAAGATTCAAGTACATGTTTTTAGGCAACAAATTTTCAGCAGAGCTTTGTCTTACACTAGAGATTCTGCTGTGGTACTTGTTGTAATATGAGGAGGGAGGGATTTTCAGTGTTGGCCTTAGGCACTCTAAGTGAAGGCACTGGACTTAACCACTGACTTCATTGTGGATAAATTAGTACTGAGCACCTTCTAAAATCTAATCATTGCTTTGTGATGAGTGATTTGTAATGACTGAAATATTTTGTCCATTTGTCTGAGTGAAATTTTATTCTATCATATAACTAACTACCAGTCCTAGTTTAGCAAACTGTTTTACAGTGTAAGAAAACCCTGCTTATGGCTTGTTTTTCAGGTCATAAAAGTTAAGGTTTGGAAAGGTATCCTTACACTTCATCTAGTTGGAGGCTATTTCAAAGATGACCTTAGAAACCAACTGTAAAATTAAGAAAGCTAATTGAAGGAATCGTATAAAACAGTGTCAGTAAATTAATGGGAACTACTAAGAATAGAAAGGAGGAGGAATTTTGCTAAGTTGTAAAGAATGGGAGTAACAGAAAACCCAAAGAACCTGTAGCTATTAGTGTGGGTTTAGAGGTGGCAAGTTCAACAGTAAATTGAACAAAGACGATGTAATCAAATATATGTAGTGATATGTTTAGCACAGTATAAAGAGATCTTCGAAACATTGGAACTGATTCAAATTTTTTTTTTTTATACTGACTCTGTATTCAAATGCATACCACTGTTAGTAAATACACTGCGTCTTTTGTAGACGGTGGACATTCACAAAGAGAAAGTTGCTAGAAGAGAAATTGGTATCTTGACTACAAACAAAAACACCTCAAGAACTCACAAAATCATTGCACCAGCTAACTTGGAGCGACCAGTTCGCTACATCAGGAAACCTATTGATTATACAATTCTAGATGATATTGGACATGGAGTGAAGGTAGGTGATATTGTTAAAACAGCCAAACTGCAAATACATTGTCTTTGTATATTTTCAAAATAACCTGATGCTTTTCATGGTAATATACCAGTTTCTCCTTGCCTGGCCAGTGTGTGTATAAACGTAAGAGGAGTCCTGTCCAATTTGCAGTTGCCCCTTTCCCGTTCCCTTGCCCCGGTGTTTCTAAACTTTGCAAACTCACTGAATCTTATTTCTGAGGATATTCATGACTATGGGTTTCACTTTTTAAAATGCTTCTGAATACCTACTTGTGTGATGCTGCCATTATTGTTTGAATCAGTTGCCAGGGATATACCTGAGAACTGAAAGGCTAATGACAGTCACTTTTCTGCCTGAATTAGCACCACAAAGTATGATCTAGCTGTAATTGCCATTGGTTTACTTTGAAGCTCACCCAAATAAAGGGTTTGTATGAGAAGTATTATGCGCTCCCTTTTCTTCTTTCTGTCAGAGTCAGTTCTACCCATATCCTGTGGTGTGCTTTGTCTCTACAAATTTTGTGCCATATGGGGTTTCAGAATGGGAATATTGCTGCCAGGTTTGAAGTCAGCTGGTTCTCCCTTTTAAGACCAGGAAAAAGGAGGACTTTCAGGGCAAAGATCAGACTGAGACACAACTGGTGGCTGTTGTATGCAAGCATTAGATCAGTGTAGACAACAGCAGTAATATCATGTGCAAGATTAGATATGCATTTTTAAGAGCGCATCCTGAATGTAAACACAGTCTTAGCAGGTGTGAGCTCATTGTTAACTTGTGCCAGGAAAACAAATATGGAAATGAGAACACTGACAGTGTTAAAGTTCCAGGAGAAGAAAGGTAAATAACACAAAGCTGTGTCATTTTTACATGACAAACTAACAAATCTGTAAACCTGCTAAGTAGCAGTAAGGTAAGATGCTTCTTCCGGTGAAAGTACACCAGAATTTCTTTTGCTTGACAGCTAACTGCATTAGGTTATCTATGTAGTTCAATTTGAACTGTCTGCTTGGATAGCCTTTTAAATGGCAATAGCTTGTTTAAGCAAACAATTAAAATTCAAATTCTGAACAGTCCAATTTAAATCTTTCACAAGCAATTTTACTCAAAGTCTTCTCAACATCCTGTTCGTTAACAGAAAGTCTTTTTCCCCCATTTCTTACCAAAAGAGTTAACCTCAGTTTGTAGCTCTAAACAGATTTTAAAAAGACAAGTGACTCTAAGCTTGATTTGGAAAACCAAACCAAATCAAACCAAAAAACCCCAGCATTCATAACTACAGTTTTGACCAGGAAATTATTATCAGTCTTCTGTTAAAATCTACTGCCAATTTTTATAGATTTTGAATTTATGCACGTCAGCAGAACTCCTTCTGGATATGGATGGAGCATATTAACCTGTAGGATTACTGTTGCTAATATTTTAATGATCACTTTTGTTTTAAGGAGATTATTTTAGAACTCATTAAAGAATAGTTTTTAATTGCTCTGCAGCACAATCGTACTTAGCACTGGCTCTAAACCACTGTAATTGGTATCCCACTTACCTCAATGTAGCATAATCGTACTCGCTGTGATGCAATGAATTACGTTCTTCTGAAAGAACATAGTTCATCAAATGGATGATGACTCAAATGTGTATTTGCATCCATTTGTTATGCTTATGATATGCTTGAAACATCTCACAAATTATATATATACAATGTACTATAACTAGAAAATGAAAAAGTATTGTGTACTTGTGAAACAATAAGCAGAGAACTTGAAATCATGCTATCCTTAAGATCCATAGATGTGTTCCAATCAGGTTAATCCTGTGTTCAGCACAGAAGAAAGAACCACTGTCTTGCTGATGGGGAGAAAGTGGCCAGTTGTGCTTATGAACCTGTTGTTTTTGTTCTGCTTAAGTAACTACAGATTAGCAGATTAGTTTACTAGCTCTCTGACTGGAGAACAAAGAAAAAAAGAAAAGGGATAGGAGCTTTAAATTTACCTATTTATAGCTCTTTATTGCTTGAGCTGTGGCATTTTTCCCTTCAAATGAGTATTCAGAAGGAGTTATTGCATAAATAATACTAAAGTTTCAGTTAGCAGCAGGATGCCTTAGTCTGCATTCTTTGTCCTTTTTCTGCTACAGGGCTTCCTCTCTAGTACCTGGACCCAGAATTATGCATTGTCAGGACAATCAAAGAGCTAATGCAGCAGGCATTCATTGCAGCCCCTGAGAAAGATGGCAAACTGGACAGAGAATAATACAGGAGATAATACAGGGAGCATCCTTGGCCAAGAAATCCAGTATGCCATGTTGAGAGAAGTAGTGTAAGTGCTTGAGTGCCTATTCCTTCCATTCAGAAATTCGAAGCATCAGTGAATGCCACCTTCAGGAAAAGGTGCTCTACAATATAGTTACTTAATAGGTGAGAGAGAATTTAAGTGCCACTATATCATTCCAGTAGTCTCTCCTCATCTCTCCCTGAAGCTACAATGCTGCAAAAATCTGAAGAACCTTTTGTCTGAAAGAGATTTGCTTTCAATTTTTTTCAAATTGAGTTTCCTGAGCTACAAAGTCTTCCAATCTGTTCTTCCCTCCAAAGAGTTCTTTAGTCAAGAGGATGAAAAAAAACCAACAAAAAAGCTTGATCCATTCAAAGTGGTGTGTATTAAAGGCACCGTAATTATCAGGCAGTGCTGCTGAAGAAAAGGTCTCTGCTCATGGACCCTCTAATGTAACTGTATGCAGCAGAGACTGTTTTGGTTAATAGATCTGTGGAACTTTAAACTCAAAGACAGGAGATTTTCTAGTAAATCAGATTATGTTTCTTTTTTAATACATTAGGGTCTCTTCTAAATGGTTGAAACAGAGTAGTCACTCTGGTTGCTCCACTGTTGAGATTCTCCATATTTAATGTTTGGTGTTACAAAAAGTGTATGAAATGTAATGATATGTTTAGATTAGCTGAACTGAAAACAGATCAAATGATATTCAAATAGAAAGACTAGTATTTTTGAAAAAATTATTATGGCGAAAGAAGGTACATGGTATTGTGCGACTAAGATGTAGGACTTAATGTCAAAAAGCTAGCACTTAGGCTTTAAAATAAGATTTAGCGGTTTGTTCATGTCTTAATATATTTAGAAAATTTAGTTTAGAAAATACTGATATGTGGTGCAGTATACATATAGAGTGCTGTACTTCTTACAAGATGTAATGATTTGCTCTTGATCTTTGTTAGAGAGAGATCTCAGGGCACCAGGTTAAGAGTTAACTAACAGCATTGTCTAGAAAAGAACATATATTAGCTTTCATATTCTAGAGGTTTCTTTTTCAGCTAGTTGTAAATATGCTAATGCATGTAACAATTTAAATGAGCTCAGGGTATTGATAAGGCTATTTTTTGACAGCTCAAATAAATTAATCTCTGAAGTTAATCCATCTAGATCTCATGATCCATTCTGATAGAAGCTGACTTTTTGTTAGCACTGTAGGAACTTGAATAAACAGTGTACAAGCATTTGAGCATTAATTTTAAGTTGTTAATATAAAGGCTTTGTGGTCAATGTATATTAAAAGTTTCAGCTTGAAAATCTTTTGTTCATGACACATTCTGCTTTAACCACTCTTTCTATGATCTACTGATACATTATTTTGTTAATGCTGAATGCTTAACTTTTTTCTTTCTTTTTCCTTTCTCTTCATATCCTGAAGTTCCAACTAACCTTTCAATGCTTTTTTTCCTTACCTCTTTTATTTGCTCCATTTATGCATTAAGTGGTTGCTTAGATTTAAGGTAAGAAACCCCAGGGCTGGATTTCCATTCTTATTATTCTGAGACTATTACACACGGGGAGATGATTAACATGAATGTTACTGATTGTTTAAAACAACACCCGCTCTCCCTCCTGTATATCAGACCTTCTGTTGAATGATTTCATTGCAGATAAACATTTTGTGATATAAATTGATGTATTTATGTAAGGAAGCTAACACAGCTCATTTTAAAAGCTTTGTGGCAAAATACTGACTGCCTTCAACATATCTACCAGATCATTTACAAGGGAGGAATGTTGTGCTAACCTTGTGTAGACAAAAAGATACAGTGAATAGATAGCAGCTGAATATGAGCCTCCCCCTGTGTAATATTCTTTTTATCCTATATACGGTGTAAGTTATGATTTGATTTAGATTAATGTTTCAGTGTGAGATTGTTCAGATAATGGGCTCCAAAGGTGTGTAACAAACTCAAATCTGTATATTATTTTTTAAAGTTGCAGTATCCTTAATTTTTTCAGAAACTGCTAGCACTATTTAAATACTGAGAGGCACTCATACATGGAAATTTTCACAAATTTGGTAGTTATGTAAAATATTTAATAACTCTTAAACAACAAGCTAAGTGATTTATTTAGTTGAATATTAAATGAATACTACATCAAAGAACTCTGAAGTATGTCAAATTCTCAAGCATCTTAAAGAGGTTTAAATGCTAGTAGCCTTAGTGGCTGCAGAAGTAGCAATACAAAGCATTAAAACAATTAGACAAGCAGTTAAATGAAGTTACACGGTACTGTGCTGGAGTTCATAGTACATTAATTAATAGATAGGTTATAGCCTTTATTGAGTATTGTGGTATCATCCTCTTCCTGAAGCGCATCTGGTTTGGGGAAAGAGGGAACAAAAGTTTTTCAGTAGCAGCGCCACAGTTTTAAAGTGGGAACTGTATTTTAGAACATAGAATACTAATATGTAGTATGGGTACATTAATTAAATAAAGTTCCAAGTTGATGTGAAATATTTTTCATGACTAAGTATTTTCCATGACTGGAAAAAGCTGAAAGAAAATCCTGCACATTGCTGAAGAGATTGCCTGTAAAACCATGTATTACTGTAGATACCCCAATGATGTCCCTATGGAATTGGCCAGATGGTACTTTTAGTAAGATATTTAAGTGTATGTTGTGCATCTGATCACAATGGGAAATCTTTAAGAAATGAGAGATTTCTTGCATGTCATTTGAAATTTATTTTTACATAAGTGTGTGAGATACAGTATTTCAAGTCACGTAGTGTTTAAAAGCTTTTTATTTGAGAATTGCAAAATATATCTCCTCCCTGGCTCTTTCTGTCTATCCACACAAAATGGATACTTCTAATGCTGAATATGCCTTATTCTGGGTGCGGTTCATATTGGATGATGGTTTTCTCAGCGAACTTAAAAAAACAATTCGCAAACTCAGTTTTGTTTGTTGCTCTCTGCAGTTGCAGTTACAAACAAGTAAAGACCATCCTAAGAAAAATAATTTACGATTGTATAATTATAGATTATGTGTGAACTGCCATATCTGTGCATCATCTGCAGTGGTGATAAGAGTCTCTTCAGCTTTTCAGAGAAAATTATTTTTTTCTATTTATAGGTTTGGAATGAAAATAACACTTTTTTATTATAACTCCAGTTAAAATATTTCTTTATTTTTACTAGAGTAAACCTGATCAGAAATTTGATTTGGGAAATCACAATATATCAATCAACTTCTCATTGCCAAAACATGTGGGTTAAAAAAAAAGAAGAAAAAGGCAGCGCAGCACCTCTCAGTAGACCTAAGTCACTCTTTAAGTCTCACTATAGTCACTGTGCATCAGCCTGAAAGAAGAAAACTAAAAGGCAGCTACTAACCCTAGTTCCATGTGAATAATAATTTTACTTCACTTACGAGAAGTTGGATATGAAGTGTTTAGCCTGCATTTATTTTTCATGGCTGCAAAGAAACCTTAGTCTTAGCTAACAGTTACAATATTAAACTGACTGACTGTAGCAGGAGTAACTGTGCTTGTGTCTGGGTAGCTTAAATTTACATTTTAAACAGATTTTGAAGAAAATTCCGATTACAAGTCAGAGGAGTATTTGTAGCATCTCCTGTCAGCAAATCAATTGAAAATGACATTTTTTTAAGCCTTTTTATATTTACCAGATTTGGTTCTTCAATTACTTTACGTAGGTGGATGTGGTAAAAACAAGTAAACTCACTTGCTGAAGCTTCTACTTGTGGTCATTTGCCAAGACAGGGTTGAAATTTAGACATTTCACTTCCCTATCAACCGGTTAATCAACTGACAAACATATGGTTTAGTTAGACATGCAGAATAAGTATTCAAGTGGCTAAGCACAGCCTGAAAAGGAATTTACTTTGAGGTAGCAGATGATGGGCCAAAAATCTGTTCATCCTCTCTAGCGTTAATGAGATGAAGCAAAGTGTGGGAAGGTAGTTTTCATTCAGCCTTAGGTTGTTTTTGCTGGAGTCAGGCATAAAACTGCTCAAGAAGTTTGGGTAGCTGCTTGAAGCTTCTGAATATAATCCATGGAACGTTACTGTTGGGACACTTTTTCTTATTAGATTTTGGGGAAAAGATGATTCTTTTGACATCCTGAAAGTTCTAGAAAATCTGATGTGACCATAAAGCCCCACTTAAAAATTTCTGGGCTGAGTCCAATTTTGGCTCCTCCTGAGGTTTGATTGTGTGGAATATCTAGTATTTAGGATTTTTGGAAAAAAAAAATCACTTTGTTTTGGTAATTGAACTGACAATGAGATGTTCTTCAGAAGAGTAAAAATGTGGATTGAAATCTTTGTTGCAGGTAAGTGACTTACAGCCATGTAAATACACCGTGCATTTGTGCAAATAGTTTTTGCACGTCTGATGACCAGCTCTTACATCTGACCAACTATGTATTTCTGCACTTCTTGTTCAGTGAATTTTTTTGCTCATGAAAACTTTCCCAAGAATTGAATTGAATGAACTGCAGGATTTCTCAGTTTTAACCAGTTTCTTTCACTACAAATTTCTTGTACAGTGGAGTGCTAAAGAAGCTCAATCTGTTCAATGTTTATAAAAATGTAACTATGAAGGAAACACAGTCATATCTAGGACCATAAGAAGGTGATTTCATCACTGGGATCTATGGAAAACTCTTTGCCAAAAATAGAAGTTGGATAAATATGTCTTAATCATTCAAAAAATTAAACTTAAAATGATCATTTTCTAAGGGCTCTAGTCCAATCCCCTGTCATGTCTTGAAATCATCAGATGTTACCTTTCTAAAACTGACCCCGTAGCTCAATGTAGAAAATATTGGATGAAATACTATTGTACCCTTTTAAAATAGAATGGTCTGTAGTGGTCCATTTCTTTACAGTTCATTTTACAGTTGTTGCTGTGGAGCTGGATCTCAGACTATCCTCCAGGATGTGTTACTTACCAAGGATCTGCTTATTTGAAGTTGTTTGTGCAGTTTCTTCCTCAGCAAAACTTCAAATTCCAGCTCCAGTGCTGACAGAGTTACGGCTTTGGTAGAAGACATTTTCATCTGTAGTGCAGGTGCTTGCTAGTTCACATATAAAAAGCTTCTGCAAGGTATCCAGTAAAAAAAAAAAAAAAGCTTATCCAAGATCTCCCTAGAATTATTTGGTGCTCCTCCCTGTAATTTCAGTTGGTAATATTTTCTACTTTTTTGCTTCCGTTGGAAGAGGCAAGAAGAGAATGGAAAAAATCCCTGCATGCATTCTGCATAGACCCTGTGCACTACTTGTCGGTTCACAGGGTAGTCTTCCTGATTTTAGAACAGTCAGCTGTTTTGGTTTTTTTTTTCCTGAGCTTTGTGCCCAAACCATTATTGCCTCTCTTAATTTTTTCTTTTTTTAGCACAGTTGTGAGCTGTTTTGGCAGTTGTGAGCAAAGGCAGAGATACTCCTTTGTGTTTCTGGTTGCAGGCTCTGTTTTGCCACACAGTTTGCTAAAAGAATTTGCAAGCTTTTAACTACAGACCATTCATGGATCTGTGGGGTCCTGCAGCCTGCAGTCAAACAAACCACCAACAGACAAATGAATTCCTCTGCTTTCACCCTCTAATTAATCTAGTTGCATCTGGTTCGTTCCAGCTGTGCAGAGCTAGGGGAAATGTCGTCAGAAACAGCACAACTTCTGGCAAATTCCAACTTACTCCAGCAAATGGATTTTTTGAAACTTGACAGCAAATGGAAATGTGACCTTGAGTTCTGGTGGTTGCCTTGGATTTTAGAAGTTTGTAACAGGGATGTGTGTGGATGAGGATTTGTGTATGGAAACTATCTTTACAACCATATGTGCAAAATGGAAAAGGCAATACAGTAAAGTTTTGCAAGAGGGGGGCATTAATGGCTTTCTTTTTTTTTTGCCTAGTAGAAGTTATCATTGAAGGGTACACTTGGAAATGTTAGAGTATTTGTATCTCAACTGAAGTTGCAACTTGTATAGTTTTAAATTTTCTTTTTTTTCTTTTTTTCTTTCCTCAAGGCAGTCTGTAAACTTTTTTAGTGTGTTGCGTGATATTTCCACATATCTGTCCATTTTGATCAGAACTGCTGGAATAATTTTATATTCTTCATTTTTCTTCTGTGAGTTTTTTGGCCATAAGTCAAAGGCGAAGTTACTCAGATAGGGTTGTTTAACTTACAGTAGCTATCTTGAAGCCATCAATCCTGTCAGATTTGAAGACAGCCCTGTAAACTTTAATTACTTGCTCTTTCAACATTTTGATTTCAATGTTGAAAAGTAATTTCAAAGAGCCTGAAACTAAGCTTACTGTCAGTGCATTGCCCCATCTTTCAGTTTAGTCTTTCTTGAGGGTGGCTTCTTCGTGACTAAAGTTTCTTGGCTAAAAAAGGATCACTTTTTCTTTGGCCACATTTTTTAAAGCTTTCTTCCCATCCTATGTCAAGGATATGTTTATTCACAGTGTTAATGGAAGTACTAACAGTCACTGGAGTTGTGCATTAGTCCGGCAAGTATTACTTCCACTTCTTACTGTATACTGCATAATGTCACTGCATCCTCCACCTCTGCTGTCCTTTCTTTTCATGTAGCTGTAGCTGAGTAGAAGCCTAAAACTTCATTTTTGTTCCTGCAGTGATTGTATACAAATAATAAGATTCTTTATGGAATTTTATATTAACTGTAAAGTGATAGCTAGTGGTTACCTCATCTGGTCAGAAACAATAGTGTAGCTAATTAAAACACCTAAATGGAGTATTCAGGGACACACAGATTGGTCTAAGTTTGCTGTCATCTAAAGACATCTGAGCCCCCTGCCCCACTAGGCTTAGCGGGCTGTTTGAAAATACAGCAAGTGACAATGCAGTGAGTGTATAATTAAGGTGGTGGTGGGGGTTTGTTTGTGTCTTTTTTGGACAACTCAAATAGGTAGGAGGGTGAAACAGACGTCTTTAATGAAAGAGGAAATACAGGGGGTGCTGCAACTTTAAAAAAAAAATCAGATTTGTGCTATTTCTTAATGTTCCGTGTATAGAATAAAATATACTTCATTTTACACTTTCCCTCTTCCCTTCAAGTAGTTGTAGCTTAGTGCTCACCTCATCCCTCACTTGAATTAACTTTAGATTTCTTGTTGCTTAGAGTTGGCTTAAAGGACTTCATAATGCTGTGCAAAAGAATTTTGTCTTAAATTGACATTACAAAGTACTCTTGCACAACTAAATCCAAACATCTGTTTTTGAGTCTGACAAAAAAACCACCTTCCAACGTTTGGTTTTCTTTTCCTCCCAGCAGATTGAAAATGTGATAGCACTGGGATTATTTAGAGCCAAGGAATCAAGTTACAGTGGATTAGAATACTGAATATATTACACTGTTCTCAATATTTATCAATTCACAAATCTAAACATTGCCAGGGTTTTAAGTGACTTGTTATAGTCAAATTTTAAAGGAGTAATTTGCCTTTAATGACGTTTGCAAATACTCTTAATGCCTTGATCACTGTGCCTTTTTTATATGGGAGGTGGGGGTAGTAGGCAAAACTTACATTTTGGAAATAAGAAATACTGTGAAATAGAGCATGACAGTAACAACAGAAAAAGGGATGTAAGCATACTTATTTAGGTTTGTTGAATATCTCTGTGTCTAAGCAATAGTTTGAGCATTCATAAATCAAAGCTGTTTAACAGAGACTTGTAAGAAGACCTGTACTGATTCCTGTAAGAGTGCATGCATTGAGGGAATTACGCTTGGCTGGCAGTATATAGATAAGCAAAATGCCTACATTGGTAACAATGGTTTATGATTCCTAGATTGATCAGTCCGTCAGGAATGCAGATGAGTTTTTTAAGGAAGTTAGAGTAAATTCTTTTATAGAAAAGTTACTTAATTAGTATTTTAACCTGAAAGTGAGGGAGGGGACAACTGCAGTTACGTCACATGACAGCTAAATATTTTTCTCCTCGTCCATTTATTTATCAGTTCTTAGAGATTAAATTGCTACAGATTTGGTGGTGGAAAAAAGTACATCTTTGTATTTTTCTCCATATAGTTTTCCCTCTATGTTTACATATACATAAATAATATTTACAATAAATATTATCTTTAAAAGTTTTGATACTGTACTGTGAAAACATTGAAACATTAATGGATCCTATTTGGAGATTACTTTGACTTCTCCATATTTAGATGAATTACATTAAATTGTGGCCTATTAGATAAACCTTAGTATTTTTAAAGAGTATTCAAAAATATTTTTGCAAATTTACCATTCAGTAGTGCAACCTGAAATAACTGCCTTTATCTCAAAAGGTGACTTGGGAGGTTTAACCAAGTTAGATACAGTGTCTGTATTGTCAGTGATTTAATGTTTATGGGATAGTCTAAAGGCAAATTCACTTTTTGTATATACAAGTTTTAAAAACCCTATGTAATAAAGAGTCCTTTGAGCGCAACTCTTGACTTCTAGCAGAGTGGAAATTGCATATAAATTGCATGGCCTCTCAATTTTTTTGTTTGTTTAAACCTTCCCTTACTTAGAGTTAATTGCTAAAGGCATCTCAGTGTCTTTCCCCCTAGAAGCTGAGCTTAGTGAAGGCTGTTTTTTTTCCCCACTTTTTCATGCAGGTCAGCACACAGAATATGAAGATGGGTGGGCTGCCTCGTACAACACCACCCACCCAGAAGCCACCAAGTCCACCGATGTCAGGAAAAGGAACTATCGGGTAAGTGTAGTTACCAAATGTGTAAACAGCTTTGGTGAACAGAAGGGAAAAAAGGGAAGATCTTTCTCTGTAGTGTGGGGTTTTTTGGTTTGTGGGTTTTTTGGGTTTGTTTTAACCATTCACAAAGGTCAAGAGGTATTACATCTGCATCCTCTTATATTGGTCATGTCTTATATATCAGTTAGCACATTTCTGCGAGAAGACGGTGGGCATCATCATCCTTTCCCAACAGGACCCTTTTTGTCATTGCAGAACACTTAACTACATGCTTTAGAGTAAAAAGTTGTTAATTGTGTGGCTTTGACAGGTGGTGCTGAACAACTGGAAAACTAGTATGTGGCACTGTTCGTTAATTATTTGTGCTCTGTGTGATAAAAGTACTTTTCTGTTAAGTCTATGAACTTGACTTTGACCTTAGGAAAATGTGTTAGAACTGGGATGAACGCTGTTTGTTGGTTATGTGATTATGTATATACATACAGACTGCAGTGCTGTATTTTAAAACAGAATATGGATTACCTTTAAAATAACAACGGGATGTGCAACGCAGAGTTTATTAATAGGAAGATTGAAGTACATGAAGAACATCCTTAATTGTTTTTTCTCATCCTACAAAGCAGATACTTCAAACTTATTGAAAAACATTTTTTCTAGTTCCCATTGCTGATTAGTATGTAGCTATCTTTTAAAGAATGAAAAATCTTTGGTTTTGTCTGTATTATCTTAATTTGCTTGTGAAATATGCTTGTCCTTGTGTAGGCGTCACTCTCCCTATCGTACGTTGGAGCCAGTACGTCCTCCGGTTGTACCAAATGACTACGTGCCTAGCCCAACACGCAATATGGCTCCCTCACAACAGAGCCCTGTTAGAACAGCTTCTGTGAATCAGAGGAATCGCACATACAGGTATTCAGTGTAGTCCTGTACAAAGTGTGGTTAGTATTGTATAAGCATATGGACAATAAATGCTATGATAAATATCAAATCCATCTGCACCTCTACAGTGAAGCTTGCTAATTCATGATATGGACTAGGAACATCATTTGGCATGACGAGAATGCGCTCTCATAAAACCAGAATTCACAAAACTGTGAATTGTGTTAAGATTGTTCACTTAATCCCCTAGTCATCTTAATTTTAGTGCTATCACTTTGTTACAGTACTTAATGAGTTACTAAATTTTGAAGTCTTTCAAGTAGGTAAATCGTGATATTATTTTACAAAATGCATACAAAACAGGGAGGAGACTTTGTACGCAACTTGCCTTTTACATGTTGAAGGACCGCATAGTATGCTTATAGTTCACATTTTTGTTTGAACAGTCTTTGATGTTTATAGATTGAGCAGCTGAAAAAGAGCATTGTATTTTGAGGATACTGATAACTTCAAACACAGAATAAAGCTGAACTGTATTACCAAAGGTTCTGCAGAAGGCTAGCCTTTTCTCTAGGATAATAAGAGTTTCGTGATGTGACAGGTCTAAATGCTTCCCTTGAAATCTTTACTTTTTAAACATCATAAGTACTTGAGGGTGGCTAAACAGGTGGACTTAAAATATAAGAAAACCTGACTTTTGCTTTACTGTCTTACAATTTCCAGATTTCAGTAGTCTCATATTGAAAGCATATAAATCAGAGTCTAAACAGTCTACATGTTTTGTAAGTTATAGGAAAAAGGTCTGTATTTGTTCAGTAGGGGTTTAACAATATTGGAATGACATGCTTTGGAACAAGGTTCCAGAAGTGTTTCATTTTTGGGCAAGTTCACTAAGACTAATTGAAAAAGCTGTTGTGTTGTAGTCAAAGTGAAGAGTTTTAGGAAGACTAAGCTTTATATAGGTTTATATCATTGTTTCGTTTCTCTTGTTCCCTGTTGTTCCTTTGAATTAGTAAGGTGATACATGAGGGACCTTACGTTTCAGCATGCACAGCAGCATATTCATACCCTGGGTTATTTTGGTTTCTTACAGCAGCAGTGGGAGTAGTGGAGGAAGCCACCCAAGTAGTCGGAGCAGCAGCCGAGAGAACAGTGGAAGTGGAAGTGTGGGTGTTCCTATTGCTGTTCCCACACCGTCTCCTCCCAGTGTCTATCCAGGTGAATGGAAACTTGCTGTTCCTCTTTCTGATTCAGCATTAACCTTTAGCATTTGCAAGTCTCCTAAACCCCAAGAGAAGTCTCAAAGTTCATTATCCAGAAACACGCAAGCCTTGAAAATTGCTTGCTATTGATAGTATGAGTTTGAATCAAGTAGTATCTTTTCTGGGAGTGTCCAATGTGCTCTAATGCTTCTTTTATATATTAATTTGTTTATCAGACTTTTTTGCCTGGCTGTCTGCATGTGACTAGGTAGGACACAACACCTTTTTAAGTGGGCTAGGGGGAACTTCTCTGTTGTCCTTTTAAGCAAATAAATGTTTTTTCATTGGCTGTTCATGCAGATACATAGAAGCATGTTTTTAGAAAATTAGATGAAATGAGAGGCAGGTACAGGGTAAATCTTCAGTACATTAATGCAAGCCTAACTGAGTTGTCACAAAGACACTTGTTCAATGTAATCGCCCCAGTCTTTCCAGATACAGGAAGTGATACTAGTATTCTTTTTCCTTTGCTTAGCCCTTTCAGTGAAGAAGAGTGTATAGTTGGCTTGCAGTGTGATCTGAAATACATGATGCTTCTGAACCAAAGAAGTGGAAATTTTTGGCTTTCCTCTTCTCTCTATTTTCTAATTCGTATAAAAGCAAAGGGCAGCTGCGCTACAGATCGAAGCGTACATAACAAAGTGCAAACGTATCTTTCAAAAGTTACGGCTTTCAGTGAGAAGTTCTGGGTTGTTCCCTTCAGACCTGGAAAGAAGTGGATTTGCTTGACCCTCATTTGCTGTGTACATAGGAATGAGCCTTTCTTTAACAGCTCCATTTTTCTCTCATCTCCTCGTGCATTCTAAAATACTATGCATCTAATAAATAGCTAACACTGAATAGTCAAAGGCTTTCTCTAATCCTTGCTAACATACCTCCTTATTAACTCCACCTCTTCCTCCTCTCTTCACTTAGCCCCTGCTGGCTCGGCTGGCACTTCTCCCCTTCCTGCTACCTCTGCTCCTGCCCCCACTCCTCCTGCTCCTGCCCCTTCCTCCGCTGCCCCAGATGCTGCTGCTGCTGCTGCAGGAGCTCAGCCCCTTGCTGATGGCTTCACCTCTCCAACTCCCCCTGCTGTTTCTTCCACACCCTCTACAGGTGAGTGTCTGCTCCAGCTGGTGGGCAGGTGAACCCAGATGTCATCATGATCCAAGGCTTTTCAAAGTTACTTCAGAAGCAGTGATTTTTTAAATTTTTTTTAATATAACTAGAAAATACCTGCTAATATCCAACTATAAGGTAATGGTTATAGTAGACAATTCAAGGTGTGCTGGTTTTATAAACAACAATCATTTAGTTTTATCACTTTCTTATTCTTACATTTATGTAATTATTTATTACAGTATCATTTTACTGTGGTTTGCATACTGAGAATCTCCTAGAATAATTACATTTGGGGGGAACCAGCACTGATAGTTCTAGGTCTGATTATTCTCTTTCAGTAATGGAGTAAAATAAAAAGTGCATCTAGCAAAGTATAATTTATATGACTGGTCTCTTCAATGCTTTCAAATGACTAGTGTCCTTTCAATGAACTGATTAAAAAAGACATTTTTTTTTGTGTTCAATGTCAGGTAAAATACAACTTTTTATTACCCAGAATAGTACTAAAGCATTTTGTTTTAATAGGTGGTACTTATGGTGTATATTGCAACTTGCTTTTTTTAATGCTTATGAAATCATCCTACATTTTTCATTTTCTCATATGCTAAAGCTGCAGCATATAGTGCTTACTAACCATAACACTGTTCTGTATCAGCTTTTGATGAGGAGTTACACCTGCATTGTAAAGATCTCCTTTAGAGAGCCAAATTCATGTATGGCTACCTGTGTGCTTTGTTACTTTTCATTATAGTGGAGGCTGATCACAACGGCGTGAATTGGTTTGTGTGTTTATTAGTGTTGGTCTTAGTAAGAATTTCACCAGGTGTCAGAAACATTCTTGAAATCATATTTAGTTTAAGGTACTGTGGCTCTCATAAAATTAGAGCATACTTACACTAGAATCTATGACTATGACTAGAAGCTTTCAAACTGTGATGAATTTTGGTATCAGAAGATGATCCTGATGTATAAACTACTTTCATGTTCAGAAGATGAGCTGTGTCATATGGGGCCTCAATCGGTTTTCCATTTTTGATGCACTGTCAGTATCCCAGTTCTTAAGCCATATTGCTTCTGTATTTTTGACAAATCAAAATCAAGCAGAGATTAGTATTTTAATGGGTATAAAATCACATTCACAATTGCATAAGAGAAATTTCAGGTTACTTACTATTTTTAAGATCTTTTGTTTCCTGTGCTATTAGTGAGGTTCCTTGCATGGCTTCTCTGAAATAAAGTACTTGAAGAGACTGGATAGTTTACCGTTTATGAGGTTGTAGGTTTTGGTCCTTAAGGATCTCTTATCCGTTTCTTCTCTCCTCCCTTCTCTCCAATCACCACCAATTTCTACCAGTGCATTAAGTAACAGGGAGACAGACACATTGGAAAGATGCATTAGGAAAAATGTGAAAAAGCCTATATACTAGGTGGATTGTTCCTTAACTGTTCTTCTTCCTCACCTGTAAAAAGTGCATTTTTTGAGATGTACATATCTGTACAAAGCAGGAGGAATGTGACTCTGTAGTTCATGCATTTGCTCTTAGAAGCAAGTAACAGAGCAAGCAACTTGCATTTTATTTATTGACTTAGTGTGAAGTTTTGCAAAGCAATCAAAACATAGTGGAGAACAATGCAGGTTTTTAAAAAATTGC
This sequence comes from Haliaeetus albicilla, assembly GCF_947461875.1. Taxonomy (NCBI): domain Eukaryota; kingdom Metazoa; phylum Chordata; class Aves; order Accipitriformes; family Accipitridae; genus Haliaeetus; species Haliaeetus albicilla. Next base: position 28,895,940 of record NC_091486.1, read on the forward strand.
GCATTCATTTGTTCTGTTTCCCTATTTACTTCCCTGCATGCATGTCTCCTCAACCACAGTGACCGTCCCTTGTTTTCTTGCAAACTCTGAAATCTACCTCTAGCACAAATGGTGGAGGCAGAATAGTTAGGGAAGGTAATAACCCATATGGGTATAATAAATCCTGTTTACTGTTATATACAGTATATAAGCCAGAGCACTTTATGTGAGCACAGAAGATAGCTTAATGGTCTTGCTTCATTTATTGCTTGCTTAGATTCAGGATTGATTACTTAGATACAGGAAGTGATTAAAATGGAGAGCAAATTTTTAAGGAGTTGTTTCAATTGACAGCTCCCTGAAAGAGGGTCTTTGAGTGTGATTTCATTTATTCCATCCTTCAAGCAGTTTCTAACATTCTTTTTTCCCCAGATGATTCTCTGCATATTTCCTGAATGGCACTAAGATAGTTAGTATTGTGTTTTTCAGTTGTAGAAGGTAACAGCTTTGTATCTTGGAAATGGCATATAGTTAGTTTGTACGTGTATATTGTTTAATTGCTGGACTGTGAAGTGGGGTTTTTTTGCAGTTTTATGAATAACTAAATTTGCAAGAAGTTATTATAATACATTATATAAAATGGATAACTGGGAATTATTTTCTCTCATTTTGAAACTTTGTAGCTTAGACCCCTTTGTATTTTCATACTGGCTTTTGTGAGCAGTGCTGAGTACAGGCAGTTAGGAGAGTTGTTTTTTGTGCTGCTATTGAGACATCCAGTGTCCTGCCAGTCTGGCAGCTCAACTGGCTGACTGCTCCGAGGATGCAGACTGTCTTAAAAAAACAGAAACCTTTCCAAGCCTTTGAATATTGAATGCAGATATAAAAAAGGCAGGCATCGTTCTTCTCTCTGCTAATACATTTCTCTTTCTAACCTAGGTCACCCAGTTCAGTTCTACAGCATGAACAGGCCTGCATCTCGACATACACCCCCAACAATAGGGGGATCTTTGCCATATCGGCGTCCTCCTTCAATCACATCACAGACAAGCCTTCAGAACCAGATGAATGGAGGACCATTTTATAACCAGAATCCAGGTAAGAAAGTTTTCCTGCTCTGTTGCATTCAATGCAGTAGTGGCCTTCAGATCTCTGAAATCTTATGTTCTGTCTCTATTGCAGATCTTGCAGTTAGTCTCAGGTAACTTCCAGTATGTTGCTGGTAGCCATGCCAAAGCTGCAGTCCAAGTACAGAGTGTTCAGCTTCCCTTATGGCAAACAGCTTAAAACAATACTGGCTTTGTTGCAAAATAAGTTGCTTTTGATCTCACAGTCCCTATTAGACAAGCTTTAGTCCTTTGCTACACCATGTGTCATGTATCTGCTTTGCTGTGGGATGGGTATTTGATTTTGCACCAGAACATTGATTCTTCATGAATCAGTCTTTATCTTGTATGTTTTTTCCTTCTGATTAATGGACAGTTCAAGAAGTTGCAATTGTTATACAAGGGTAAGCATTAGACACTTTAGAGACACCAGTGGTATTTGGTATGGGATGCAAGGGAGCTGTGTCATCTGCTAAGTCCACAGGTGATGTTATTTTAATGGGCAACCTGTCTTAGAAAGCAGGATGAGATATCAACAAGGAGTGGCGTGTCCTGTGTGTCAGGCAGAACACAGTAGCTTTTTATCTAAGGAGTCCTTTTCCATGTGCTTCTGATGTGATGTGAAGGTTTTGATTCCAGAGTAGGGGAGACTTTCTTTTTTGACAAAGCTACAGAGAGATGCAGGGGACATACTGAAGGTTCCTTGTTAGGAAATGCCCTGTTACCAGCAAGACTGAATGTTGACTCGCAAGCACTACAGTGCGTTTGTGTTTGTGGTTGTTGCGGTGGTGGGTTTTGGTAGTGGTTTTTGGTTTGTTTTTTTGTTTTTTGTTTTTTTTTTTTTTTAAATTGACCACTGAACTTGGAATTAGGTCAAGTGCTGCAATCTGCATTTAAGGGATTTGATCAGGTTCAAATATTACTGCTTGTGAGCTACCCTGCAAAGAGATGTGTGTGCTTAACTTCAGAAGGAAATGGATAGTCCTGCTGGGGACAGGGGGGTGGAGGAGGTTATATGACTAAGTTGTAGTCCAGTTGCCTGAAATATGTGGCATTTGTTAAACACATTATTTGTGTATTGAAGGCTGAAAGGGAACAGGCAAGAAGGAAAGGGTAATAGCAAAAAAGGAAACCTTTCAGGATTACCTTTGCAGTAAAGAGGATTTTCAGTATATCCAGAGAGTTTCTGACAACTGCTGTGCATTTCTGCTTTAGCAAAGGGATAATTCTCTGCAAGCTACCATTGCGTTGTTAATAGGTAATCACAGAAGATGCCAAATAGACCTTAAATAAGTTACATAACCACAATTCAGTCTGTGTTCCCCAAAAGAAGATAATGATTATGGTGATTAGTCACTTGAGCTGTAAATCACAAAAAAAATAGTTCAATTATACTGGCATACTTGATACAACATAAATAAGCGGTTGTAGTAAGAGGCTTTTTTTAATGTACCTAGCAGAATACAGAATTTATTAGCTTTGCAGTTATACTAAAGCAAGGTTTTTTTGGCCTGTACCTTGAGAGGAGAGGATGCTCAAGCATGCATAATTGATGGAAGACCCTAAGAACAGAGGGACTGTTGTGTCTGTAAGGAGCAGGGTTAGTCGTGATAGGTCTTCTTGGCATTCCTGAAGAGAGGGAGAAAACACAAACTTAAGAGGTGAAAAAGAGACCTTACAACAGGCAGAGGGGTGTGCCAGCTATGGCTTGTTCATCTTTGCAGGCTGTCTGGCAACAAAGCAGTACTGTTTTTTCCACTTCCATTTTTTAGTATGTTGGCATAGTCATTTTTGTTTATTCACTTCACAGGAGGATTAAAGATACATGCCTTGCCCTGTTCTTTTGAATGCCACTTCTAAGATAATATAATTTCTCTACTTCATGGTGAGACCTTTTTAACAACTGAAAATAAAATACTAAGACATGCAGACCTTAAGTGATCTCAGCATATGTCTGTCCCAAAGCCACTCTTGCCAGCCATGCCACCTAACAAGTGTTTTAACTTTGCAACCTTAGATACCAGTATCTAAGCAGTATAGAGCTTAGCACAGGCTAAAAACCCTGTGGGAGAAACTGGGCAAGTATTGAGATGGTGGTCTGCACTACACACTATTTGTATAGCTGAATTCTTACCAGGCTGAAGCAATCTGATGGAAGGTGCTCTTGAGCCTTTCTGAATTAATTTACAGCAACTGTGTCGATGAACTCTTAATCTACCAATGGTCTACATGGAAGGAAGCTGGGAGGGAACTTTTAAGCTGGTATTTATCTCATGTTTTGAGACAGCAGAGGTACAGTGAAGTTCTTGCGATGCACTTTATAAACAAAGTCATTATTAATAAAGTATTTATTGTATTGGCTCCTAAAGGTCAAAACTAGCTTAGAGTCATTATTATCATATGGAGACAATATGATATAATAGTCCCAGCAGTGTACATAAACTGAAGCACAAACCAGATGTTTAAGATAAACAAGAAATGATGTCAGCTAGTGTTAGCATCACCATTTTGATTAAACTACACAATCCAAACTAAATTAAGGGATTTTTTTGCATTTGCTTGGAGTACTTGTCTTGAGTGATTTATTTTTCTACATGGAAAGCCTCGTTATTTCTTTTAAAGAAATATATATAGCACACAAACAAAGTACACTGAAGGGACCTAGGAAACTGAAGCTAGTCTCCTATGAGAGACATGAATTGTATGAATCCATATGATGTTGAACAGAGGAAACATTTTGAAACTGAACATTTTTATAGCCTATATAGTTAAAAAGGCAGGGACTTCATAATTGCATAAGAATGCTGAATTCATGAATATTACTGCATTTCAGTAGGACTTCAAGTTCCCTTTTCCTGCTTTGAAAAAATGCAAGACCAAATCTTTTTCCAGCTACTGTGGTTACACTTGAAGGAATAAATACTCTCAGAGGCCATGTCATTCAAGTCAAAGAAGCTGTAATTAGAAAGGTATTTCAGTTTTTCTCAAGAAGTATCAATTAAATGGTGAGATAATGGAGCTTGCTTCATATGGAGGTACAAGGATATTTTTGCAACAAAAAGGATGGTTGCTCTGTTGTTTTTTTTTTTGTTTGGGGTGTGTGGTTGTGAAAGGAATGTGAGTGACAGAAGAAATTCAAAGCACTTCAGATAATAGTTACTGAAATAAGCAAACAGAAAAAATTTTGACACGAGCTTTAAATGCTGTAGAGTTCTTTTCATTTGCTATGGTGATGTGAATTAATTTTGAAAAATACTACATCATACCTGGCCATGTTCTTACCAGCTCTAGAAGTAGTCTGATATTTATTTAGTTCTTTTCTGCAAGCTAACTAAATGTACTGGTACATGAAATGTAGACCTTTTTCCCTCATTCTTTTGGACATGACTAAATGTATGCCACTACTAACAAGAACATTACTTAGTTGTGCTCTTCCTGAGGTGTGCTTTCTGAAAAATAATGTTGTAACTTGCTTAAAGAATATTACTGCATTACTCTTGCAAAGTGGTACTAAAATTAGATAAAACTACTTAACTATTTTTTAAACTTAAATAGATAACTGAAACTTTCATTCCTAGCTTAAACCACAGTTCAGTGTTACTCTCAGCCATCTGCAAATGTTGTATCTTCTTTAAATGTGAATTCACATGTATTGTACAAAGACAGCTCTTCTGGTACCAGTAAAAGAGTTGTTCAGAGTTCAGTGCAGTGGTCTGCAAAATCAGGTGGGAAGGAAATGAGACAGCACATCTGGAATAGGCCCTGTTGTTCAGCAGCAGCACAGTGTGCTTTTTTCTACCAATGAGGTCAGAAGTCCCTGTCTTCCAAGTATGCTCAGTTCTCAAAGGCGTCTTTTTCTGTTTTGCCTAAAATAGCTGCCTCATTTGATGGGGTTTTTTGACCTACATTTTGGAGAAAACTAGTTATATCAATTGTCATTACTAAGACTTCATGGATGCTGTTAAAGAAGTCACCTCTATAAATATCAATTTGATTTGAAAGGTGGAGGATTATAGGGAGAGAATCCTCTTGATACATTTGTTAGGTCTCTTCACAAAGTGCTATATTGCTGTAGTAATAAACTTCCAACTTAAGGGCATCTCATAGATCAGAAAAATACTTCAGCATGGGTTCTTAATCTTATGAAAAAGAGCTGAGTTGGAAATTTTAAAAATTGAGAAATCTTGAAGTAAGGATTAGGAATATGCTTAAACCACCTGAGCCATTTTTCTTTGAATGTCAGCCTTTTTATCTCAGCTTCTTGGCAGACTGCTACACTGTCTGAGCGGTGATGATGTCTACTTTCCTGTTTGCCGCTTTGTTGTGTTTCTAACTGAATGCCTCTCTCTTTTTAATTTCTGTGGCAGCATCCCTTGCTCCTCCTCCCCCCTCCATCCTACAGGTAACTCCACAGTTACCACTAATGGGATTTGTGGCCAGAGTTCAAGAAAACAGTAAGTTTGCTGCTTCCTTGTGCTATGATTTATTACTGGATGTGGCTTTTGTTTTGAGTGGATGAAAGATTTGCCTATATATAGCCAGAATTCTGCCTTCTCTACTGCCTCTGCAAGTTTGTCTGAAATTGTGAAGGGAGGGAAAAGGAAGTATTTTTATTGGAGGAATCTGATCCTTCCTTCTCTGAATTTTATTGGCTCTAGTGCACTTTCACAAGCTCTAACTGTTGGTCCCAGTGCAACTAATTGGGATAGGGAGTATTACTTCAACCTGCTACCATGGTTCTAGAGACATTTGCATGGTTACACTATTGCTTATTTTCAGTTTCAGACACTCCTCCCCCGCCACCACCTGTGGACGAGCCAGTGTTTGATGAATCTCCACCTCCACCACCACCTCCAGAAGATTATGAGGAGGAGGAAGCCGCTGTGGTGGAGTACAGTGATCCATATGCTGAGGAGGACCCTCCTTGGGCACCAAGGACCTACTTAGAAAAGGGTAGGTTTAGAGCTAGTAGAGATGGTAGGGTCATGTTTGTAACAACATTCTGTATAAGCTCCTGCCATCCTGCTTTGGACATGGAGTCTGCCTGGACTCCTTTGTAACCAGTATTTGGTATTGTGATAGAGGTGCTCCTCTAAATGGCAACTTAGAAGAGTAGCTTAATTTTTGTTCTTTGAGTCTGAGTCTTTTGCCCCTTTCTCCACAAAGGGAGAGCGGGCTAATTACGTATTTTTTAAATCCTCTGTAATCTACTTGAGACTCCCCTTTCAGTAGTCTGCTTAATCCTAATAATCAAACGTATACAAAGTCAAAGATGAATGAATCGGTGCTGCAGTTGCACTTGAACTTTGAACGTATGGGTGCATCTGGAGAAGTGCTGCAATGTGTGTTTGGGGCTCTGGAAGCTGCAATGCTGTACCAATGTGGGACTGTGCTAAGCTAAAAAGTGCTGGGTCTGTGTAGGACTGACTAACTGAGGCATTGCTGCATGGCTGCATCTAGATGTCTTCCAGTTCTGAAGTAGATGTGTGGAAGCATGCTGGATTAAAACTACAGGTAAAATAAACTGAGCAGGTAAATGGCTTAGGGGCACTTGAATATAAAAAATCTACTGCCCTGTGTTCTTCTCTGAAACAGGGTCACGTACCTCTTAGTAAAAGGTGATATAAAATCTAATGTTGCAAAGTAACCAGGCATCTCAGCTGAGTGACTGTTAGAAACATTCAGTCTGCATCAGGGAAAAAAATTCAAGAATGCCACAAAGATAAACCCAGTGCAGGATTTCAGGGGAGGAAAAAAAAAAAAGAGATGGAAGAGGCACTTTCTGCCAACTCCAGCCCAAAGAAAATACTACTGTTCCTGAGGGAAATAGAGGAATATGTGGGAGTTTTTTTGTTACTCCCCCACCCTCCATCTAGCTGGTGTAAGTGTTTAGTGCAAGGAGTACCCAAGCTTTGCTGACAAGCTGAGACCATTTGTTGGACAAAGTGCCTGACCTGCAGGGTGTTTACATGACTTGCTTTATCTATTGACCTCTCCACACCTCTGATTGACAGCAAGTGTCACTAGTATTCTGTTGATGCACACAGGCTCTTTGTTTGATTAAAAGTTGCTTCAGCTTATTCTTGTCAGGGAAGCTTATTTCCATGAGGGCGGACAGGAAAAAAGGGATCTCATACAAAGTACTTCTCTTGCTGTGCAGTTTGGAGGTTATTCCTGATTATTGATATTACTGACCTAGCTTCACGAAATCAGGTTTTGGAGTGGAGTGGGGTTCCTGATGCTGCAGTTCTTTCTTCGGGAGAGGATGGCAAATTTCTTCAGGTTGGGACCAGTACAGCTCGTTTCAGCAAATACTGGATGTGCTACATTACTTGATGAACTTCTCCTTACCAGGCAGTTCTGAGAATGCACAGTATGTGCTCAGTTTCATTGTGTTTGATGCATTTTGTGCTGGATGAAGATTGCAGGCATGTTCCTTTTTGATAGGAGAGTGAGTTTCAATATTTTTCTCTGTATTTTTCCAGGCATAAGATACTCTTTAGCCTAATTCTACATTCATACCACTATCTTTGTTATGTTTCTGCTATTCCTGCCACCTGGCCCTCAGCAAATCTGCAGTGGCATTTGAGCTAGGAGCAAAAGAGAAGAAATTGGACCCTGATGTGCATTGTCTGTTTATAGTGTCTCATACTAATGCAGTGGGGCGGGGGGTGGTGGTGTTTGTGGGGAAGAGAAGCCACAAAATCACGTGGCATGTGGCCTGGGAAAACAAATTTCTATTTGAAGAAATAATGACATTTGACTTATAGCATGTCGTTCTGATCTGCTTTTCCGCATGACTTCTATGAGCTTGTGAACTAAAATAATTTATATAGGTGCACATATGCACAGGTCTGTTCCATCTCTGCAGGCAGTCCAGGCACTTGTAGTTTGATATTTACAGGAAAAATCACGTGGGATAGCAAAAACTGTAATTGGAGTCTTTAAAGGTAAGCTGGAGAAAGTCAGGCTTTTAGTCAGGACATTTTTCCTGTAGAAAAGCAGAAGTATAGGAAACCAAACATTCTCTTGTATTGATAAAGAGTGTCATGCAAAAACATAATTTTTATCTTTATTTTGAAAACTAGATGACTAAAACATCTAAAAGGTTATTCTGTTCTTAGAAACTCTCATAAAAGTAATAAAAAATTAAAGTGCTTACAAGATATGAAGAACTGTTAAATAGTAGGTTTTGGATACCAGAAAAATTACATACTGACATAGGTCTGGATTCTGTTGTAGTTTTATGAATAGCTCTACTTATATTCAGCCCGTGTCTTAAGATTTGACTGCTTTGCTGGAGTTGGGAAAGAAGTGCTTGGATGGGATTTTTTTTTTTTATGTAGCAAACAAGCTTTAAAGTTAATGAAAAGCCCCATGCTAAAAGAGGACTTTCAGACTCAAAGAATGTGTATATTTATCCTGCTGTGAACTAATAATGCTTTATCTTCTGCAAAATAATTATTCCTATGGCAACTCCTTAAGTTCCTATAAAGAGTACTCTGTGCCACATGATTCCAAGTGGAGAAAACTGATGGAAGGAAATGGCTGTTGAAACACTATTACCCCCCAAAAGTAGAGTAGCAATTCCTAGGATTTGTGCTTCTTCTTGTGGTATGACTGCTCACTTATATAAGTTCATGTGAAAGCATTTCTAGTAGCACTGGTGTAGATAACCTTTGCAAAAGTGAGAATGTGGAACCTGGGACACCCAAGGAGGTGTCAGATACAGAGGGTTGCTATATATTGAGATGGGATTCAGTATGATCCTGTTCAGTAAAGGGGTCATGCAGTGTGGGAGGTGTATTTAATATTAAGACATGCTCTAACCTACAGCTGAGGAAGGAAGTGAATACCAGATCCATTTTGAACAGGTGGAGAAACTCTTAGGGAGTTACAGTACTGGGGATGTTGAACTTGAGGACACTACCACATGGCTGTAATAGCAACAGCCAGCCTGCAATGTCCAGGAAAGCGCACTACAGTTTTCCATTGAACTGTGTGTCTGGGTGCGTGGCATGAAAAGGTAAGAAAACGTCCCAACTTTGCAAATCAGATGAACAGAAATGGGTATCCAGAAGCAAAAATTGCCCTCATACCACATGGAGAAAGTGTGTGGTCACAGCTATCAGATTTCAGTTGGATAATCAGTCTGGCCTACATTTGTGGTCAGTTTGACGTAACAGAGTTCAGCCAAACTCTATGTAATTGTCAAAGAATGAAAGATCACTGATTGGAAGAATATCAACCTAAATGAGTAATGCTGTTTTTTGTATCTGCATTGAAATGTGTTCAGATAGAAACTAAAAGAGGTTCTAGCTCAGTCTTGCAGGGAAGGATGCCACCTCCCAAGTCAGTATTGCTGCTTCCTGTCTCATCTGGAGCCTTTTTTGCAATACTGGCCTGGGATCCTGGTAACTGGTGGTATGTGACAAGCTCACAGCTTGAACTGGTGGGACTACAGACAGAAGGTTTAAACAACCTTTTAGAGAGAACAACGTTGCCAGTACAAAAGTAACATGCAGGAGGAGGAAGCAATGGTTATGTAAAAACAAAGTCAGGCTTCCGGTAAATTTTTAAGAGGCTTAACAAGATGCGAATTTTCATCACAAACTTAGGGAAGAGTTTCCTACTTGTGATCACAAAATAATGAATCCATTCAGTATCAGAAGGGACTAGAGTACACTCAAAAATGAGAAAGAAAGGAATTAGAAGTTACCGTGATCCTTGGATTATTATCAAGAGAATGAAGAACAACAGCACAGTGACTCTAGGAAGAAATGTTTTAAAATAAACAGGTATAGAAGGCAGTTAAAAAGGAATTTTGAAGGACTTCAATTGAATGTATCACATGTTCATGTAGTGACTTCTCTTTTTCAAGCTAAATATTTACTCATTTCTCCATTTGTGTTTTGTTTTCTTAGAATGATACATCTAAAACTAGTTAGAATGAGTTACTTAACAACTGTGCTGGTGTAAGTGTAGAGCCAGCAATATGTGTGCTTTAAATATGCTGTGGTCAAATGACACAAATCTCCTGTTTGGGAGATTTATTAAAAAAAAAACCCAAACCACAAAAAACCTCTGTACATACTCTGATTCTCCACTGGGATTGATTTGTGTATTTTACTTTATTAAGCTCTTCAGGATCCAGGTTTCCCTAGTAAATATTTGTATTGATTCCTTTGCTCCCTTCAAAAGGAAATGACCTCTTTTCTTTTGAAAAGAATGATTTTAGTAGGGCTCTTCGACACTGTGCTCATGAACACATGCTGTTATTTTTTTCTCCTTGCTTTGGTTTAGATTATCTTCCCTTCTATCCCCAGTGCAAGATTTTAGGATGCCTGTCCAACATCCATTTTGTTTCAATGGCAGCACTGCGTGTTTCATTGCCAAGTGCTCAAAGCAGTGACTGATGCTATTTGTTAAAGTATTCAGAGTCTGGCATAGCTCATTTTCTGTATGGAACACATAATGATAGGACTGAGAATGGAAAAACATACCAAGTTCATGTCTATTTTCTGCCATTTCTGGACAGTGCTCTCTCTAATGTTTGCCAGTGCTTTGTCCCATTTGTTTGACTTTCCTAGCAGCTTTTGTGCCTTCAGTAAAATATTCTGCATCTGTAAGAAAAACGTCCTGATACAGTAGGTGTACGTTTTGTTTCAGAGAACCACCTTACTTATTTCCTCGCTCCTAACTGGGATTCAACCTTGGCACTGTATACCGTGGGAGTGACTTCTAGCTACTGGGGCTGCACATATGCATTTTACAGATTTAAATGTGGAGGTAGCTAAGGTAGATGGAAGTCTGGGACATTAGCCTTGGCTCATTCTTCTTGTCATCTGAAGAGAGCTCTTATTACTCTCCCTCTTCCATGTTTTCTGCTGACTTAGTTGTGCAGAGATCTGGTTTAGAATATATACCCACTACATGAATCTTAGAGTAGGTCTGAGTGGTCATAGCTATGGGGATTACATCCACCTCTTTGTATCATTCCACATCAAAAGTTTATCATATATTTGTAAACTTTTCCTCTGGTGGGTCTGGAAATAGTAAGAATAGAAGAGTTAAAGTAGTCCTGGCTCATGTGCTTCACAGCATGAACTCTTACAAAGGGGGTTGGAAGAAACTGCCCCTCTCAGCAGGTCATTCTGCACACACAGGGGTAAGGTAGTACAGTTCTCTGAGATGCCTCAAACATGGAGAACTTTGTATGAGGTAGGTTGATTTTCCTCCTCCTCCCTGTACCTCTCCTAACAGTCATGCTCTGTTCTTTCCTAGTGGTGGCAATCTATGACTACACGAAGGACAAAGAAGATGAGCTCTCCTTTCAGGAAGGTGCCATCATTTATGTCATCAAGAAAAATGATGACGGCTGGTATGAGGGGGTCATGAATGGAGTGACGGGGCTCTTCCCAGGGAACTATGTGGAGTCAATCATGCATTACTCGGAGTGAAGACTAGAGGACAGAACACTGCATCTCCTGCTGCAGGAGCTGTCAGGGCTTCCCAGTTCTCCAACAGCCTCTGGGGCCCCATCCAGTGTAACCGAATGAAGGATAATTGTAACGACCACTCTTTTGGGTTTGGTTCTCCCCCCCCCCCCCCCCATTATAAAACAATAGTGATTTGAGTTGTTTGAACAAATGGCTCTTCCGGCTGCCAGCAGAGGCTATCCTGAGCCATCTGAAGTTGAATTAAGCTGACCCATTCAGATGTAACAAACTCGAGTAGCTGATACTTTACTCGAATTCTGACTTCTTCTGACAGGCTTTGGGATCTGTCTCAGGAATCCTGTGTGCCCTTGTGGTACTACCCTTGGCAGCAGTGCCTGGCGCTTGGAATGTCCTGGATGCTTGCAGTGAAGGGTTACTGGCCAGCGGACACCCCTCCTGTTTCTACACTACACTCCTGTGCAGCTGGAAGAACAGATGTGTGCTAGCTACACTGGGATTTCTACACAGAGCTGTTCCTGTAACTGACTTCCAGATAGTTGGATACATCTTTAGCATAAACACTTCTGCAGCTGCTCTGCACATGTAGGCTGACCACAGGGGCACACAGAGCTGGCTTTCATTCACTCACCTTTCAGTTTAGACAATTAAGATGGCTGCAGCCCAGAGGACCCCCACTCCCATTTCCTCATCTTTTGAACACCACAGATTTGTTTTGTGTTCTGCACTGATGTAAATGTGCTCTTCTCTGCAGTGAGCTGGTTTAAACAGAACTCACAGGTGCCATTGATGGTGAAGGCAAAACAAAGTTTACAGGTCCTCCTGGGGTCTGAGGATAAACTCTAGGGGCTGTGATCTAAGGTTCAAATCTACTCACACCTGCTTGCACTAGAGAAACTTACCCCCAGCTTTAGTCTTATGCACAATATAACCTTAAAAATTCAATCAGGTATTGTAAATTGGCTATTTTGTACTGGATGACTAGATTTGCATATGTACTGTGAGAGCCCTGTGCAGAGGCAGGACAAACGGCAATTGTCGTCTTCATGTCTGTTGCCAAAATCTCTTCAGTGGAAGTAAAAAGGGCTGTTGTGCGTACTGGTTTCCCATGGAAATCCAAGCAGTAACTAGTAGTAGTCCTAGCTCTTCCCCCAGCCCTCTCCATGGTTTATTATAAAGAAATAGATATTTTGAGCTGTACTGGTGGATCTGGGGTGGAGTAATACCAAGTGAAGGCTCTGTAGCCCTGTGTGTTGATAGTTTGCTTTTTAATCTAGTCTCAGTTAAAAATGCTGCACAGTGATTCTGCCTAGCAGATCGGTGTAAAGTGATGGCTGTACTAGTCTGCCCTTAGGTAGGACTAAATGTTATCTTTGGGTAAATGTCATGCATTAACAGAGTGAACTGATTAAACCTCCTGTTGCAGTCCTGTTAGCCTGCCAATTGAGCTGACCCTGTATTGTGAGAGCCTCCTGGGCCAGGGCATCTTCCCAGACAACTTTTGTCTTGTCACCTGGCCGGGTTCCAGCTGGTACCAACAGTAGCTTGTCAAAGGCAAGACAATGCTGCAGCTGTCTTCTGAGGCCCGTGTGTAAAACAGAGCAGCGCACAAGAGAGCACTACCGGGGCTGGGTTTGTGATGGTATCGGCAACGGTACAGGTAATTGACCCAATCCCCTTGCTTGGTAATTGGTGCAATATCAGGATGGAGATGCGGGTTTGGTGCAAACCTGGGCAGGGAGGCGCCATAGCTGCTCAAGAGGGAGGAAAGAGGAGACAAACAGGTGAGGTGGGTTTGTGGGATACGGATGAATGTGATCACCCACTGTGAGCTTGTGGAAGAGTGCGTTAACTCATGTGACTGAGCATAAGGAACTAGTTTGGTTGAAGCCTACAGGAGGTACAACTTTGAAGAAACTGGTGCGAACATAAGTTACTTCCTCCCCTGCTCAATCCACAGCTCTGTCACCAAGACACGGTTGTCTTCTTTCTGGAAGCTGACAGCATTACCGTTTGGGATGAGTGTTAATCAGAACAGATACTCTTCTACCTTCCTCTGGGAAAATGTTGGTCTTGCAGCAAGACTAACAGAAGCAGCTATGTTTGGTTCCCTCAGCCCATCATTTCTCTGGGAGCAAGCCTAGAAAAAACACTGGTTGTGCAGTCACTGGCATGACCGTTTCTAGTGTCATAGGGCAGGTCTACAATTTTTTGCACAGGGAGGTGGTGCTTGCAGCCCAGCTAGTGGCCTGGGTGATTGAACAGCAGTATGCACAAGCCTTTGGTGCGCACAGGGTGACTTTGTTTTCTGGGACTATCGGAGCTTTCCTGGGTTTTTCTTGCCCTGGGTATGTTTGTGGTAAAGACTGAGCACAGGGTGCTCAAATGCATCAAGTTATGGCAGCTTAGTGAGCTAGTAAATGAGAGCCAAACCTCTCTCCCTGTGCACCCATGCTCCAGCTGGGAGGTCATGCATTAGTGAAATGTGTAAAAGCATGCACTTGAATACTTCTGACAGGCGGGTGGGGATTGTGTGTGATACACACCCATGTCCTTAATCTTCATTCAGCTGGTTGTTCATCTTGCAAGTTTTCCGTGTTGCGAGAGCAGAGCAGTGTGAACTCTAGGATGTGCTGAATGCTTGCCAGAGCTCAGTACAGAAATGAGGCTGCAAAACCTTGGAAGTGGAATGCGTGAAGCTCCTTTAAAGAACTGGCTCTGGTCTTACGGGCCAGGGGTTAGTTTGGTCCCTGCTGATAGCATGTGGAATTATTTATACTGCAAGAGCTGCTGTGGATGGAATTTTTGGGTCACCTCCTGCTGGTTTTTATGCTTTATTATGCAGTACTGATGTAAAGAAATTTGTTGAGTTTTATGCATATTTTTTATTTTGTACAGATTTTAATTTTGTGGCTCATTCGGGGATGATGTGATGTAATGGTCATAGACGAGGCCAAGGTAAACAGTCTTTGTATATTAATGTTACACAGATTGCATGCTAGTGAAGTCAGTGAGGGTTGTGTTTCCAGTTTTGTCCCATGTACTTCTCCTTCTCCAAAACCTACTCCTCCCACCCCTTTTTAATTTACATGTTTACTTTAAAAGGGGTGGAGAATGGGGCTGCGAAGAAACACCTCAGTATTTCAAGTAGATGCACAACATCTCTTCACTGAGTTCTGCTGCCACAGCTGAAGGTGTTCGGCATCACAGGCTGTTGAATCAGCAGTGTGTACGCATGAGAGAGAGGTGGGGGAAGGAGACACTCCAGAATAGCCCAAAGAGTGCTGCTGTATGGCCAGAATGAGTATGTTTCTCCCTTTGTGAGAGCTGCCTTAGCCCAGCCAGCTGTTTTCACTGTGCACAGAAATCAGTCAGCATCCTCTAGTGGTGTAGTTTTGCCTTGGTTTGCTGTATCAGAGATTTCTTCCTTGCTTTTGGCCCCAGGTACAAAGCTATTAACTACAGCTGCCTCTCCACCATGTGCCTGTGTGAGAAGAGGTCCAACCAAGTCTGTCCCCATCTAGCGCTGAAGCGGGTTATTTTGGTGCCTTCCAGCCTAAGAGAGACGGCTGAGGTTGCATGTGTCTCACCCATCTCTCCCCTCCACCTCCTTTCTCCCCCCCCCCCCCCCCCCCCAAAATTGATGTTGTTTATCTCGCTGGCTGTTGCAGCAGAGGGCTGAGAGGGGCAGGAGGGGCCAGCAGCAAATTTTATGCTTGAAGATCCTGATGGTGTGCCTGAAGACTTGCTGCCTTGACTGGTGAGACACAGGCAGACACTGATGTGCTGAAGAACCATTGGTCTCACTGGAGGATAAGAAAGAGGTGTGGCATGACTCTGGGGTAGATGGCAGAGCTTGGTGTGTGTTACCAGGAGGCTGACCATGTTCCTGGGACTTGGCTTGTCCTTGTGATTAGTTGAGTTGGGTGTTCTGAAAGTGGCTGGAGATTGCTGCTGGTTTGAACCACAGCTCCCCAGTGGTCTGTGGCTGGGTGGCTTACCAGTGGGTGCCAGGAAGGCTTAGACCCAGCTAGTTCTTGCTAGAGCAGTTTGTTCTCCTTTCACAGCTCCTGGGCCTTTTCTTTCTTTGCTGCCAAGGGTTCTTGGTGACAGCCAAAGATGACACTGGCAGCAATGCAGCTTCTGAAAAGTGGCACGTCTATCATCTAAGGTGTTTCAGTTGATCATGAAGAGAAAGCGACGCAGCAGGAGGACTGCAGAGGGTAGGCTGCCTGCCTGGTGTGTACGTGCGAGTTGTTGACTAGAGGTGCAGGAGGGTTGTGCACTGATAGAAACTGTTGTGCTTCTGTGGCATCTCCCACGTCTGCTTGATGGTGACTTACATGCTGTGCTCTTCCCAGCAACTTCCCCCACTTCCTAGCAAGCGCTGCAGATGTGCCTCTCTGCTGGAAATGAGCACTCTTTTTATTAGTTGTGTCTCTGGGCTTCAGGCACAAAGCAAAAGCAAAACTTTACTGTTTTCCTGTCTGGAAAGGATGGGACTTTGTGCGGGTTAGTAAACTGGGAGCATTTACAGGGCTTCTCCTCCCAGAGGTGGGACAGAACATCTTGCAAAACAGTTAGCATCTGTATTCTCTTCAGGGCAAGTTGTTGGAAGCTGCTAGAGGATGCTCTTGGAAAGAGCGTGGTGCTGTGCCTCCTACTGAGAGTGGTACTTGCAGTGGGAGTATAGAGAGTCACTGATTGAGCACAGCAGCAGTTTGGGAAGCATTACAAACCCTCTGCAGAGACTTCAGTTCCTATGTATGTCAACAACAGTGTCAGTGAGAAATGTACAGCAGTGTTGCATTCACTAAGAAGGCAAGTACCCTAATCTCTAGAGACAGTGGTGGTATAAACTGAGCAGTAGCGGTAAATGATGGGCTATATGGGCTATAGCTTATGGGGCACCACTTGCAAGAATTCACTGTGCTTACAGGTCTGTTCACCTTCCCTACCTTTTGGCATCTCTCAGTATTAGGCACTGCCACAGTTTGTCGATAAAATGGTATTTACGCAGAGGTCAGAATAGTGCAAGAAGGGAACAGTTTGTGAGTTTTTGTTTTGGTTTGTTTTTTTTTTTCCCCCCCAGTAGCTAAAGTCAGTGTGTAGTTAACAGTCCTAGTGATCTACTTTTTGATTTTGAAACTGCAAGAATAGTAGGACCCCCTCATCATGTCCATGGGAGGGTTGCTGAAAGCTTGAAGTGGCCAAGGTTTGCTAACTGCTGTTACAAAGAATAATTCACAGACCATGCTGTTCTGCTGCTTTTGTTCAAAAAAAAAAAAAAACAAAACAAAAAACCAAAACAAACCCACCCATGTATTTTGTGCAATCTCCTGCCCATGCAGGAAGTGTTTTTTCTTTGGTACTCTAGACATAGTAGTTTTAGTAGCACCTTTGCTTATTACAAAACAGTGAAGTCAGCAGCAGCCTGTTGTCCAGAGGTAAGCCTACACCCAGCATCCTGCTGAACACCGACATGGTGACTCCGCTGAAATGCGTGCAGTACATTTATTCCTGTTTCTCTTAAAACGTCAGAAGAATCCTACCACTATTGACCAATGAGGAAGAGCTGTGTACAAATTCATTTCCATTACAGCGCCTTGGTAAAGTGCTGACATGTCTGAGATTTTTTTGTAAAGAACAAGTGCTTCTTTTCACATTTGAAAAAGCGTCTTTTGCAACTTGCATGGACAAGTAATTTCTATGAATTCTCTGGAAATGTCAGTGTCTAACATGGATTTTGTCCATGCACTTTTTTCTGAAAGCAGATACCCCCACCCACCCCCCACCTTTGGTTTGCAGTCAGAGGAGAAGCACACAGTGCTTTTGCTTTTGGCACTGCTGAATGCAGTGGATGAGTGCAGAGCCCACTGTAACTGACCCAGCCCGCAGGACTCTGGGGAGCTGTATGCCGCCAGTAACATTTTATTGTGTGTGCCATTTGAACCACCTTCCCGTGAGTGCAAAACCCAATTTTTAAATTTTTTTAATTGTACTTGGAATTAACTGTTGCTGTGTACTAAACCCTCTTGTTACAAGCCCTAAATAAAAAGAACAAAGCACACACCATGTGTTCGGTGAGCGTGCCACTGCTGCGTCACGTTCCTTGTCTTCGGTTACAGACTTTTCAAAACAGTGAGGACAGGGAGAGTTGCTTGTGTATGCAGGATCCCTGTCCCAGAGGAGCTCTGAGCACAGCACTACCCACAGCAAAGGTATGATCGCTGGCATCCAGCCTGCTGCCTTCAGCAGCTCCTTTCCTGTAACCACCACTAATGTAACGCCTCAAATCTCGGCTGTAAAAGCTGATGACTGATGCAGGGCTAGCCTGCAAGCGTACCCCAGGAGGAGGCAAACAGAGCTGAATTCCCTACAGTGGGCCCCAGAGAGGGGCTGCAGCAACACTTACCAGCCATCAGCTGTTCTTGTGTGAGCAGAACTATATGGGACTCCGCACACCTGAGGAAGGAGGCAGATGGAAAAGGTGAGCCTTCACACTGGGGTCCTCTTTAGACCTGTAACTGGTGTGCACCATGTTACTGGTACAGCCTGCTCTGACCCCCTGGAAAGAACTGTGCAAAGGAACAATAAAAAGCAATTTATTGAGAGTGAGCACATAAATGGTAACCTGTAGGTCATCAGATGGTATCTGATCCCTACAGAGGGAACCACTGATGCCCTGAGAACACAATGTGGGTTCTGAACTCATGAAAAAGGAAAATGGCAAGACAGAGCATTAAAACATTATTAAATTTAACTACATCTTTATTGAATTGTGCATATTCCATTGTATAATGATCTATATTGGGTACTCTATAATGTAGTATTTCTTTTTGTCCTCTCCCATGCTTAAAAAAGTATATTTATACATATATTTATATATATTTATAATATGGCAAAGCTCCCCCCAACCTGAAGCTATCAGTCTAAAAGAGCTTTGATTTTTCTTTTTGGAAAGGGAAGAAGAGGGGAGGCAATCCCATTGAAAGATAAAATGTGCAATTTTCTTTTTAAAGCAGTAAACATGAATGTATTTACAGCACTCAGCACAAGTTTGCTGCACAGACAAATCATCATTGCAATGACACTTTTTTCTTACATTTGCATCCCCAGTATTATACAGAATATCACCAGTGGCTGCTAACAATTAGTGTAAGCCATAAAACAAACTGCTGCTCCAGTTAATTTCTGGTCCACTGCAGTCCACTAGAAGGAGACCTAAGATTTGCAATTGCAACTTGTGACGAAGCATTTAGTTTTCCTTTTAGAAGTACAAGCTTTATAGTGCTGCACCAAATCAGCAGCAGGGAGCCTTGGGCACAGGTTCTTTGCTAAACTGGCCTTTGCCCCCGCCCCTTGCAGATGTGTAGCCAGTTACCAGCATTGGTTAAAGGCAATAGGTGCACAACATCTAACAGTGACAGCCCTGTTCTCTTGCCAAACCACAGCTGCACATCAGCAGCACCTGGCAACTTAGCCTCAGGAGAGACTGGTGCAAGCACATCTGTGTACCTGGAATTTAGCTCTGAATGCATCTTTGGCATCTTGGGGAAGGTGGGAGGAAACTATTTTCCACTGTAGGGAACAGTTGGTTCAATTCCTAAGTCTCCTAGAAGACAAGTTGCCTTTAAGCATTTAAATAAGGTGTGGGGTAGGGGGGTGGGTGTGCTGTCCAAAATCTGTTACTCGAGTTCCTTCTCACTCATTTCCCTCACTAAATCCCTGCTGTGGGGGATTGTGTGTATAGCACTAGTTCCTGTTCCTCCTGTTCTTCCAACTTCTCTAGCTCTTCTCGCCAAAAATACACGCTTCTGACTCACAGAGAGCTCACCGAGTCCTCACCCCGTTGAGTGCCTCAGAGCACCAAATAGCCATCAACCCCAATCACTATTTTTCCCATGTTAGTGGCAATTACTTTAATTTACATTGTGAGGCATAAGCATGATGTTGTCACCTCATTTGCAGTTCAGTGCCTTAAACTTTTCAAAACTAGACAAAGCCTCTGACTCACTGGATCACAGTATTAGTGAGCACTGACCCCTGCAGCTTAACACTGGTTTTGTCAGTCTTCATGGGCGTTTTTTTAATTGAAGGAGAAAAAGAATTCAGAAAGGAAAATTACTTCACTTTAGACCAACTGACAATTCCAAAATAAAAGAACACCAAAAAAACCAACCCAAACTCACATGTTCTGGCTGCATCTACACTACTTTCCATCAGGAATTTATATTGTTTTCCTGGAGTGCAACTGATTTTTATGTGACTGTATTTGAAATAATACTCATAGTAAAATCCACTTACTCTAAATAAGATTGTAAGAAACAAGTTTACCTGCAATGGGGCCACTGAAGTAAAACAATTTAGTTCTATACAGTTTTCTGTAATAAGCAGAAAATTTCTCTTTTGCCCTTCTGCTGTTGAAATGGCACTTTTGGTTCCTTTAACTGTGGAAAAAATAATTTTAACTCAGAGAAAAACTGGCCACACTTTTATCTCTGAGCTGACTTGAGTCATCTGGTTGCCAAAGGGCACAGAAAAAAGAAATTGGAAAACCTTTAAAATGTGCAAGTCAAGAACAGTAAATCTTAAAATGCACATGAAAAAACTGCTCCCTCTCCCATCAGACCTGAAACCCAAGTGATCCAGGTACCTTTACTTTGCCTCGCTGATGTGTCAGTCAGTCACTGCTGCCCTGCAGGAAACTGCAGAGTAAGTTCAAGAGAGGAGCTCTTTGGCTTTGAGGTCACGTACCAAGTCAGAGCAAGCAGTGGTGGTTTGCCACAGGAGGAAACCACTGCACAGGGTGAAGCAGGAGCTTTCCTCTTCCGCAGAAAATAACGAGATTATTTTATGGTGAGACTTGTGCCTAACCTCCGCCCCCAACCACAGGTTTTGAAAGACTAGACAGACCCCCCAGCATATCCACCTCAAACATAAACAACCTATGGGTTGTTTAGAACCCGTGGGGTTTTTTGTTTTTAAAATAATTTCTCCTCTAAGATTACTGCTGATGTAAGAGCCTAGTTTCCCCTTCCAAAGCAACTCCCCGAGCCCTGAATTACAATGAAAGTGTTCGAGAAGACTACCTCCCTGCTTTCTACACCTGTGCTGCACGCACAGAGAAACCTGGCTGAACAGGAGGGACCCTTCTGCTCACAGAAGTGGATGTTACTGCTGCATGGCAGAGGGGAAACTAAGCCCAAATCTGGAACAGATTAACAAATGCAGCTGTATGCTCTCAGCTGCCCCTGCAGCAGTGGGACTTTCCCCAACACCCACCTTAGCAAGTGTCAAAGGCCATACGCTTCATCATGTAACACAACTACAGCTGTACTCTTTTAATATTTTAGGATGGAAGCATCTGCTACCTTTGTGTCCAGAGTATGAAACCTCAGCTCTCACATGCTCCTTTTAATAGTGCCAAAAGGATTACAGCCCATGTTTGTAGCTTCTTGCTGTGTGTCTGAGATCTGGCCCCTTTGTTTTCTGATTTAAATAAATACAATGGTGCAACTATGAGACCAGTGCGCACAGTGGAAAATAACTTACTTGCAAATAAGGCATAAATATTTACTGTCACAAAACCAGTAAATATACTGGAAAAGCAAGTTACAGTGAGGGATCTCATAAGCTGAAAAGGCAGCCAGGTTGTCTGAACCACACTGTAGCCAAATTTCAGTTCTCAACTGAGAGACAGCAAGCTGCAGCCACTCACTGTATTTCTGTATCACTACTGGTTTAGGAAGTATGTAAGTTGTAACAAGAAGGAATACAGGGTGCCACCTTTGCTGACGCTCATTCTTTTTGCTGCAAACTTAAGAGATAAAACTCCTGCCTCCCAGCAAGCTGTATAGCAGCCTGCAGTAGGAAGCATGGATTCATTGTCTAGGGAGAGATACTAGGTAAACGAATTTGAGCACAGGAAAATGAGAACAAAGCTCAAATGCCTCTGAAGAAATTGCACTCAAACCACTGCTCTACCAAGTCCAAAGCCCAGAGGTACCCGCACTGAATGAACAAAAAAGGGCTGGAACTGACACACACCAGTGGAGCTGTCTTGGGGGAAAAGAAAAACAGGGCAAGCAGATTCCCTGACTCCTGTCATCTGGGAGCACACACTGCATCAGCCCAGATGCATCCTGCCAGGGAGTAGGAGAATGTGTCCACTTACCTATCGTCAATAACAGCTGGGGAGTTATGACTGTATCTGCACACCTTTTGCTCCACTGGTGGGTATGAGACCCAGGAGCTGCCTACAGTACAAAGCAGCAGGAGGACCAATGTTGAAAATTACAGCACCCATGAATTGCAGTATAGCTTAACAACCTTCCTGTGAAGTTATTCACCAGCTACACTGAGCATGCTTAAAATCAACAATGCAAATGCTTTTAAGGACACTTTATAAGCACAAAAATAGTAGAAACAAAACTTTGTGAACAATTTGAAAGATACAAAAAAGTGCCTTTCCATAGCAGTGCTTTAAAAATGCACACAATGGTATATACTCTTATTGCTCAAAAAAACTAGTCTGAAATATTAAAACAATTTCCAGAGGTGCTGAAAAAGATTTTTAAAAAATCATATGAAACAGGTCAGCAGAGACAGCACCATTAATTTTTCTCTTTTTGTGATGTACTTATTTAAAACTATATAGTTATAGATGTGTCATTTTCCCCCTCTAATTAGCAAAGCTTTTTTCCTATTCATAAATTATTCACAAAGACATTTATTTTATTATTTAGATTTTTTTTAAAAACTTTATAAAAAAAAAGGAATGGGGGACTGTCAATGATGTTTCTTAAATCTATCAGCCTGAATTACTCTCATGAGAGATTAGTTTACATCTTTTGTACATGCTTGAGGATACTGTCAGGTCAAGCTACTTCCTTTGTTTCATTCTTGGGGGAAGGAAAGCATTTAATATTTGCTTTTGGAGAAAAGGTAAATAAAGAGTAAAATCATTTGCCCTCTGAGCCTTGACAGTATCCCCATGGTGATGAGGGAAGTTCTAACAACCGAGGATGGGGTAGGTACAGTCCAAGTATTTCAGCTACTTTACAAAGGTTGTGTACCACTATGAACATGCATGATACATAGGACCACTTAGGCTAACTACGCTATCTTATCACAACCTCTGAATACGTGGGTAAGACCGTACAATCAAGCTACTGAAGTACAACAAAAAGGACTCTAGTACTCAATCTGGTGACTGACTGGCAAACAAAAAACCCAAAGCAAATATGATAGTCTGTTTCCTACTCATATGGGCCCTTAAATTAAATTATTAGCAAATGCTATTGCCTCTCAAGGTTGAGGTTTTTTCCAGTCTTCTCCCTTGACTGCTAGAAGTGCCAACTTTGGAATTAACAGGTTTATGCATTGGTTGCAGTCTCTGGCGGGTCAAAGAAAAGAGAGAGAATTCCCACCACGCTTGGCCTGAAATTACCACTCCCTTCTCTCTTTCTAGAGGGTTTAGAAAGTTCCCTGACAGTTTCTAATGAATTACAAACAATACTTTCTTTAAATGTTTCTAGACACTTGCTTTTGTAAAGATAATACATCTTATCAGGCACAGACAAGGTGAGACTGTACGCTGTATATGCTTGTGCGAGAACGTAACACTCTCTACAGAAACCTACCTGTTCATTCAGGGAAAGAATTAAGACGTACAAATGATGTATCGACGTGGGTCAGCCTTGTGGGTCAGCATCGATTACAGGAGTGCTGGCAGCTTTCAGAAGGGGTTAACACAAATATATTCGTCTTGAGCCACAGAAACAAATGATTGAGCCTACTATAAAGTTAGAATGCATAATGGATTGGAATAATATATATTTATCCTACTTACTGCATGGACAAATAACTTTGAAATAATTCGTAGCAGTGTATATTTTTAAACTATTTGGAAGGGAGGGGGAGGCTCTTTATAGTATAAATATATTTCACTCCAGCCCACTATATATAAAAATCTATTTTCTTCCTCAGAACATACTCATTTTCAGTAGTATTATGACCAGAATGTTTTGGTATGTTGCATCTGTACTTTTCAATCAATGGACAATGTACATTGTTACTGTTCCTAGCAGAACACCTCAGCTCTGCACTATTTACCCACCACAAACTGCCAAGAGATTTGTGGGGTTTTTTGTTTGTTTGTTTTTTCTTCCTTTCTTTAAAGTGCCCCCTACATCTTCATCTTTGTGGCAAGATTTGACTAGTTACAGAGTCCGATTCCAAATAATATAGTGACTGAAACAATAAATACGGTTCTACAAAAACATTCTGGTTATCTTTTATAATTGCGACGAAATATATCACAATATATTATATACCTACACTTATAATACATGCACAAACATGTCTCACATGGACAGACACTACAAAAAAATTATCTCCCCCCTCCCCTAAATGCAGAAAAAGTAAGAAAATGGGGTTTTGGTCCGATCCATATGAAGGGTAAAAGAAATTGAAAGGATAAGTCAATGCCTCTCTACCCACCTTTCCCAATAAAATACCAACACCCCCATGTCCCCAGCTTTTTTGGCCTAGCCATGAAAGGGGAATGTCTTTACATTTAGCCTTAGCTACAGTTTGAGATCACCTCTTTTGATGGGGCTACCTATCATCCACATCCCCGCATTCTCTCCAAGTGTGCAAGATCACGGGTTGGCTGATCACGGAGCAGCCCACAAGTCACGGAGCGCGCCAGCCCCTGGGGACTGACTACCAGTCCCGCGACAGCTTGGTGTTCTGATCCCTTTTGGGAGGTGCAGGGGGTGGCCCCCTCCGTAACGTTGCATAGCCTGATATATGACTGCCCCCAAAGCTGCTCGTCTTCTGCTGGTCAGCCAGCAGCTCTGGTGGAGGTGGAGGCAGGGCCATGTCGTCCATGGTGGCTGTGGGCTCGGTTCTGGACATCCGCGCGGAGGAGAGGGAGCCATGCCGGGTGATGGATTTCCGCTGCAGCGTCCGGTTGAGGTCTGCCAGGAATCCTGGCTGAACGCTAAGGCTGGACTTGGGTGAAGTGGGCACTTGTGGGCCAGCTGACCCTGGTGGCTCTGCGACCTCCGCCTGCGTCAGTCGAGTGCTGTCGTTCCGCTTGGGACGTGTGGGTGGTGGGGCTTTTTTCACAGATGGTTTTGACCATGCCTGAGGCTGAGGATTGACAACAGCGACTTTTGGGGAGGTGCTGCCCGAAAATACTGATGGGATCTCAACTGGCGGGAGAGGAAGATCTATTTCAGGTGGCGGCGGCGGAAAGTCCGAATCAGACGGTGGTGAAGGGAATTCGACCACAGGTTCCTTCCCAGACACAGCCGGAGCAGGAGCCTTGGCCGGGATCCCTCCTTGCGGAAGGACAATGGGCAGGCTCACCCCAGAAAGGTTGAGCTTTCCTGGCTTTGGAGGGGCTGCAGGAGGCGATGACTCCTTGGAAGGAGACCCTGACGGCTCTGGTGGATGTGCAAATTTGCTGACAAGGCGGTCCACTGAAGGTCTCTTGGACTCATGGTACTCAGTGGAGCTGGTGGACTTGATGCTGGAGTTTCGCTGAGGTGTTGGGGGTGGTTTCTTCCCTCCAGGGCTTGATGTCTTGCTGGTCTTTTTGACTGGAGACCCTGATTTGTCAGGGGGGGGAGAACCTGCAGAGGAAGCTGGGGAAGGAGGTGGAGGAGGAAACACTAAGCTGCTCTCTGGTGGAGGAGGGGGGAAATCGGGTGAGGGAGCGGAAGCCGGCTGCCATTTGGGCTTTGCCTTCACTGCTGGAGGTGACTGTGGAGCCACGCTCAGCGGAAGGGGTTTCAGAGGCTGGGGCTCAGTGGCAGGTGGGGTGGGAGGAGGTGGGAACTGGCTAACTATCTGTTTCACCACCGACGGCACTGGGGACTGTGGGGATGGAGGCGGCTTCACAGAGAAACTCTGCTGCTTTGGGAACGTTGGCGGGGGAGTGGGGCCAGGAGGGGCTGGCGGCAGCGGAGGCACCTGGGGAGAGGTGACGCTTGGTTGTTTCTTTATTGCAAGGGGCAAGGGAGCTGGCACAGCGGGGGTGACATGTGTGACCCCTGGTGATGCTGCCTTCCCACTAGGCTGCGGGGGGAGAGCTGCCATGACAGGCTTTGGGGGTGCCTGGGGTGGTGGTGGGGCAGGCACAGGAGGAGGAGGTGGTGGCAACGAAGAGGTGGCAGTGGCAGTGGCCTGGCTTATATTTGGTTGAACCTGATGGATTTTGGGGGGCGGCGGCGGCGGTGTGAACTGTGGCACAGAAGGGGCACAAGGTGCCGGCTTCAGCTGCGCCATGGCCGAGCCCGGTGTGGGGGGAGGCGGGGGAGGCGGGGGAGGCGGCATGACCCCGTTGGGGGGCACCAGTATCTGAGGCTTTCCCAAGGGTGGGGGGGGTGGGGGGGCCTGCTGCGCAGCAGGAGCTTTGGAAAAAGGCCCGCCATGCTGGGCAGCGTTCTGCAGCCTGGTGATGGTGCTGTACTTGACGAACATGGTGGCGGACGAGCCCGCGGATGGGGCAGCCTGGCTGGGGAGGGGAGGGGGGGGGCGGGGGAGGGGGGGGGTGGGGGAGGGGGAGGGGGGGGAGGCGGCGGGGGCAGCGGGGGGGTCGGCTGCGATGCTGTGTAGGGGGTCCCCACTTTTGTCTGTGTGGACACAGGAGGTGCGGCAGACATGAAGGGCCGACCTGCAGGCTCCATTCGGGCCTATTGGGAAGGGATTTTTAGTGGAAGTGGAAAGGGAGAAAAAGGAAAAGACAGAGAGGGAGGGAGGGAGACAAAGAGATTATAAAGTCAAGGTCTAAATGTGCCTATCATTAAAAATTAAGTGGCAGATTACAGCATGCAGGAAGTATTAGCAAAACAATGCAGCAAGAGACAATTCCATACACTGACAAGGCTGGACCATGCACAGTCTGACCGGGCAGGCAGGGAGGGGAGCTAGGAAGAATCAGCGGAGCCAGGTCTACTCCAAGCTAGGCTGAATGTCAGGGAGAAAATACACCAGCCTTGTCACTTCTGTGGGGCAGGCACCTGCACCCAGTGAGAACTGCTGGTCCTCCTCTGGGCAAGTATAATGACCCAAAGAGAGCACTCCCCAGAGCACCACAGGCCATGACAGAGGACATCAGGCAGAGCAAGAGACTCTGCAGACATCTCCTCAGCGCAGTAAGACTAGAGTTAAACCATACATGGCCTCCCAGAGCATCTGTCAAGCCTTTACATCGGTTAGCTCAGGCCTTACACTGTTCAGTGTTACAAAATGCAGAGATCCTGAACTGCTCTAAAACACGTGAAGAGCAAGCTCCATGCAGGAATACTACTGACAGCCTTCCACTCCACATGCTCTGATATCCAAGACTGGTAAGGACAAAAAAAATGAGGAAAAAGAGGGAGAATTGAGGTTTCCTAGGAAAATTTCCCCAGAAGGAAGTGTTTAGAGAACTGCAAAAGAAAGTTAGCTTGGGAAAGAAAAGCCATAGATGCTACTATTAAGTTAAGCAGAAAAAGAAAGGAAAGACGGGGAAAAGCTGACTAAGGGAAGGAAGGAGCAATGGGAAAGCAGCAGGCAATGTTTTAGTCTACTTGTCAGGTTTTGCTCAAGTTAAATTGTTTCTCTAAAACTGCAAGCCTACATTCCTGTTAAAAATTAAAAAGATAATTGCATTACTCAAGTTTATAAACATCCTCCTAATACAAAGTGGTTTGGCTACAAGCCAAGTTGTGAATTTCACAGTGCACAGCATAGAAACATGCATTAGAAAAGCAACACCAAGATGGCAACTGACTACACTGGGTACCTATACTTCATTAGTAGATACTTTGCCATGTTAGCCCAATTATGCTCATCTGCACTGTATGAGCAGGTTTGCATATTGCCTTGTTCTAAACACAGGTGCACAGAGTTTCTATACACACAGGACACCACCAAAAGGATTAGAGAGTCAGAAACAACAAACAGTGATTTACAACACACATGGGGTGTGCCTCTACCTGTCACATTAGGTCTGGAAGTCAAGAGTATAAGAGTTCTGGAGCTAAATCGAGGTGTTCACATAACAAAACAGGAGAGAAATCTTGATCTCTTGCAAGTGTTAGTCTGTAAAGTACCATTCTCCCAATCACCCAGGTTAATGAATTTTCAAGTAGTACCACCTGACCTTAATTGTGCCCTGTATAAGGCACCACCTGTGTGCTGACCTTAGCTGTGCTGAGCTTCACTTTTGACACCTGAGACAGCAAAAGGCAACAGGAAAAATAAAAGCAGCATAAAACAGAGAGGGAGACCAAGGCATAACAGAATAGCTATCCCTTAATGGCAACACTTCAGAGAATCTTGAATTTGTCACTTAAAGCACACGCAGTGAGCATGCATTTTGATGCCTGCTGTAGCATCCCATTTGAAATAACATGTTCAAAATCTAACAAGCAAAATGAGACATAATGTGATCTTCACTGCCCATCTTTGAAGAATGCGAACAGATGAATAAAGTATTCTTTGGGAAAACAGCAATCTTTCAAAACAGGAAGTGGACAGATTACCTGCATTTTGGGAAATGTGGGGTTTTTAATCTTAGATGTATTTGAAACAGGGAGGAATTTTCCTCATATCCATTGAAGACAGTCATTTTCACAGTGAGCAAATTAAGCACCCAGGAGAGGGAAAAGAATATTGTGCATCTCAGGAAGGGGAGCTCCTCCCATCTCCACAAAATCAGATTAAATTTCCACAACCAGAAACATATTCAGTGATACTTTGTTTATAGAAGAACTTTGAAACAGATCATTGTCCTTGTTCATCCTTATAACTATGTGATGTCCTTCTGTGTATCCTGAAAAATTACCTGTTGCATACTAACAATTCAGATTTGTAACATGCATCTTCATGACTATCTGAACTCTCAGAAATGCTATAAAAAGAATATTATCCATTTTTTTAAATAACTGTGCCTTTTTTTTTTAGCTGTTTTTCCTAAGAAAATAAGCTTTCGCAATTTAACTCTTTGCCATCTCTTTTCCTATGCCAGTTGCTTTTGGATTGGTTAGCAAATTTCAGTCAAATATGACAGACTGCTAGAAATCTCAATATATTTTCAACTTCAATAAATTGTTGTGAAGTTACTAGCACCTGGTAAATGAGAGAAAAGCAGACATAACTCACCCATTTTAACTTGTTGAGCAGTTAGCCACTGGCCAACCAGTACAACATCCTGGCTGGCTGGCCAGCCTCAATGTCATCTCCCTGCAGAGCCAAAGCATGCTCTGTTCTGCCCTGCTTGCTGAGGGGGATGAGACAAGCGTAACAAGGGGGGAGAGAGCTGTTGCAGAAGGGGAAGGGACATGCTGGACAATTCTCCATTAATTCTGCCACTTGCAGCAACCTGTCCGTATGAACTTCTTAAGCCAGGTTTGTCACCAGAGCACTGTGGAATAACTACCTGTGAAATAACTGTTTGGAGACTAATCTGCCTAAATCAGCATGTCTCAGTATCACTGCAACTGCAACTACCTTTTAATGTAAATTACAATTTTTTCAACACTGTTGTTTCCTTTCTTGCCACTCAGTTTAACATTTTCCACTGCCAATCTAATTCATTAGTTAAGTTCCTTGGGCCAGACCTGTACAGGATAAAAAACCCCATGTACTGTAGTTTCACTGAAGGTAAATCTGTCACCAATCTAATCAGAATTTTTTAATGTGGCTTCGAATTGTAATTTTACATGGTTCATTTTCTTTGGACTCTTTGGGAGTTTTAAGGCAATCCATTCACCTGTGTTACACATGAGGAAGAGAAATATACCTTTTCTTGGATTTGTGCATAGAAAGGAATTCAAATTGATGAAATCTTGAAACACGGATGGCCCTCAACAGGGAGCAGTCTGAATATTTTATTTTTAAAATGCCTTTAATCAGATAACATAAAAATTCTTGGGGTTTACTTAAATGAGCAATTGCGAACAGCACTATGACTTGATAAAAACAACAGTGGCCCCATTGTGGTAAACTTCAAACTCTTCTCTAAAAGCTCACAGACAGTGTAACAGCAAGATTTTCACATTAAAACCAAAACTTTAGGGAACAGTAACATTACAGTTCTCATACCAGTACTCCTTCACCTCTGTCCGATACACGCCAGACAGACTCAAGTGCCCTATCTTTTGCACCTACCCTGCTCCTGCAGAAATGATGCACCCTGCACACATATACAAGCCATCTGCTGATGAACATGCAGCAGGTGTTGCACTCATGCAGTTCAAAGATTTGGATCACAATTTAGCAAGCTACATTCCTGGGCTGAGTACTACACTACTATTAGAATCAGACAATTTCCAAGCCAGCAGGCACTGAAGAAAAGTTATGAATCCCAAAGAATGCAGTCATGTCAGTTTTCACATTGTGCCACATGTGCTTTCTTATTTGAAAATGTGGTATTATGTCTTATTTTTAGTTATTTATCTGATGCACCAATGTCAGATGTAGTGACCCATGGGTTTAGTTTTAAGAAACTTGCTTCTCTAGTTTGAACCTGGGGTCTGGGGAAGATTCAAAATTGACAGGAGTGAAGATAGTTTCCCATAGCATCCTGCCAACATACTTCCACACGCAACTGCTGCAGTTAGTACTGACATCATGGCTGTTCAGGAACCTGGAAATTCCTTTGAGCCTGACAACAAGCCAGATTAAGTGTCAATTCTGCTGTGTTTGGAAGTGTTCCCCAGGAACTACACCAGTCAACTATGACAAAAAGGACAGAAAACTAACCAAACCACAACAGACCTGAGCCCCAGGCTTCAAGGGGTTAAAATCTTTTGTAACTCTCTACCAGTAACAGGAGATACCAAATCTGCCTCAGTCCACAACTGCTTTCAATTTCAATATTTCTGCTTTGACCATATCTGTGGTTACTGCTTCCATTTCCACTGAATATAACAGAAAACATTTGAGTAAAAAGTACTGGAGTACTTAGATATACCTGCCTTCAGGTCTCAGTTATTCACATCTTCACAATGGAAAGATGTGGCTAGTTAACTGGAGAAAGATCTTAGTGAAAGAATTTCATTCAACTTGTTAACAGCTGATCGTTTTATTTTGTCTTTATTCAACATTAGTTTATAGGATTCTATGGGAAGGCCTTTATCATGCCGTCAAAGAACAGAGGGCTTCTGTGCACACACATAAGAGGAAGAACAGAAGGTTCCAGGGCTGAGTTCCCTGAAAAAGTGATTCCTGAATAAACAATTATATGGCAGTGTATGTTAATAACAGAGTAAAAAAGAGAAAAAATCCCACTCAAGACAGAGGTGGGAGAGGTATCACTCTGTCTGGTACATTTTGTTGGGCGTTGGTTCTCAAACTAAAGTCTTCTTGTTACCTTGCTGGATTCCTCCAGTTGAGTGCCTCGTTTCCAGGCCTCGGAGAACATGGAGCTGACAATACTTTGGGAACGGACATGTCCAGCTGGCTGTGTGTCAGAAACTCCACTGTCAGACTGATTAGAATGATTTGACTGAGATTCTGTTTAGAAGAAAGTTAAGAAACAGTTAGCATATGTTTCTGAATGTAAGAGTAAAGTTGGTGTGCTTATAATGCAACTGTGTGACATTTATTGGTCACAGTTGTTAAACACATTATCCCACCAAAGGACATTGTTGCCACTAACTACTGTATAAGCTCTAGCTCACATCCATGCCCTTATTGTCTGGAAAACAAAACAGTGCAACAGATCCCTGGTATGAACCAAATCTGAAGCTCCACAAAGTTGACAGCATGTCAGATATGCCGCAGAGTAAAAACACACTGCAATTGTATAGGTCCTGAAACACCCAACAGCTCCTGCACTTTGCGAAAAGCCCCATTTCATGCAATGCATGCAGCCTGCTCTCTCCAGCGCTCCTTCCCAACACAACCTTAGAAACAGACACTGGACATAAGCTGAGGACAGGCAGACTATGCTAGCTGAGGCAGTAGTCTGCTTCTGACTGCTCCATTCAAGGGAAGAGAAGGAATGATGCGCATCCTGCAAGCAGCAAACACAGATAATGCTCTGGGTCCACAGGGTATCTTGAAAAGACAGCAGCAACCACTGCTAGACCAATTTATCCAGCCTGGCACCTGCTTTCTGTGTACTCTCAAGCTGTCCTGGGGAAGAAGAGCATCTAGGCACAGGCTGGACTGCAGCTCTGGCAGAACATGCATGGCTGGTGGGCTGTGGCTCAGCTCCCCACAAGAAGAGAAACTTTATCAGAAAAACACCCAGCTTGGATGGAGAAATTGTCAGTAACTGAGAATTTACTGCTACGCCTGGCAAGCTGTGCCGCACAGTTGAAGAAACACAGTGCCTTCCCAGTTAGGCTGAATTTGCTTAGCTCATTCTCACAGGCTACCTTCTGAAGCTTTCCAATTCAGTAGCATTACTTCCTGACCTGTATCTGCAATGGACAAAACACTTTCACACAATAGCCTGTTTTCAATAATGAAACTTGCCCTTGAGGGTTCAGAATAACCTGGCGAAGTGTCAGTCAGCTCTGAACAGTGAAATGAGACTATATAAACCATTCATCAATTTTTAAACTGTTCTGTGCTACAAAAAAACCAGTCCCAGTCCTGCTGAGAGATAAACAGGAGCATATTACTGCAGGCACACACAGTTTGACACAGGAACAGAAACAGTGTTTTCGAAGTTCATCTCTAATGAGATTGTTTGGATCTTTGCCTTTGGGAAGGAACTATTTCTCTTTTTCCAATTTCAAATATTTCAGTCAACAAAAGCAGTTTAAGAGCTACACACACATGCTCTATGCATCATTAAAACATATATCTGATTTCTTTTTTCAAATAGGTGAAGATAGAAGCATTAGGAATTTGAAAGGAAGTTTCCTCCTCTCAGTACCAGAAAAACATTCTTTTTTGGAGGTGAACAAGAAAGTACTGTATGTTCCAAATACACACACCCCTGCAAGTAATATATTAAAATAGGTTTTTTATATTTTTTTTATATACATGTTAAACAAAGTCTATGTTTTGGACTAATCATAGCATAAAAGACTTTGGAGAAACAGTCCCATTTCCTGCAATAGTCTCTCCTGAGGTCTCCAGATAGCAGATGATAATAAAGATGATTAAATCTTTCTATTATAAGACAGATCACATTATTACCTGGCAAACTAGATGAGCTGGAGCCTGACTTGATACTGGAGCTAGACAAGGAAGTCCAGTCATATGCCGATTCTGTTCTCTTCAATGCTTCCTGATAATTCATGTACAGTTGCTTCCCATACTAAGCAAAATGACAAACAAATTTAACAATTGTATAGGCTGTGTACCATTTTAGGACTGTTGAGCTCCACCATTGACTTCTCTGTTTCACCTTTTTCCCCCCAGAGAAGAACAACAGGCTCTTTGTTAAGGAGCTCAAGCAACATTTTTTTTTTATTAGTGAATTGCTGAAAGAAAGAAAAAAGAGTTCATTTATGCTAGAAGAGATAGTGTCAAGCACGAAATGGGCCAACGAATGAACTAAGCCAACCTGGGGATCTTAGAAAACAATTCTGTTTTCTCAATTCTCTTTTCCCATAAGCCTGGTTTTTAAAAATCTGTAAGGGAGCTGGCTAAAATCTAGCCATGAGGTCAGTTAGAACTTTGTTGTGTGACAGAGGTGCAGCAGAAACAAGAAGAAAGGGCACAATTACTGAATTATCGTAACAACAAAGCCTAACAATTTTGCTAGGGAATTAGATATGTAAGAAGATCGTACAGTTCACATTCAAAATAGTTAAACAGAGGGAAGTTAGATTTAGCATGTATTTTGCTAAGTAACTATAAATGGTTTCAAACAGATAATGACAACCACTCATGACAACAGTACAAGACTGCCTAGAGGAGGTTACCTTAGCAATGCGGATGCCATTGATCCATTGGTGTAGAGTTCTTACATCATCACAGCAAAGATACTTGATATACTGGGATTTCTTCTGGATCTGAGGATGCTGCAGAAAAATTATTAATCCTCATCAATATTTTAATAGCTAGGAGTGCAAGGAAAGCTATTTATCTGTTGAGGTCTATACAGACAAACTTAATGCTGGAAGCTCTTTAATAAAGGTCTGTATCTGAGCTCACTTTAAAATGTTTGAGAGTACTTCAGGAGGTGGCAGTGGGGATTGCTTCACATGCAGATTGGCAGTGTGTCCAGCGTGCACTGATTTCAGGTTTGAAACACTAAGAAAGGGTGAATCTTTCAGTATTTTGCTGCTGTACCTTCTACCAACAGTGTCTTCTACACCTGTAAAGCTTTTTAGAAATCTTTATACTCTCAAGCCAAGTGGTCAGAACAGTGTCAGCTTGTATAAACCTTTCCTGAACACAAGGAAGAGACTGCCAAGGCATAAAGAGTTGTCTCCTTTCACTGCTCTATGGACTAACTCACCACCTGAGGGAGACAACTGATATTTCACCTTCCTCTCACACCAAAACAAACCAGAGGAAAACAAACACACTGGTCTTCTCTGCTTTTGTATGGCTTGAGTGAGATGCTCCACAAACGACATGCTTAACAGTACAATTCCATTGTCAGCTTGTAGAGCCTTCAAGGTCCTCCACCCTACTGATACAGGGCTATCATCTAAAATATTTGCTGCTCCCACATGCACGTATAAAAAAGAAAAGGTGCTGTATTTATCAATTCAACAGTCAAGAAGGAAATGTGTATTTTTCAAAAATCAGACAGTAGGAATCATTCTGGATGGATTATTCAGTTGCTTCCTGTCCATGCTATAGAAGTTCCATGTCTCACAGCTGTCAGGGCAACTCCGAATGCTCAAGTTTTTATATCCTCTGTTAGCTTACAGTTCAGTGACACAGAGTTTTGCTAGATGATCATAGGTATTTAAGTTTTATTGGACTGTCTGAAACATGTATCAAAAACTTTTAATCCCTTTTCAGAATATTTTCTCCTGTTGTCTTCAAAACATAATTATTTCAAAATGAACATGAATATGTTTATCTCCATAAACAGAATATATATAACTAACTTCATTATGGTATTAGCGAATTGTTTTCATTTTTCACTACCAGCCTCTTTCACATACATGTTGTATAACAAAGAAGAGCCTATAGAAGCGCAATTACTTTACTGACAAGCTGCCTTTTTCCTGGGCTTGTTCAAAAATTTGGTTATACAGAAATAAAAGAACCTCTCAGAAATCTAACATTTAGGACCAAGGAGCTAATATTATGTACTAGCATACAAATGCTATACTTAACAATAGCACAGCACCTGTCCTGCACAGTAAGGTTCAAGATAAACAAAGGAAGCAAACATGTAAAGACAAATTCATTCTGAACTTCAGTGAGAATTGTCCTTTCAGTTTGTATGTGCCATTCACCTCTCCAAAAACATGTTCATGTTTTGCAGGTATTTCCCAGCCTAGTGAATCTTTGTGGCACAAAACTGAGTTTCTATTAAGAAAAAAAAAAAGTATTGCTTCTATACATTGGTACTAATATAAAACATCAATGTAACATTTTAAGAATTGAGAAAGGCAGAACTCAATCCTGCTTAATATAATAATTTGGTGATTCATAAGTTCCACACCAAAAACATAGCTTCACTTTGTCTAAGTTACCTGACTAACTCTACCCCGTTAAATATAGGGACAATTTAGACACATTAAAATTTGACTTTAACATTTTCATGTCCTCATTTATGCTAAGAATGGCAATACTTTTTAAAAAAATCTACTTAGATAAGACTTAGTCTCGTTTACTCTGTGTGGTCAACAAGTCTGAAAAAATAATTCACTATTAACCTGTGTGGATGTGGCTAGAAAGTGACATGTAAGCAGAATAAATCAATTTATTTCAAAGAATTTATAAATACCTATAAACACTGACATTTTTGCTTTTAATTGCATTCAATTAACTGTGCCAATGACCTATAAGAACATGGAAAATATTTCCAGTTTCAGCTGTATGCTTTCTCCCTTAATATCATGTCCCATATTTGATATTTGGTATCTACTTCTGAGTGGGCCCAAATGCATGTTGCCCTGTCTACTGGAAGATGAAATCCTTTTTTCACACAGTGGACAGGCAGCCACACACTCCAGGCACATAAAACATTCTAATGTCCTGACATATGCAACACCACATGAGCTACACATCAGGGAAGGTAAGAGGTCACAGGAAAAGTGTAGGTGCAGGTATAATCATCTCTTGTTACTTGCACCATTTTCAAATCCATGAAGACACTTTAACTGCTGTGAATATACTGTGAAAACCTGTTTTAAAATAGCTTTGTAGCTAGCTATCTTACAGGAACTGACACCATTTTGAACACTGTGTGGGAGTCAAGAGAGACTGGGAGATGAGTTAATGCAATTTAAAATAACTTGAAGTACTCAAGTTATTAATCTCAGGTCACTGCTTTCATAACATTTTTTCCTACTTGTTTTTCTACCTGTCCTTTATACTCAGAAGTTTCTGCCTTTACAGCATCCCCTTTCCCTCAGGTTGGGCAATATGGGTAAACTTGACTCTCTAATACCAATTTCTGCACAACTCTGGACCTATGCTCTGAGAAGACAGCAACTCCCTGAAGTTAGCATTTCAAGGGCTATTATCTCACTGAACCTGAACTGTTGTAAGGTACAGAGCTGCCAAATGGAAAAAAAGAGTTTAGTGTTATGTTTTAGAGTATGGTGAACAATTAAATAGACTGGTATTCATCATCCTGGAACTAAGACAATTCAGGGCAATATGAAAGTGTTTACAAAGTCATGAGGACCATGGAGGACAGGCAACAATTGTTCACTAACTGTTCACTAACTATACAAGAACTAGAGGAAAATGAAATGGAAAGCAACTGATGGTTCAGAACAAGTAAAAGAGCGTACAAGGTAAACCCAACTGCTGCAGCATTCTAAAAGTTTCTTGGACTCCCAGAGACAGGGCACATTCAAAAAGTAAGAATGCACACAGGGCTATTAAACAGCCAAGAACCACCTCCTGGCTCCCTAAATTTCTAAAGGCTGAAAAAGTATTCTGTGGAAGTATCTCTGCAAGACTGTCCTGTATTTCTAATTTTTCCCTAAGCAGCTTATAAGGAAAGAGAAATCTAGTGAGCTAGATGAGTCCAGTAAAGCCATTCTGCTGCTGCTCTCTGTGATCTTTTTTCCTTCCCCCACCACGCAATCTACACGGATCTTCTGGCAGGTGGATGAAATCTGTCACCTTGATGGGGAAGAAAGTGATTCATAGCCATTTCTTCCCTCTGCACTAGTCCCTGTATGGCAGTTTCTCATTTTTTTTTACTGTATTTCTGTCAAGGAGGCTCATTACAACTCCACAGAAAATGTAGTTAAACACATGTGCTGGGTTTGACTGGGATAGTTAATTTTCTTCATAGTAGCTGGTATGGGGCTATGTTTTGGATTTGTGCTGAAAACAGTGTTGGTAATTCAGGGATGTTCTCATTATTGCTGAGCAGTGCTTACACAGTGTCAAGGCCTTTTCTGCTTCTCACACCACCTCACCCCACCAGCAAGGAGGCTGGGAGTGCACAAGAAGTTGGAAGGGGACCCAGCTGGGATAGTGGACCCCAACTGACCAAAGGGATATTCCAGACCATATGATGTCATGCTCAGCATATAAAACTGGGGGAAGAAGAAGGAAGTGGGGGACAATCAGAGTTATGGTGTTTGTCTTCCCAAGTAACCATTAACGTGTGATGGAGCCCTGCTTTCCTGGAGATGGCTGAACATCTTCCTGCCGATGGGAAGTAGTGAACAAATTCCTTGTTTTGCTTTGCTTGCGTGCATGACTTTTGCTTTACCTAGTAAACTGTCTTTATCTCAACCCACGAGTTTTCTCACTTCTACTCTTCCAACTCTCTCCCCTATCCTGCCATGGGAGAGTGAGCAAGCGGCTGGGTGGTGCTTAGTTGCCAGCTGGGGTTAAACCACGACAACATAGCTTTCTCATCGTCACTAACTTATGGCAATTTAGATTTCTCATGTGCAGATTGAAGATAATTTAGAGATTCACCAGGAAAACTGACAGGCATAGTTTTCCAATTGTTACATTACAATAGGAAGTGTATTCTAAATTATAATCTCTCCCAAGATTGATATTGTGTTAATCAGCTCTTGCTCACAATTAGGAAGTGTAGTTATTATAAGGGACTAAAAATAGTGTGGAAATGTTTCAAGCTTTTTACTTGCTCTTTTCAGTATGCGAATTTTCAAAACAATTAACAACTTACCTTTAGCACTAAACAATAGTCTGTGGGTGCTTTGTATTTGTTCCGATAGTCCTGTCCATAGTAAACACTGACATGATCTAGCTGTAGAAAGCACACGAGATCCCGTGAGACCTATTAAATACAAAAATAATCATTTACAAAATATCTTTATAAGAAAGTCACATGTACTGATAAAAATCAGTCTAGTGTTAAGATCCAATACTAGAATAAGATCTAGTTAGGGTCAAATATTAGTTTCCATCTGATCTGAAAACTACCAATACAAGAAGGAGATACAGCCATGCATAAACTCTTGCATCAGACATTCATTTTTAACCAGATATCCTCTTCAAATTCAGTCTGGGTTTTTGTGTTTTGTCTGCATTTTGCCTTTTGACAACATTTTTATACCAGACTACTAATTTTTATTCAGAGTTGGTATCAGGAAAAAGTAAATAGGATTGGCTGACTGGGAACTTTTTAACAGCTGTTGGTTACATTTCACCTTGGTAATAATCAAGGTGCCCAAATTCCAATGTGACTGTGAGTAAAATTCTAATGATGTTTGGCAGTGATTGTAGGGCACAGAATTTCAACAGGCTATCCTGCGTATAGATTGTTTTAACAAAGCAAAAGGCTGTGGAAAGAACATCTGAGACGTATTCAGCTCTAAAGGGAGCTGGTGCACTGACAGACATTTCCTTTTCATTGCCAGTTGTGTGGGAAGTGGACTTCCTCTACTGGGGATCAGTTGATGCTGTCAAGACTGATGGATTCCTGGACAACTTGAACTCACAGTAGTTCAACCGTGAAGCTACAATGCATTTGTAGCAGCTTTCTATTTATTCTTCATTATTGATACACATGAACAGCAGTAAGCGGCAATGAAGAAATGATATTATAATTACCAGTTTCAAAAATGTAGCACAAATTGGTCCAAAAAGAATCCCATTTGTATGAACTAACTAAACCCAATGAAATTATGCAGACTGATTGTGGAGTTGGTCTGATATTTTATGATTGGCACTTGTGGTGCAATTTGGTCCTTCATCTGAATTCTGCTTGAGAAAAGACAGCCTCTTAACTCCACTAATCATTTTTCCTCAAGTGCTTCTGAACACCTAATCCCAAGCTCACTCAAAAAGCAGACCCTTGTCGTCTTGTATTTTTAAATTTGTGGTTACACCCTTCAGATCAAGTGCTACCACAGTAATTTACACAATATTTCCATGAAAAAGCTGCACTTTTAATTAAGGGATGCAGCACTAGGCAAGGCACAGCTAAGCCAAAATTTAAGGCTGACTCTTGTGTGCATAGTTCACCAGCAATAAACAATTCAGGGAAATTGCTTTAAAACAGCATACCTTTGCCTTCCCTTTAGGGACGTAGTAGATTCCAGAAGCTCGAAGAAGAAAGTAACGTTTCTTCCAGGACTTCTTACCATCCTCTTTCAGCCACAAAACTCCCTCAATCTCTGGCACGGTTACAGAACTTCCACAGAAACATTCCTGCCGATAAGCACAGTGGTTTGGGAAGAGAAACAGACAGAACATAAGCATGCAGTATTTTGTTTTTAATGACTGAAATCCTGAAATTCTTTATCTAAGGAATGCACACAAAACTGGAACAGCTTTTTTTTTTTTCACGCAGTGATATGAATTAGAGATTCATTGTAGAAGCTATAAGGTAATTCAGACAAACACAATAGGGGACCTTAGCATCTTCTCAGCACACGAATAACAACAAAAATATTAGCAGCTACTGTAAAGATTTTCTAACCACTGCTTATCAGTAATAGATGCCCCAACAGCTTTACTGGCTTTAAAGTCACGAGGTTGCCTCATACATATAGCCTCATAAGTCTAAGTATACACAAAACGTAATTACATATTCATCAGATACAGCTATAATTCATTCCATGAGTACTTTGTGGCTACTAACTGCCAACACTATAACTTCTGTTAAGGTTTTATTTATAAAGAGCTAACAGAGGAAAACAAACACTTTAAATCCAGTCCAGATTAACATGCAGCACAGAGATTCATGAGTAATCCTAGAAGACAGAAAGAATTAGGTAGAATTACAACCCTCTGCATGTCATGGCTTCAGGCACCTTTTTGATCCACAGTATTCACATGACCACTTATTAAAACCCATATTAATAATATACTAAGAGCATGCATATGGTACTTAAAAGTGAAATTGTATTAAATATAATCCAAAATTAAATACCCAAAATATTTACTTTTGTGTAACTACTGAAATCATAATCATTATTCTGGAAATCAAGTAGAAGCTATGACACTTCAGCATGGGTAGGTCTCTAAAAATGTCACTTTTTTTTTGTTGTCCTTGGTTCTATTTAACATGTTCGATGTTAATTGACTTCCTTCCCTGTCACTCATTTTTTAAATTGAATATTTGGTTGTTTATTTTAAAATGGAATTGAAACAATTTTTAATTGAACCAATGCTACAGAATTTTGTAGAGAATAACAATTTGGAGAGTACTAGTAAAAAGATCTCTACCACCACAGGTCAAAAAAACCCCAGGTGACAGTTCTGCAAATATCGACTGGTTTTAGCCATAGTTACAGGTAACCTCATTTTGATTACCACTGTGCATGGTATTTTATTTATTAAACAAAATAAAGACACATTTTTATTAACTGATTGTATCTGAAACAGGGTAACATTAAAATAGCCATTCATCTCAAATGTAACACATTCCATTCACAGTTGTTCCAGAATTACATTCAGCTCCATCCAATTTCAATCACCACAACCTTTTAGAGTTTAGCTTCCAGCTCTGGAATGACCACTATGCCCTTTTTGTTTTGGCAGTCTGTCCTGGTTTCAGCTGGGATAGAGTTAACTGTCTTCCTAGTAGCTGGTACAGTGCTATGTTTTGAGTTCAGTATGTGAAGAATGTTGATAACACTGATGTTTTCAGTTGTTGCTCAGCAGTGTTTAGACTAGAGTCAAGGATTTTTCAGCTTCTCATGCCCAGCCAGGGCACAAGAAGTTGGCACAGGACACAGCCAGGGCAGCTGACCCAAACTGGCCAACGGTGTATTCCATACCATGGGACGTCCCATCCAGTATAGGAACTGGGAAGTGGGGGGCGGGGAATCGCCGCTCGGGGACTGGCTGGGTGTCGGTCAGCGGGTGGTGAGCAATTGCCCTGCGCATCATTTGTACATTCCAATCCTTTTATTACTACTGTTGTCATTTTATTAGTGTTATCATTATTAGTTTCTTCTTTTCTGTTCTATTAAACCGTTCTTATCTCAACCCACGAGTTTTACTTCTTTTTCCCGATTTTCTCCCCCATCCCACTGGATGGGGGGGAGTGAGTGAGCGGCTGCGTGGTGCTTAGTTGCTGGCTGGGGTTAAACCACGACACAGTCTTACCTCTAGCAGCACCTCTTTATTTCTGTCTGCCATCTCAGAGGTTTCTTTCTTCCCTAGCAGATAGTTCTGTAACAAGAGAAAACTTAATATTTCTATAGGCATTCTGAAATCAAGCCGAGCAACATTTCTTATTTACCTTTCTGTAGCCATAAGAAAAAAACCCCAGCTATTACCCAAGAACAATACGTTAATTGAACAAAACTCTGTAGTCCAATTGAAACTATCTGTCAGACTGC
Source organism: Haliaeetus albicilla (assembly GCF_947461875.1). Taxonomy (NCBI): domain Eukaryota; kingdom Metazoa; phylum Chordata; class Aves; order Accipitriformes; family Accipitridae; genus Haliaeetus; species Haliaeetus albicilla. The sequence goes on from NC_091486.1 coordinate 28,937,373, forward strand.
TAAATAATACATGGAACTAAGTTATAACCACCTTTTCCAGAAATACCAATCAGTCCATTCTCTTAAATCCTAGGTAACAGCCTCATAACAACATTGTCCTGGCTTTCCACAAAACTGCCATTGTACCAACTGCCTGGTACAATGCATCCAGAAATAAAAATACTATGAACTTGAAAATCCCACAATAAAAATACTAAGAAAAACAGAGATCTTTAAACTTGTTACTTACTGCCATTACTTACGTGTTCAAAGAAGCACATAGAGAAACAATGTACTTCTTTCCACCTTGCCCTGACAGTTTTGCTGAATAAAAATATTTATTTTTCATGAAGAATTACTAAATACTCTTTGTCTTCTTAAGAGGAACCTAACTACACATAGGTACTGTATCTTATTTAATAGGAAGTTTTGTACTCTCCTTCAGCTTGGAAAGGACTGGGACAATGAAAATCTTTCTCTTCCTAACCACTAGCTCTTATGCTGGAAAAAAACCCCCAATATTCACAAAGTTTAACCAGGTCTGTATTTTAAACCAAGGAGAAATACTGGGTTTATGCTGGTACCTCATTCTTGTTAACAGTGCCCACCGTATGTACTGATACTAAACATATCAACTACATGCTTTTAAAAAGAATTTAGAGTTTTGCTGCTTCATCACAAAGCACTTGGTTTCAGTACTTGCTTTAAAAAAAAAAAAACAAAAAACCCCCCAAGTAAACTGATGGTGTCCCAAAGGATGAACATGCAAAACTGACACTCAGTTTAAATCCAAGAAATTACCACATAGATGCCATACAGATATAAAAATAATCTATGACCCCAAAAGGGAATACATTAGGTAAGAGTTAAGCAAGAGATCAAGTGATATTATACCCAGGTTTTTTTCAATTCAAATTCTTCAAAGAGCCACCTTCTGCTTTTCTGTATCTTTTCCTCCACTCCCTTACAATTCTGAACTGCTGCCAGATATCAAATCTGTAGCTACGATTTGAGAGAAGAGAGGCATCTGAGATCATTTGAGAGAGAAGAGGGGCCTTCAGTTTCCTACTCAGGAAACAGGAAACAGCTGAACAGAGGCTTGTCTCAGCTTCCACAGGGAGCTCTCTTCTCTTCACTTGCCATTTGACCATGAAGTAGCTATTCTCTTAGATTTTCTCTTCCCCTTCTTGCCAGCAACGTACGAATGCACAGTGGAGAGACACTACTATTAGTAATATCTGTCAACACCTTTCTTGCATATTTACATATTTGACCAGCACTAAGTGTTGTTGTAAATGCCATGAAATCACTTGCCTTCATCTCCATTAAAATTACCCACAAACACATTAGCAAACAGGTTGCTTCAGCCTATGGTTTTCTGCTAGGGACTTGGATTTTGTGCCAACCACAATGTGGATTATACATGGTGCCGAAATGTAAACTTACCTGGCATTTTAATACATACACAAGTATCAAAATAAAAGTATGGAAATGAATGCTACCAAAAAAAGTAGGAAACTGCAATTAGCATTCAACGTGAATCTCAGTCTTACCTGGGGATTCTTGAAAAGTGCATATTTCTCTATACGTTCCACAAACATTAGTTTGTTTTGACTATCTCTTGTCCAGTTCAGAAGATTTTCAACTAAATTTTCATGATCTTCAAAGATCCTTTCTGCAGCAATAACAAGAGAGCAAATACATTTGAACCTGCCACATTTTGTGATAGAAACTACTCTGTAGTCATATCTGGGAGACAAGGCATATACATAGAGAAAATAGTTCAAGGTCTACTAAAATGGGGAAGAAGTTTACACTAGGAAACTAAAATAACTCAGTCGACTTTCAGACATGCCTGGTTTAATTTTACACTTACACGCACTCAACACTCACTTCTATCTTTTCAGGTTTATACTTCCACCAATACATGAAGTGTTTTTCTTTTTTTTTTTTTAACCTGACAAAGCTTACCATCCCACATGAACACAACAGACTCAAACAATGACACTTCAAATGTTATGAGTACAAATAAGAAATACTTATATGTACTCTGGTCCATACAATCCCTGGAGGAATTCTTTAGGCAGCTTTTTCAGCACAAAATTTGTTTCTACATCCCCACTTACCATTTCAGTCATGAAGGAACAAAAAAAGTAATAGACAATGATCAGAGGGAAAACAAAATGCTTCCCTAATGCAGAATACCCATGGTTAGTGGGAGTATTGTAGAAGTCTGAAAACTGACAATGTCTATTTCTTACAATCTATCTTGCTGAATAAATGATGTATCAACAATGGCTTCTGAGAACTCTGAGCTTTGACTCTCTGTTGAAATAGTTATCACTAGTACAAGATACTGAAAATAGGCAAAAGAGAAGAAGAAAAAAAGAGGAAAACTTACTGAAATGGTACAGAAATATCTGAAAACCTTTATTTTAAAATAAATAAGGAAAAATACATCTTTGGGAAACCACTACACCAACTTTCTCCTCTTTTTAAAGACCCTAAAGTAGAACCTTGCTTTCTGCCATTTGCTCCCTCTTCACATAGGCCACACAGTGGCATTTCAGCAAATTATTTCCTTCAGAATCTTTTGTCAGGTACTTGACCTTTCAGTGAAAGTCGAACATGTTTTTTTCCCACTAAATCAATTACACCACATTTTTACAAAGAGTATATGGCACTGATCACATCCAGACCTAGGAGCTATCACTAATGAAGACTGAGGTGACATATGACATCTCAACGTCTTTGGTAATTAAGAATACTAAGCGGCATGAATGCAACAAAATGTCATCTGTAGAGAATGAATTAAGGTTTGAGATGACAACACAACATTACTTAGGTCTCAGCACGATCTTTCTAAGAAGATTTCAAGTTACAACTCACGACTTCCATTAAGCTCTATCAGCAACACAGCAATACTGTCTTCCAAAAAAGTAAAAAAGGTGTTACCTAACAGAAGAACAAAACAAAAAAAACCTCAGAGGACTGTGATACAAAAGCTTAAATCTCACTGCAGCCTCATTAGTGAAACTGGATAGCTTTCAAAACGTATCAACTGTTATTACAAGAAGAACAATAACTGAACTCAAACACAAACCAACTTATTCACTGAGTGTATACGTACCCATAGTACGTAAAACTGCATATAGTGCAACATTCCTACTATTAAACATACTCTCTAAAATTAAAACATTGCAACTTACAGATACTTCATAGACTACTCTGCTCTAACAAAAAAAATGAAAACAACCTTTGTCTCAACCAAAAGAAACCTTCCACAGTTGTTTCTGTTACAAACTTGCAGGGTAAAATGGGGCAAAGCATTTCATTCTGCATTCTGGAAATGGTATCACTGAGTTCTTCTGAAAGTACACCTAAAGCTCCTGGTTAAACCATTAGAGATTAACAGGTGGCCTTCTACTTCAAGTACATGTACCTAAACCAGACTCCTCAAAAACTAGTTAACCATACACATTTGAAGCAGACCACATAAAATGCAGAGACAATCAGGAACTCCACAGGCCTCATGTCTCTCTCTGCAGTTTGTTAGCTTAAAGCTTTCACTGCATTTTTTTGAACTGTGCAATTAATGAGCAATCAACTGACAAGACAACATGGTAAAATACACTGTGAGGGTACATAGGTCTTCTGTGGCTCGGTAAGGGAAAACATTATAATAAAGGAATTCCTTCCTCTTACATAGGCATTGCCAGAAAATAATGTTTCAAAAGATGAACCACTGGCAAAATAACACAATACAATACACAATAGTACATTGGGGGAGGGCTTTGTTGTAATCATTCTTTCACCTGTTTTTCAAGTTCCAGTATAAAACACATGAATCAAACAGGCTGCATTTTGGATTGTCTTTTAAAAAAACACATATGTGAAATCTATGAAAAACTACTTAACAGTTACCCAACCAAGGATCAAGGAAAGCCAAACTGAAAAACGAAAGAGGAAACAGAATTCTACCTTCTTGCTTCTCTCTTAGGGTTAACATGTTGTAATCTGAATTTAAAACTCTGTAATTTTAACAGATGTTGTTCTTTAGCTTGAAACTCTTTCAATACAGCAGTCAAATTCTGTCATTCCCAGTATGTCACTGAGCCCATACAGTAGGGTATGCATATACTTGCAAGTATACCAACAAGAGAGATTTGTTAACCCTGGTTTCATGTCAAAATAATGTTAATTTAGTCACACTGTTAATTTGGATAAACGTAAGTTTATCTTTCTGTCTGCAGCCTAGCTCTTTGTTTCTAACAAAAGTTGAAAATATTTTTTCCAGTATTTTTTTTCCTTTATTCTTTCCAGGCTGCACAGTGAATGCAAGTGTCTTACAAAAGCAAATCTAGGATGGGAAAGACCCCTGGCCAAGCCTTGAGTTCAGGATCCAGCTACATAGACATACAGAGATTTTTTAGCGATAGAAACATAAAACTCTTGCAGAACTAATAAGGTTATTTATTCGTATTATTCTTATTGGTAAAATGTTACAGAATTACACCTTTGATTTTTATATACCTAATTTGGTTTTACAGAGAATTTGTGCAAATTCTTTCTGGCTTCAAAATCAGGCAACTTTTAAGATTTCATTTATTGAAATGTTAAGGTTTTGAGCCTAGTAAGATGTTATTTTTCATATGAAAGGTAGAAGATTCAAAGGATACCTTGTCACCCTACAACAGCCTTTTTTGTCTAACAATAAGCAAAGTTAACATGCTACGCGGCCTGAAATAGAAAGCGTTTTACCAAAAGAGAGAGGAAATATTAATTTGTATTTAAATTTGAAATCCAGAAATATGGCTTCAGTTCTGGGCTTTTCTTTAGTCAGCAGGTAAGGTGCTTAACAGCTCTCTGATATAATTCTTCTCTGATAATGGAGATTAATAATACTGTTTTTCTATCATTTTTCCCCTGCTTTTCCATTCAGATGCTATATCTTTTGGCTAAATGAACAACTTACATTGTGGTATGTGAAATGCAGTGCAAAGGAGCTTTAACTGCCCTTAGAGCTGTATTGCTAATTGCATTAAAATATTTAACAGAAAAAAATTCAGACAGCTTTTTGTAATGAGAGTTACTAGGATCAGTACAAGATACTGTTTACAAAGAGGAAGATGCACAGTAAGTTTTTTAACCCTTACCTCCTTCTGTGGGGAACACATGAAAACCAAGAGGCTTAGTGACTAGACAGTAGTAAAATTCCTATATTACACCTTAGAATTTAGACATGCTTTTAATATGAAAGAAGAAAACATTTCCAGATCATTCTGAAACAATGTCTTTCATGAGCTCTACTACATAAATGAACTTCTACTACATGAATGAACAGGATGATGAACATTATGAAGACAAGAATTTAAATCATTCTGAGGACACAGATATAGACAGGTGTTACATCAATAGTTAAGAATTATAAATGTTTATAATTATTACTTACCCATTTGCAATTCAGAGATAGTTTCCACCAATGACCAGTCTAAACTGTAACCACAATGTGATTTGTCCATTAGATTGTCCAATACTTGTCTCACTGTCTGTCTCTCATCCACCATCATTGTTTTTGAGCTGTCATCAGACATATGGACTCTGATCACCAACTATAAAGCAGAAAATTAGGAAAACAAGAAGGATTCATTTCCCACATTTCAAATAAAAACATGTTTTTTAAGATCTTGTTTCTTTTTCTAAGGTTTTCTTAAAAGAGCATAAAATACTAAGTTCAATCAAAACACTCCCTCAAAATGTAAAAAGCCATAAATGATGGTTAGATACTTGTATCATGAACACTTAACAAGACATGGCTCTCCTTCAGTATAAAAGAGTACATATAAAGGTCTTCCCAATACAATGACGATGTGCTTTAGTCGTGTGTTAAGGAGGAAAAAAAATCCCTCCCGCCAAAGCGTCCCGTTCTAATTAATAAATTGTCTTTGTGACAATTTTTCTCACATATCTAGATGGAACAAAGATAGATATAGAGTTTTGCACAACCTTATATAGAATCAGAATTTTTCAGATTTGCAATTCAAGCTTTCTGCCCGCTTCCTCCATATTTCTAAAAATGCTGATTATGTAAACAATATACCTATACTAAATCTACTTTTTCTGGGGAGTATGAAGCATTAGTGCGAAAGAAATCTGCTTTTAAAACACAATGGCCATTTTTTTTAACCAATCAAAAAACTTAAGACAATAGATTCTTCTTGCCAATCGCTATGCTACCTTTTTTACACCTTGTTTAGCTGGAAAAGTTAAAACCTGCTGTTTGTAATACACTGGTTGGCTCGTTAATTCCCATCTTCCAGCCAGGACACTTTTTCAGCTTTTGATATAAAAACACTAAATGTAAAAGGCATTTTAATCTACTGAAAAACTCCAAACATAAAATAAGAATGCTAAATTTCAAGGGAGCGCTTTGTATTGTTTGATAGTGCATTAAGTAATGTCAGCAGACTTTCTCTATTTGGTAACCCCTATCTGTAGTCTGGAATGCTTGTATTCCATTTATCACTGGAAAATCCTGCTATGCATAATGGGAAGGGGTCTGTAAAGAAAACAGACCCAAATTTTAAATGTGTGACTGCTTAATTTACAGACAATCTCAGGAGGCTGGACCTTCATTTCAGCTCTGGGTAGAAGTTGGCAAAGTCTGCTCAATGTGCACTAGCTGCAAAATAAGCTATTACTTAAGAAAAACATAATGTTATTCTATATTCCAGGATTTTCCTGATTAGGTCCAGACTAGATAAGTACATTATCACTCAAGATGAGAACACCACAGTGTTCCTCTTTTATTTAGGGCAACTTAAGGGTCATAGACACAAATGAAAAGAATTTTGCCTGCGTTTTCCAGGGGAATAAGTATAAAATAAAGATCTTATAAACCAGTAAAAATAACTTACCTTTTTCACTTGTGCCTCTTTAATCTTCTCTAATGCAACCCTAATCTTCTCCGCTTTGATTTTAGCAGCCTGTTCCTCCTAGGGGGACACAACATACAGAATTCCAGTTAACACAAACTTCAGTCCAGTTTTAGTGGATTTAATTTTGTGGCTACAATGCTTTAAAACATGAACTGAAATGCTGATTTACCCACCTATGAATCCTCAACTATATCTTAGTGATGATGAAGACTATTATTTTTTAAGACAAAAAGTGTTACTGTATAGATCTAACATTTAGAAATACAGCTGCCATTATCTCCAAAAGAACATACTGGAGGTATATATTTTGTATAGACACATTTGGTATGTCTTTGTTCTTCCATATTGTAAGTAGCCTTATGCATTGCTACCAAATATTTTAGCACATCGTGCATTTATCATCATAGATTTGGACAACATATATTCCACAAGAGTGTACAATCGAACAGACCCAATAGATTCAACATAAAACATAAATAGCACACTGACAAGTATCAGAATTTAACAGCACACAGCAAGTATGGAAAACAAATCCTATAAATAGGATTCCACACTATGTGCGTTGGTTTGGAAGATTTTAAACTATTAAATCTGTTTGCAAAAAGTAAGTAGCTTGAACACTCCCTTTACCTCTACTAAATCCAGGCTGTGTTTCTCCTCACTTTAAGTATTTTAAGACACAGAAAGCAAACAAGCATTCTTTTCTTTGATGCTCTTCTAAGTAATCGGTTTTTGTTACAACTGGAAACGCATTAGAAATTCATATAATTGAAATCTGTTCTATCTGCTGATGCTAAAGAAAACTGTATATTGTAAGACTAGCAATACAGTTTTTTAATTTCTGGAGTTAATTGATATTTCTCTTGAAAGCAGATTTGAAATACGCAGCTAAACAAGGAACCACTCTTTTTAAGACGCCATAGGCAGGTTTCAGATTTTAGAAATCTTAAATGATAGATGTTCATTGTGGCTAATATCTAAAAGCATTATAATTATTTAAAAATATCTAGAAAAATAAACAAACTTATTAAATAAACAAATTCCCTCCAAAATATTCAATCTCCTTAGAAAAGAAAAAAAAAAAGATTTTCCTCAGATCAAAAGTAGCACAGCCCATCACAACAACACTCAGCATACCATAGACATTTATTCTGCATTACTTTCTTGTAGGAATTTAATTCTTGGTTTCTTTACCATGTGTTTAGATGGTTGCTTTTCTTGTAAAAGTCAATATTCAGCAATCCTGAAATCCACCGAGTTTAATTTTTCCACTTCTCTGTGAATTACTAATATTCCTATCAACTGCTAAAAGGCATTCCCTATGCTACTTATTGTACTTTTACTTAATAGCTTTTGCTCCCTCACACCTGTGACCATACTATGCACTGGAAAAAACATCAGCTAGACAGGACAATAGGCTGCCTTGTGAGAAACATAATTCTTTTCAATAAAATGAACAAGTAAATTGAGACAAGCAGAAATAATGTGAACTTGAAACATTATCTGGGAACTGAACTACCTAGGAACATAGGTTTTTATTAGTCTACAGGGAACTATGGCTTTTTATTCACGATAATGATGGTGTCACGTAGCTTAGGTTAAATCAGATTAGCATTCTATTAAAAACAAACAGTGCCATGATACTTAGAATCACTTAAACGTATAACACACCTAGAATTCTAAAATATTCTTCCTCTTTCTTAACATTAACTGTTTCCATCTGTAGAAATAAATTACTAAAAACCAAAGCTTTAAATACTTGTAAGTTTCTAAAAATGATGCCATGCACATGTGCATTATGAAATCTGCAAGAGCAAAAGACTCTTTTATTAAACACTTGTAGAAACTGTAATTTATGGTTTAAAAAAGCTGTTCACTAACCCAACCGTAAACCTTTATTGCTGTACAAAGGTTGACAATACATTTGGTTTTGCTCTTCACTAAAGTCAAGCAGCACAATTTTCCACCCCATTTCACTATACACCTGTGCAATGCAACTATCTATAGCAAACCCCAGCAGGAGCACTTTACAGCCACAGTGCACAGGCAGCAACAAGAGAGCAAGCAACAAGGAATCAGTTGGAGGCCTCTCATATACCTGCACCAACAGAGCTACAGTATCTTTGTTGATATCAAAGTTTATAATCCATCATTCCCTAAAATACTTTTAAAAAATATATAAATACGTAGACCAAAAAACATTTTGAGGATTTACTACTTGAATGCCTACCAATTACGTTTCATTTCCCACTCAATTTTAATGTGGGTCCAGAGATCACAATTTCTTATACTTTACTAGAGTATAACAAAGTCAGTTCAAATTTAAACAAAACCCCGGAATTATGATTATAAAAATAAGAACCAGTTTCAGCCAACAACAAATGATAAAAAGAGATCAGAATCTACTTACTGGAAATGCACAGAGGAAAAGGAAGCAAGAATTAGAAATTTCTGAAAGCACGTATTAGTCAAGGATTTTAAGTTATTCAAGTTTTGCTTTATAGTTAGTACTCAGGCCACTGTTGCATCATTGCTGATGTGACAAACAATGTTTCACTAGAGCAGAAGGAAGAACTATCTATTTTGATTACTTAATAAAATAACCACACAATTCTTCAAAACTCACAACAATTTATTCTAATTCTTTCCTAATGCCCCAAGAAAACAGCAATCCACATCCCCTCCCCATCAAAGCCACCCCAAAACTGCACTCAGACACAAACACAGGCTCTCTCCTCCCCCGTACATGGAACCAGGACACCTCCTCAATGGGAGGAAGCATGTGCAATCCATCGGCTTCTTCCGAGCTAACATCACTTTTCATTGCACACGGAGAAAGGTGACAGGTGGCAAAAACACCCGACTGCAACTGTAAACTATTCATGCCACAAACTAACAAGACCAAGACACACAGTCCAATCATGTTTAACTTAGGTATTTATTTCCCCTTTGCTAGTAAATCCTTCTAGTAATAGTGATGCAAGTTAGGTTGCTGAAGGGTCATAAACATGCACGTAAACAGCAGGACTGCTGCCTAGGTCATGGTTTCACTAGCGGCGTATACCAACGTAAATCCCTGCTATGGCTGATACACCTGCCTCCCTTGCACAGCACTACTTCTCAGTTATAGCATAGTGCTCCTGTGGGCACACAGACAATTCAGTCAGGGAGCTGATTTGGTTGAAAACTAACACAGCAGAAACATTCAGCAGAATCCACTCCTTGACAAGACTGCCTTTATGGTCACATACATGCTATGGAAAAGCACAAAGGGGATACATACATATACCCACTGCACAAAAACATAAAACAAAGGCATGTCATTTCCACCTCTCACAGGAAAAGGATATTCTCTTTTAGTAGCAGTAGAAATCACTGCAAAATTGCAACATAAATTCGTCACTTTAATGGGATGACTTTGGGAGTATCATTATACTTGCTTTTTAAAGCTTTGAGCTGAGAATACTTTTGGTTATGGAAAACATCACACCTGATTTAAAAGAATGCTTGGCAACATATTTATGTGAAGAACTTCTTCATCCAAAATATACTAACATATTGTGAACTAAATTTGAAAGAGTACAGCTCTGCAATGCAGTGGTCTTTAATTTATGACTTTTTCTTTGTATTTTTATATCAGAACTCAGTTTTCAATAATTTTAGCCTATATTGGAATGAATAACCCCCAAAAATCTCAAGTTAAGATTTCCTTAATATAACGACAATCACAGCCTCCTGCCCCAGTTTCCAGTTAAATGCGCAGTTACAAGATATTCCAGGTATATTTTAACATTAAATATGCAAGATGTGTGCTATGAGAGCTGACCTTGCTCAAATGATTTTGTGCCTCACATTTCTATGTTAGGGTTTTATTTTTTGTTTCATTGTGCATTTTTAAAGTGTCATTAACTGATCCCTTTTACAGAGATCACAGGCAGAATGGAAAAAGAAGTGGGGAAAAAAAAATCACTTAAGAAAAGTTACAGTATTTAGGAAAGCTAGTAATTAAATGATGAGACTTAAGTAACAAAGTCCACATTTCACTTAGGTTAGCAGGGTAGATACACAGATCACAAGATGCATAAAAGAAGAAATTTCTTTTATGTTTAATATTTGGAATTCTTCTCTGAAGTCTTTCTTTGAATGCAAATAAGAAGATAACTAAATACACAAGTAGCATTGACTTCTGAAGAACTAGAAGCAGGTATCCATTGTTTATTTTCCCAGCTACAGCCTAGCCTCAGGTAGAAAGGCAATCACCTGTTTTGCAAGGACTCTCCTTCTTGCAGAGTTTTTATTGAAACAGAGGTTCCTGTTGCCTGAGAACACCATATTAACGTCTCAATTTGTACCCAATTCCCCAAGACTTCAAGACATTTTTATTAGCCCCGTGTTTAATGTGTACCAATCAGAACATTAATCACATGAATGAAGTGTTTTCTGTTGGTTATTTTCACTTATTATTTAAAAAAAAAAGGAACACTAGAACAAGTGTGCATGTGATCAGCACTGGTAGGGGAAAGCTGAATGAGTGAATATTAACAGCAGTTCTTCTGTATGTCTCGATAAACTCATTAGGACAGGCAAAACACCCCTACCCTAAAAAAACCATGTGTGGCAATGGTGGCACAGCCCATTTATAAACAGTGAACTTGTGTTTACAGTAGCTGTTCATGACCATTCTCAAAAGATATGTTTTATTGCATTTCTTCTCAAAAATAACCCAGAAGAACCTGTATCTGAGCAAAGCAGAAAGGGAAACAAGACATTACTCTCTTTCAAAGCTCAGTAAATGTGAGTGTACAGCAGTCATTTTCCTGGTGAGGGGTCCACCCTCCCTAATGTAGACTCATCCTACATTTCCTCCTTCTTCCTTCCCAACTTAATATAGCGTTTTCTATACCTCTGGCACATTTCTGACTTATTGTCACCATATTGTATTATGTTAATAAATATGGAAATGCATGTAAAGCAGTAGTATTGTTTTGGGGGTTGTGTCTGAGAATGTGTCTGAAAAGTTTTTAAATATTAGAAGGACACTACACTGGGGTGGTACCATATTTTTCCTTTGTTCTATTTCTGTGCACCACTCACAAACTTTTTGCTATTAAAAGCCTAACTCCAACACAGAAGATGGCTTCTGAATTGGAGAAATTGGAAAGCAGCAGTTACATTTTTGAGATGCATCTCAAAGTCACACTGGCCCTTGTCACAAGTTCCTACAGAAAGGATCTTTTCCCTCGCAGTCTATTAGGGCAAAGAAGGAAGGCCAAGAGACAGGTGGCAGTTGCTTATGAACTTAAATGGATAATGGCATCTATGAATCTCTCCAGAACCTCCCTTATGCTTGATCAAAATTACCCAGTACTTAAGCTTTTCACACTCTCCCTATGATCTTGGGCCATACTACAACATATACTATTTGGCAAAGTGTTAATGTTGGAAGTGTGATACAAAGAAATTTTCACAGACAAACCTGGCAGCGCTACTTGTTATTAAAGAGAACCACTGTGCAACTTTTACAAGATCAGAATTGTATTTGCTTGTAATATCATTAAACCAGCTGGTTGGGAAGAAAGACAGTAGCACCGCAGTTATCTCAAACCGAAGTTGAGGAAGAGAGGATGCAAAACCAGTACCACAGCTACCTCAAAGGATGAGGAAAAGCAAAAGTTAAGTTTGTCCATAGCAAAAAAATGTGGGTGTCCCTATCTCTGGGAAACCTGTTTGTCCCAATTTTCACAGAATGGCTGAGGTCATCTTGTCCAACTCCCCTGCTCAAGCAGAGGCACCTAGAGCCAGGTGCCCAGGACTAGCGTCCAGATGGCTTCAGAGTATCTCCCCAGGATGGAGACTCCACAACCTCTATGGGCAACCTCTGGCAGTGCTCAGTCACCCTCACTGTAAAAAGAGTGTTTCCTGATGTTCAGACAGAGCCTCCTGTGTTTCAGTTTGTGCCCATCACCTCTGGTCCTGTCACTGGGCACCACTTAAAAGACCCTGGCTCCATCCCATCATCTTTACAGCCTCCCTTCAGATACTTGTACACATTGATGAGATCCCCCGAGCCTTCTCTTTGCCAGGCTGAACAGTCCCAGTTCTCTCAGTCTCTCCTCACAGGAGAGATGCTCCGTCCCTTCATAATCTTCGCGGCCCTTTCCTGGACTCTTTTCAGTAGCTCTGTATCTTTCTTGTACTGGGGAGCCCAGAACTGGACACACTATTCCAGGTGTGGCCTCACCAGTGCTGAGTAGACAGGAAGGATCACCTCCACCCACCTGCTGTCAACACTCCTCCCAATGCAGCCCAAGATACTGTTAGCCTTCTTTGCTCCAAGGGCACACTGCTGGGTCATGGTCAACTTGGTGTCCACCAGGACCCCCAGGTCCTTTTCTGCTGAGCTGCTTTCCAGCTAGGTGGTCCCCAGCATGGACTTGTGCACAGTCCTCCTCAGGTGCAGAACTTCACACTTCCCTCTGTTGAACTTCGTGGGGTTCCTGTCTGCCCATTTCTCCAGCCTGTCAAGGTCCCTCTGGATAGCAGCACGACCCTCTGCATCACAGCCACTCCTCACAGTTTGGCATCATCAGCAAACTTGCTGCGGGCACACTCTGCCCCATCATCCAGATCAGTAATGAAGATGTTAAAGAGGACTGGACCCAGCATTGACCCCTGGGGTACACTGCTAGTTACTGCCCTCCAACTAGACTTGGTGCCACTGATCACCACCCTCTGGGCCCAGCTATTCAGCCAGTTTTCAGTCCACCTCACTGTCTGCTTATCCATCTCAACCATCAACAGCTTGTCTATGAGGGTTAGCTTGTCTATAGGGTTAGGGCAGAGCACCTAGAGACTACCTAGAGGGGTCACTGGAGTGGCACTGGAGCTGGGTAGCCAAAGGCAAGCTGGAGCAGAGATCAGTGCTGAGGAGTAGTTTTTGGTGTGGGCCAGAGGTGGGGGAACTTAGTCCAAGCCTGAGCCAGAAATTAGGGTTAGTGTTTGCTCCATCATCCAGACCATTAACAAAGATGTTTAAAAGTACTGGACCCAGTATTAACCCCTGGGGTGCACCTCTGGTTAATGGCCTCCAACTAGACTTCATGCCATTTTGAAGGTATGCTTCAAGGTATGAGAGAATATAATCTTATTCAGCCCGGACATACATTCCGCTGTCCCCCTGGAAGACTACTCAAACTAGATTTGACAAAGCTAGTAGCAATAAAGAAAAAAAAACCAAAATGCATTTGCAATGAATTTCACTGGCTCTTTATCCCTTGAACCATCCATCTGCACTAGATCATCTTCCTGCTTGCCCCTGAATAGGACCTGTCTTGTAACATCTCTAGGCCAGGCTTCTCACTGGGGCTACCTAAGGCAAATAGGTATAGGAGAAAAGGTACTAGATCTGGAACGAGGCAAAAACAAGAAAGGGGAGAGAAAAAAACACCAAAAAAACCCCTAAACAAACCAGAAGAGAGAACAGGCCTTAGAAACCACAGTAAGGAAGTTTGAGAGTGGAAAGAAGATATAACAGATGAGGCACTAGGACTGACTGGTAAGGAGTTTTAGCTGGACAAAAAGCTCGACTGATAGATGGAACAGGGCAGAAACGCAGATTTGAGAACATAAACTGTTTGTCTAACAATGTGTCCACAATAGCGTATTATAATTCATTCCAAGACAAAGGTGACATTAAACCTACACAAGAATATCACAATAATCACAGCAGATTAGCACAAAGCAGCTTGTTGAATAAAAATTTTATATCGTAATTTTCAGTGTTGCACAAAACCCTGCTACTAACCACCTACATACCTTTTGTGGTTTCCAGGTGTGGCCATCACAGCTTCCTCAAAAACTGGCTGTAGGAGGCTGGAGTTTTCAGATCATGCTTACATCCTTGGCAATTAGAAATCAATTGCTGCATTTTTAAACTGCATTTAAAAATCCCAAACTGATGCTTCATTCAAGAATGAGCACACCTGAATCAGATTGACCTAAGATGCACGAAGCCAACTTCATAACTGATTTACTCAAAGGTCTGAAGGGATTAGAGTGTGTAATAACCAAAATCCACAAAGCAGGGGAATCAACATTCATAAGAAGAATATTTGCCTTTTAGGTCAACAAGAAAAGAAGAATGAAGTGCTAGCTATTTGGGAAGAGAAGGCATAACATGATTCCTTTTCTCCAGATGCCGACATACATATCTGCAGCATTATATCATTAAATCACCATCATCTGGCTTCCTGAATGTAGTTTCAGCTTCACATGCATCAAAATGGTAGAAGAAATGGTAACTTCAAAATCCAGCATGTCACATTTCTATTTCCTATTTTCATGTCCTAAACTGGAATATATCTGAGCCCTGAATACTCTCTCAAAATTATTTGTATCTGCTTTATATTTCACAGCTGTAAGCTTAGTTTTCAGTATTCATTTGATGGCTTAATCCCAACCCTATAGGGAAACAAGCTTGCAGATCTGACATTAAAGATACATTGCTTTATTTTCAATATTCAATAACTTCACTGATATGCTTTCACTTCTTCCTGTTTTCAAAAAAAGGGGGTTGAATTCTATATGAACAGTAACACACAGAATTATGTTTAAAAATTAAGAGACCACCACAACAAATAGATCATTTTCTGTGATATCTGCCCTATGCTGTGACAGGAACTGTGTTTGTGCATGTTTGTAATGCAAAAGGAATCTAGTCCATGACTAGAATTTTTACAATCAGTTATATTACCAGAAGGCAAAAATGGTATTATCGTTCTGCCAAAGTGTCTCTAGTCTCAATATAAGAGGTAGACAGATCAAAGAAGGGGAGGAATACAAGAAATAGTAAGACAGTAAGAAACAGTTGACGCACCAGAGACACCAGCATAGAGCTGCAACATGATCCTACAGTTAACTGATCTAACACCTTGCTACAATTGCAGGGAAAAGCCTCATTTCTTTGGACTGCTTCTCTCAATACTGCAGCTTGTCTGATGTTCCAGCAAGCTGAAGAGATCTAAGTGGCAAAGTGGACTTCCATTTCATCATTTTACTAAAGATATTTCTCTCTGCAGGAGGTCAACAGAGAACCAGTAAGTATCCACACCAAGACTGTGTGCTCAGTAGTCAGAAGTAGAGGGCACAGCTGTACTGAGACAATCCTAAACTGAGCTAACAACAAACATTATCCTCAGAACATCAGCAAGCTCACCAAAAGCACCTGGCTCAAAGATCTGTACAGTCTTTATTAGACAAAGATTTATAAATCCAAACATTTAACTTCAGGACTCTATTAGAATCACTGTTATGAGGTAGTCCATGGTCATGTGACACAATGGACTTCAAATTTTATGCTTTTTTGAAATTGAAGTTCCATATGGTAACCAACACTCATCCCATGTATAAATAACCAGAAGGGAGGATATGAAAACACATGGAGATGAAAGAGGAAATTATGGTTTCTCTTTCTGCCACAGCTGTTAATCTATTTGCAATCAAGCAAGGTTTGCTCATTTGCTGTCTGTTTGCTTTGTTGAGGGTGCAAGGGCAAGGAGCTGACGGGGAAAGGGAAGAGGTATGGTCTTAAATTTTAAGCAAAACAATCACAAGAGCAGAAAATTACTCAGGTTTGGCTGTTTATACTCCTCTAGAAGACAGCCTGAAAATTTGTTGTCAAGATGCATGCTGACCAGTTTGAGAAGAATGCTAAGGTATTTAAGAAAAAGCAGTAAACGAGTTCTAAACTTTTACTGGAAAATACAGACTACTTATGCCCAGCACACACTATCCTTATTGTTTTGAAGCCATCAAGGCACATTTTGTCACTTCAGGCTTGCCTGAGGTTTCTATTCTAGAGTGTCTATTTTAGAAAAATAACAGAAGGAGTGGTTTGCAGTAGGTAGTAGCATCAGACATATCTGACACCTCAGCTACTGAACAAAGTTTTCTCAACCACATGAAGCTGTATGTTCTTCATCCCAGCTTGTTTCTTCATCAAGGAGATTTATAGCTTGCTCCATCCCACCTACTCTAGTTTCAAAAGGAAGAATGTATAGAAAATGTAATTCTTAACAAACTGAATGGCAATTTGTGCTCTCTTAATACATTGCTGACCTCTTTCCTGTAAAGAAAATTAATTTATAATCAGGATTTGTACATACCTGGTTCATTAGACCACTGTGTCTTACTAGGATATTCTCCCCACATTATATCAAGATAGCATTCGAAGTGTTAAAAAAAAAATCCCATTACTTACTACAGTTTATCTTCAATACAGCAAGTGAACTTCTTTTAGGGATACTGCTGCCTTTTAACAATACTTAAAACTCCCACATATTTTCCACAGTTGTGATCTTTTTTATTTTTTGAAACTAGTGAATGGGAATAGGAACAAAAGAACGTCTAGCTCAGTACATTTCCTTTTCAGCTAAGGCATTTTACCTGCTGACATGGCTATTAAGTATTTGCCAAGAAGTTGAACACTTTGATAAATCTGCAGAAACAAACAATAAAATTCAGCCTTTAAAAGCACCTTGGACAATCACAAAAATCATGTAAGTGAATGCACAAGTCCCTGGAAAGGGCGGGTGTGGGAGAAGCATGGCACAAACCAAAAGCATTCTTTCTACATAGAAATAGTCACATACAGGTGGAAAGAAGAAGCATCACCTTGGTCAGCAAATGAGAAGGCTTTCCTGCAATGTTTCTCAGAAGGAGGGAGGTTTCCCTGTCCAAATAGGAGTGCTTGTGCAGAAAGAAAGAGAAAGAACATAAGTCAGAAGAAGTCAGTATAGTAATTTTATAGTGTCTTGATTACAGAAGATAAAGTAGGGTTTAAGGAAAAAAACCCTACATCAATACTTTATTTCCCTCCCATAAAAACGTGAACATTCCCAAATACTACGAGCCTAACACACTGGTATAAAAGCAGTTGTGCTAATAGAGGACACTATTTTAATCTTCCCCTATACAAAAGTCACACAATAGAATTAAGAAAAGTTTTTCTTACCTGCTACTGGTTTCTTTTCTGCAAGAGACAACTTATTTTTAAAGACATTTAGAACTACAAAAGTAAGAAAGCATGCACTTACAAAGCTTTTCAAAATCCTGTCCAGTCTTCTAAAACTGAACATTCTACTTCTGTTACGCAAACAAAGCCACTAAAAATTGGTCATCTTGGAGACAAGAAACTGGTTTCATGCTTTCTACACTGGCTGCTGCTTCCATAGTTTAAAAAAAAAACAAAACGTTACCATAATAATAATAATAATCCAAATCTGACTTACAATTGATTTTTTCTTTTTTCTAAAAAAAGGACTTAAGTGTCTTTTCTCCTGTACAGTCCAAATTATATAATCCAAGAAGTTAGAAACAAAATCCTGTATTTCTCTTGGGAGAGACATTAGCAGAAAACATATTTTAATCTATTTAAAAAGCAGAAGCAAAATCAGTAACAACCAGCAGAGAAGGACTTCTCAAAAGGCAAAAATCAGTTAATGAGAGTTAACAGACTGATTATCTTCTCCAGCATCTGCTACAGAGGAACAACAAAACCATCAGCCCAGAGGAATTTGCAGAACCACATAGTCACAAGTCTGCTAAGGAAATTAGGCTAACACTGTAACAAGTAACAAGAGCATTAAGTATATCTCCTGTGTAGCACCACTGTACTGCAAATTTTGTCCCATTTGGCTGCATCCATATCAGCCTTATTTGTGTCAATTGGTCCAATGCTATATAGAACAAGGCATGGCAACCGAGCAGCCTACTATACTTGTTTAATAATTAGCAGCACAGAATCCCCATCTCTCCTTCAGAGCCACAATACGGTATAGTCCCCTGAAAAAATATGAAGGGACCCTGTCTACAACTTAATGCAAGGCAATATCAAATAGTCTGGTGAATACAGTTCCTGCAGGGGCAGTTTACTTGATGTGATTGCCACATGCTGGGATCAGTAATTAAGGATCTCTAGCAGGCTTTAAAAGTTCCAGCTCAGAAAAGACTCTACATAGCACCTGAAGTAAAACCTAGGCTCCAGCCCAAGCTCCACCTGGTACTTAGCCACTAATATAGACACAGGCTATGCTACAGAATAAATGGATTTTTCTGCGCACAGATTAATTACCATCTGTGTCTACATCATATGTTTTACAAGCACAGCAGTGCTGTCTAGTGACAAATTTTTCACACCTCAAGCACACACTGATGAGGGCTTTGTGATGCAGGACCTGGTATAATTAAAAGGTCTTGTGCATTGTTTACAGTCATACAGAATTTTCATATTAGACTTCCTGACATACACAATCATATAATTTTGGACTGATGAACTAATACATTCTGCTTTTTCTACACACGCAGGATTTCCAGCAACATCAATGGTACTTAATAAAGGCTATTGTTTAAAGAACAGTTCATTTACTCAGCCTGAGCAAGCCTGAGGTGATGCTAACATTGCTGGTGAATAATACAGCTTTGCTTAACTTGAAGGCAGACTGATCCTCTTTTTATGATTTCTGCTAGGTGCATTTTTAAATTGAATTGTATCATTTCCTACACAAAAGCTCTAACTTCACACAAAGTCAGTTTAGAATGGTGTCATTACAAGATATTAGTACAGAACTTCTGGAATAAATTGGTGGCTCAATCCAAAGCTCAAAAGTATACATAAAAATCCAAAGACAAGTTCAAGGATTAAGGAGTTTCTTGATAGAGTTCTTGTCAGACATCAGGGACTCCAATTAATATGGACCACTTTTTCTTGGTGAATGGAGGACTGCAGTAGAAAGAACATTACAACGTACATTTGTAGCCTCTTCCTTAGGGTTTAGCCACCCCTTAAGCCTATCAGTCAACAACAGTATCAGGATAAAGAAGAGATACTGAATCTCTCCTTAAAGGAAATACCATTTGCCAGGAATATTTCTCCTACAGAGAAGCTCAAGGCAGATCGCTTAACTTTCTTCCTATCATTGGTCATTTTGGCTGTTGCCACCTTGCATTTAAGTACAGTGGAACTTTTCTCCACTAAGGAACTTTTATTCTCTCCAGAAAAGGGAATGCCATATATTTCTTACAAAATAATAACCACTGGGGACTGCTAATACCACATTCCAGACCTGCAGTAAAATATGAGAACAGATAGCCACAGGAAAGTTATTCTGGAAATCAAGAACAATGGTATTTCATGGGAACAGGTGTTGGCCAGTAAAATGTGAAGTAACAGTGTGATGACAACTGCCTACATGAATCTGAGCTGGAGAGACATGTCTAGGAACAGGAAGGCAACAATTCTTTGCCAGACACCTTTTGTGCATGGCTCCTTCCTACTGCATAACACATTCTGCAGTACTGCAGATACACAAAAGTTAGAATGAGCAGAAGTAGCAAAGCAACAGAAAAGCCCAAGCTCTACGAATTACAGCTTGGCTAAACAACAACTATGTGCACATAACATTTTTTTAAATATTTGACCTGCACAAACCATTAGAGAAAGAAAAAAATTAAGTTTCATTTTAGAACGTGTTACTCTCACAACTCAATCACAAATAAAGCATTTAATCTATTTCAAAGGAAAGACTTCAGCTCAAATATCAAGTTTTGAGGTAAACAGATGTTGCCCTTTAATACAGGCTCCTAGGAATATTCCATCGTTCAGGGGAAGCTAAATATTGTAGTATCTTAAAAAATAACTAAATCACGTTGGACCACACACAGGATCTAAATAGCCCACTCTTCCTCTCTACTTCTGGAGTTCAAATATATATCAAAGCTCTGACAATATAAATGCCTGATCTTTCTAAATAAATTAACCTACTTTTCTGCCCCAAGTACTTTCCCAGATGAAAAATAACACCAATGAAATCTAGGAAAATAAAAACAAAACACTAATTACCCTAGGTAGACATTTCTAGTCTTCCACCATGAAAAGCATCTGTTCTCCTTCCACCTGCTCCTATTACGATGAGAACTCATGCCCTGGCAGCAAGTAAGTCCCTCCCCCAGTGCATCATCTTAGGTTAATTTAGGATATAAAAACTATTCCAGTTACACCAAGTAGTATGTCCTGTCCCTCCCACCCCCCCAATGCCATGCACTTTTCTATTCTGTTGCAGTAAGCTGACTGCTTCCACAGTAAAAGACTATCATTTCTCATAATGGGTATTTTCAGTTTATTTTTTTTAAATTGTCATGCGATCAGAATATTAAAATACCCTTGAAAGATAAAAGTAGTCTGAAACATCATGAAAGTATCAAAATTTGACAAAAGCTTCAGAGAAGGCAAAAACACGCAGTTCTTTATATAATCTCATGCTTAGTATAAGAGCGAGGTTGTAACAGTGTTGGAAGACTTTTTAATTGCTGCATTCATTAAAATACTCAGTGAAGCTTATTCAACATGAATAACACCGAGTCAAAGACTTGATGCCTAATTCATGTACCGAATTCTTTGAAAGATCACATATTTCTAGGCCAGCACTCAACTAAGGGTGCAAGGCCAAATAGTATATGATGTGTGCACAGTCCAAAGCTAGCTATAATTCTTTACTTCTACTAGGTTTTTTAAAGCTGTATTTTTTATGTATAGCATAGCTTTCTCAATAAAATCCAGCCATCAGTTACAGCCATACCTTTTCATAAGTTTTTGTATAAAATGACTAATGCAAATGCAGTGCAAATGAATAAGCTTCCCAAAGTTATTTCCACTATATGTAGAAAAAATTCACTTAATAGGCATTAGCAGGTGTTAAAATTTTCTACTAAAAGGGGATCTATAAAACCACTCTGTCAATAAAAGAATTTTAAAACCAACACTTACACTTTGATACTTTAAATAATGAATACAGAGCCAGACTCCACTTAAGATTCCCAGTTAATCTAACACCACCACTGCTCAGGCAGAACTCAAAATACCATAGCCTGGTGAGCATCCAGGAACAGAAATATGATAGGGCTTTAAGAGGATTCTTAAGAGGCAATAAAAATTTTTCTCCTTGTCACATCATCAAATCATGTAATTTGCACTTCCACAGAAACTCTTTAAGTGAAGAATCTGTCAATATAAACTGTGCTATAAGACTTAACAACAGTAACTCTGGACAAGCCATAACACTGGTAGTGCTAGAGACTGAACCTCACTAAGTTTGTTTCTTTATAATCTTCAGAAGATACTCTTCCTTCCCTAAAAAAAAGCAAATATGAAACCTACCATCAGGTATCAAATAAGCTTGCAACTTCTTTTTGTGCCAAAATCACTTCTTTTGCGGACAACTTTTACACAATACATAAAAAGCTATTCAATTATGTTTTAGTGCTTCTCCATAATATGGAACAGACTTTGAACTAAGTTTCAGAAACTCAATTTATTTCAAAAGACCTGGATAGAGAAAAAATAGTGAAAACTATAAAAAATAGGAAAATTATGTTTTTAACTCATTTTATACAAGAAGTATAAGCAGACATTGCAATGACAACTGTTTTGGACTGTTTTCTACCATAACTCCCGGCAGCAATTATTCCAAGTCACACTGAAAACTATGGATATTAAAAAATAATATTAATACTACTAATAAAAAAATCCTCAAAATACTAGAAAAGAAACACTGATCAGAACACTAACATTCTATAAAATAAAATTTATACCTTTCTCAAGGGATATAAAAACAGCTGTGCACAGAAGTATAAAGTACAGAAACATTTTTACATTAAAAAGGGGGGTATGATGATCAAAATACTAGAACTAACAAAAAAAAGCATATAAATAAGCCTACTGATGTCTCCATAATGAACTTTAGCTGGTATGGATAATCACAACACAGAAAACTAAATTTGAGTAAAATTAACATTAACATTAGAAGTCCTATATGCTGTTAGGAGAAAAAAAATTGAATAGTTTTCATGTGTAATTCATTCAGCAAAAGACAGCTAGCCTTGATGTTTATAAAAAAATGGAATATAGTCTTGTTCCAAATTACGTTTTGGACTTCAAAGATTTCCTATACCCCTTCTTTGGAGACAGGAATGTAACATCCATTATCTTCAGGCCTAAATACCAGAAGTTCACGGACCATCTGTTCATAAGGGTTTTAAGGTAAGGGCTTAGAACACATACATGCAGGGTTTAAAAACAGTGCATTACAGTATAAAAGGTGCCAAATACGCTCTTACACTGTCAATTTACAAATAATGAACAAAACCTGGGTATGAAGTGTAAGAAAAAGATGACCTGGTAATCTTCTAAGGTATTTTATCTTATCGTTCTAAGGCATTAAATATGTTAAATGGAAAAAAAAAAAAAAAAAAAAAAAATCCTTTCTGGTTAAATATTATCTGTAGGTTCAAAGACATCATTCACTTAAGTTATGTACAACAGAATAACTTACCACAGTACATTTTAAAAAAAAGACAATGACAAGACACTGAGGACTTACGTAGGTAAGTATCTTGCCACCTATCTTGCAAAACTCTTTAACAATTTAACATTAACACACACATCTAATTAAGCCAGCTGGTGGCACTCTTGTGCCACTATTTTGGATTTAATATAACACTTTAAAAACACTACTTTTAAAAGCTTCCTTCTGCCCCTGAGAAACAAACTAAAACGAGGGAAACTGAGTAAGCAGTGTTCAATAGAGAGCCATATGCTTGCAAAACTTTGTTGAAAAGACACTACTATAGGTTTCATTTCAACTACATCAGTACATTGAATTCTTTAGATACCAGCTTAAAGAATTAGAATCCACTATTTTCATAAGAGAACTCAAGAATTAAAAACAGTTTAAAAAGAATTTTTGTAATTTTGTCCCAAAGGGGGACAAAGATGGGAAAGAACTGAAATTTTTCTTTGCAAACTCTCTGAGATTATGTATTCATATGGAACGTGTAAGAGCACACAATATAAAATGATGAACATCTAATTAAAAGAGGCTCAGGGGAGACCTTATCGCTCTCTACAACTACCTGAAAGGAGGTTGTAGCGAGGTGGGTGTCGGTCTCTTCTCCCAAGTAACAAGGGATAGGACAAGAGGAAATGGTCTCAAGTTGCACCAGGGGAAGTTTAGATTGGATATTAGGAAAAATTTCTTCACCAAAGGGGTTGTCAAGCATTGGAACAGGCTGCCCTGGGGACGTTGTTGCGTCACCATCCCTGGAGGTATTTAAAGACAGGTAGATGTGGCACTTAGGGACACGGTTTAGTGGTGGACTTGGTAGTGTTAGGTTTACAGTTGGACTTGATGATCTTAAAGGTCTTTTCCAACCTAAACGATTCTATGACTGCCAAGAGCAACCATGCTTCAGAAAAAAAGTGAAGCGTATTTTAAGTAGCATTGCCCAATTAATAACCAGAAAATAGGCAACAATGAACTTAAAGACAACCAAAAAGCTTGACTGTAATAATCTACGTGGTTACCTTACTGCACTGTTGAGACAGTAATGAATTAAGTCACTAATGTGATTTTTGCGCTGCAAATTGACACAACTATTAACAAACGGGAGCCATATAAACATGTCATAACAACTTACAGGAATCAATTCAGCTTCCTCTTCTGGGAAGTTAAAGGGATGCTTGGACTGATTGATGGAATGTCCCATAGAAACAGTAAAAATGTAGGAAAATAGGGAGGGAAGGATGCTAAAGAGAAAGACGGGAAAAGGAGGGAGGAGAAAGAAAGGCTTTATTATCACTCAGAAGAGGGCAGAAAGAAGTAGTGATGACAATTAACTTAAGCAAAGGCAACAAAACTAGATTAAGAAGTTGCCATGTCCCTCATCCAAATTTCTTATGGACAAATGATCAATGACTTGAAGGCAAGAGAAGATTCAGGCTCTCTCCTATGGAAAGGGAGGAGATAGGATACAAGTATGTTTTTGACCACAGTAAGAGGAGAAACAGTCAATAATCTGAGATAAAGGCACTGCAGTAAAACATCTGCAGGCACACATCTTCATTGAAACAAATCAGAAAATAAACCCAGGTAACATTCTCTTTGCACAACCACTTGCTCACTAAGCAAACAACTGAGAGTTAAATTCTCTCAACACTACTAACAGAAAAAAACCCATACTGTCAATTTACACAAGCTTATCTGCTTCCCATATCAGTTCCTCCATACCAGTAAACAACATAATACACTCTGGTGACAACTATTAAGTACATATAAGAAGAGTATCGATTTAGTAGAAACTTATCTTATTTCCAGTTGGTCATACTATTTTAGATCTCTGAGCCTCCTCATACTTTAATTCATTTAAAAAGAAATTAGGAGGAAGTATGTCTGTATTTCCATAATCTTTAGTAAGAGAAGGGGAGGGTGGGGGGGGTGGAAGACAGCTCAGGACAAAATGTTCATGGTAGTGACAAGCTTCTTAGTGTAAAGTTGTTAAGGGATCAAAAATTGAATATTATGCTACTAAAAAGCAGATTGCCTAAGATTTCCAGTTCGTCATCCAGTGCTTGCTCCTTTTCCTTCAAAGGTACAGAAGTATTTGTTTCAGGCATGTTAATTTTGGTAATTGTGTAACTCACAGTTAAGGTTTGCAGAAGGGGTTACAGTTTATTCTTACCAAAACCTCAGAAAAGGAAAATAGACACTTTGAAATTGAAGCAGCAGCATTAGATAACAGATCTGCCTGATTCTTCCACATACAAGACGCGTTTTCAGCTGCTTATAAAAATTTTGCCAAGCTATAACCACTAAGAAATTTTCCATGATGGCTTACTGTTATAGGATGATTACTAGTCATTTACATGAGACAAAGTATTTCCAAGAGAGGAAAGGAAGGTGTATCTCATTTAAAATATAGATGTTTTTAAAGACCTCTGCATGTCTGACCATGAAACAGATTGTCAGGGGCATCCTCAAAGGCCTGCTTTGTGCTGTCCCATGGGAAGTTACCCAAATTCGTCTAAGCATAAGCCTTTAGAATTAAAATTGTAGTCCGTAACATCTCAGTCAAGTCTGAAGCATCACAATTTAAAAAACCTCAGATGCATCCTCTCACAGAGCACTACCCAGACCTTCAACTGGACTGCACACTACTAACCTTGAACAAAAGATTGGCCAAGTTTGAGAATGCTTGGTCATGGTCCATGGTGGGAGTGTACACCAGCCTCCTTTAAACTGCAATGCCTGGGTGCTGCAGAGCATATTGGAACCAGACATGGGAAATGAGAATCTAGAGCTATTACTCTGTGCTCCCAAGTGGCCAACCGCCCTCCTGGAACTCATGCAACTCCATTTCACTGCAGACAACTGGAATTTCCTAACTCCAAGTGTTCAACTTTGCAATTTAAAAACAAACTTACAAACAAACCCAACCCCCAAAAATCCCAATCAGGACTAACAAAAATAAATAAATATTCATTTACAGCAAGTATTTCTTAACTACTAGGGACACTTATAACTTCATGCCAGTTCTGACAGTTACAGTCTAAACCATTGAAATTTGCTGCAATTTAAGAAACATGTCTGTGGACAGTTCAAATTAAGAAACTGCTTCACCGTGTGCATGAGGTGCACTGTTTGCTAGTCCATGCACCTCCCGGGTCAGGTTGTGATGCTTCCCTGTAGAATACAAGTTCCTTGGGACGCAGCAGGACAGAAAGTATTGCAAAAACTAGTAAACATTTCAGTTCAAGCTTAGTTTCACTACTCGTTTTTAAGAAATTTAAGACTCAACTGCCACAAGAAAGAGGCAGTCCTGACCTTCCCCCAATCATGTGCTCTCATATCTTTCATGCGGACAACAGTGATTTTGACCATGAGGTCCAGTGGATCAATGAACAACTAATTCAGAAGGATTATTTTTCAGGGAGACCATGAGCTGATCCAAATCACTAGTCAGCTGCACAAACACTAGTGCCAATACAAGATGGGGCAAGACTGCCCAATTCAGCAGTAGCAAGGACCTAAATTAGCATAAACCAAACATGAAATCCCAAATAAATTTTGTCTGCAGGAAGACAGTTTCAAGCAGTGGAATTTTCCCAAAAGAAAAAAAATACATAACAATCAATAAAATTGAGTATAATTTCATGGAAAATGGTTGTCTGATCTGTCCAAAAAGAGATGTCTTAAGTGGAAGACTGAAAGAAGGAAGGGGAAAAAAAAACCCCAAAACTTTAGTAAGACTAATTCATGTGTAACTGCATTAGTTAGAGAAAGAATATCAGATACTTCATCCTGTGAAGGGCTCTATCTGCAGTACAGAAAACAAGACATCAAAGCAGCTAAGAATCCTAAGGAATAAAAGTACACGTAGCTTTAATTGGTTTTGTTTGAATCTACTGTCTTTTCCACTGAGTAGTAACTGTATTAAGTGACATTTGCTTATATGTCTGTTGACTTCTAAACTTCGCATCAGTCCTAAAAAAGTGACTATAGACATCAAATCAACCAAAAATCAATCACTGGAAGAGAATGGGTGTACACAGCTAGGGAGTTAGAAGTCACAGATCTACCCTTTTGGTTAAAAACAGGTAAACCATATGAAAAAAGTTAAACCTGCATTCATAAAGCAAACCACTGATGTGGCTGGTCTAAAATCTTGAATAACTTTTACAAACATGAGACCAGTAAATGTCCAACACAGGAAATCGTAACCAAGGCTGTAAATTTGGTTAACTAAAAATGAAGACTTTTCTTTGTACTTGCAGACCACTTTTATTGTCCTATAACAGACTAAACACTAACCAGCACGTGCAAAACTGACACAGCTAAAAGGCTAGTTCTCAGTTGTTTCTTCAGAACACGAAGTCTCATTTTTTGGGTTCAAACTCCTTTACAAACCTGATAGACCCTAGTTTTCATCCTATAAGTTAGAAGTATAAGCAACTGAAGAAAACTGCATAAATTCTTTTTTCCTCTTAAAAGTTTAATGTTCCACAATTGGCTGCTGTGTTCTTAATTTTTGTCATCTGTTCCAAATTTGATTTTTGGCAACCTGAAGTAAGGACAAACAAATAATCTGTTGCTAATTTCCTACAGATGTAGTTTTTCTTTTCCCTAATCTAATTAGACATTGCAGAAAAAGTAAAGGAATTTGTCTTGGTTTTAAGTAGACTGGTGTATCTACAAAGAAATTGGCTATTTTAAAAGCCCCATTCATTAATCACAATTTGTACAGCAACATCTTCACTGGAAACTGCAACTAAAGCATACAACTCCCTGCAGCACTTTTGACAAAATTTGGTAACATCATGAGACAAGAACTCTCAATTCTCAACTCAGGGCTAGTGGCTTGGTCCAAGACTGCTTCTTCAGAGAGGTATGTTGCCTAGATTTACTTGGTCATTGATCCATGGTATTTTGTCTCTTCCAGACCAATCTAGTAAGAGTTCCAACCACTGAGCAACCATTTTCTTAGCTTGTCTGTATCAATGAAATAATTTTTTCTCAATAAATCCTACCATAAACACAAATATTTTTCTAAAGTGCTGTGGAACCAGCATGAAAGCCCTGAGATTTATTTTTAAACATGGTTATTTACACAGGACCCAATTCAAACTGTCTTCTACAACTGATGAAGTCTGTGATAACGACATCTCTAATTAATGCATGTAAAGAGGCAGGAGGGGAAGCTAGAAGGGTTAAAAAGGTCACTGGACTGCAAACAGCTTCCATCAGCAACAGCAGCTGTTCTACTGTTAGCATTACTAATCAAAACAGCGTATGTACATACACACACAGAAGTCTAACCATTTTAAGAGGGTACCAGCTCAGCTGACTACCACTGCCTCCAGCTCATATTCTCTTCTTGTAATAGGCAAGAGCCTACCGCAACTGGAGAGTGAAGGCTGATGAATCTTGAACTGTGTGCCTTCACCTTAAAAAGTTGGAACAGCTAGAGAACAGAAACCATCAAGTGTTTGGTATCTCCAGAAGACAAGGGAAGAAAGGCCAAGCACACCACAGGCAAATTCTAACTGATATAGTACAACTTTGCTGGAGACAGTCATCTCACTACTGCCACATGCAAGGGGCTACCAGGAAAGTTTCTGAAGAAGCAGTTTTAACTGCAGATAAATGCATTTGGGATAGCAGAGATCGATTCATTCAGTTGCTCATCCACAAAAGACTCCAACGTCACAGAGCAACCAGAAAGAACAGCATTTAGGCATAGACAATGCCTTTAGTGTTCATACTTAAAGTAACAAAATATACTGTAACTGTAATTTTTTAGTTGATACCAACTTTGCCAGCCAGCTGTGTCAAACAAGGCATGTATCATGCTGTCCATTTTCCTGTTCCTTCCAGAAAGGGAACTTTTAATCTTATTCGTCGGTGTGAGGCAAAGCTGAAAGGCAGTCTCAGAAGATAAATATATTCTTACGTGCTTTACAGCTCTTCCTACACTTTAATTAGTGACCTCCTATGTGGAAAAAAGTTACAGGGTAAATTCTAAATTCATGGCTATGAAAGAAGTCAGATATATTGATTGGAGAATCGAGATTTACCAATACAAGGATAACATTCAGGTTCTCATTTCCCTGTCACTTAGTTTAAATCTATGTACCCCAATTTTTAAAACCTACCATTCCATGCATGTGCAGTAGTTCAAACTTTTAGAATGTCTCCCTTGGATTCCAATTCAAAATTTTTACAAAAACAAAAATGCCTTCCCATCATTTGCTTTGCAGATTCCATAAGTATAATGTGAAAAAAAGTTTAGGTGCTAGTTTTGCAGTCATTGGGAAGAGTGTATTAGTAATCTTTTCATACTAGTGCATAAAAATGATGAAAACTATTTTACTGTCGTGCATAAACTTCACGATAAATAGCCAAGCACATTTGATTACCAAAATACATAAGTATTGTGTATACTTGATAAACTGATATGTTTATCTCAGATGATGTTTTGAAAGCCTCCAAAAGTCTGACAAGTGAAGAGTCGTTTTACATGTATTTCAAGAACATTTGAAAACTGGACGGCTCATACTTCTTATGCCAACAAAATTGGAAGCCAAAGTAATTCTTCAAGATGATAAATATGGACAATTTCCCTTTACTGTTGACTTATTAAAAAACACTTTGTGACTTATAATTGGGAAAAAAAGAGGAAGAGATGGTCTAATTGTGTTTTGAATTAAGTCTTTCCATTGACTATTTTCAGCTTAGCAAAAGGATAACTGGAAACACTCCAGAATACATTTCGTGTACAAAACTAAGGACATAATTGAACTGGCAGAAAATGAAATTAATTTAAATTTTTTGAAGACTCTTTAGAAGAAACACAAAACAAATGTCTGTCATGCCTTGTTTGTTGCATATCTGTGACTACTCTCACAAATCAGAGACCAACATCCTTGGCATCTGCCAACCACACAAACATGGAACGCAGGGAAAACTACTCAAACCTTTAGCTCCCAAAATACAAGAGCCAAGAATGCTCTATTCCTCCAAGAGCTAAAATAGACCACAACTTGTTCTTTAAATCACCTACAAATAACATGTGAGGCTCATTAATCCAACCCTGTTCTAAGACACTGTTGCCTACCAAAGACTGTATCTACTATGGGTTGATTTCTCTGCATACAGAAACAGTTAACTGCATTTTCACACAATATAACATTTAGTAGTCGTACATAAAACATGGCCTACAATAATCTTTAAGGTGTAGAAAAGCTTCTGTGTTATGCCAGTGTGTAGCAAGCATTATTTTAGTGACATGTCCATACAAGAACCAAGGCAAAACCGCCATGGAACACAAACTTCGTCTTTCCTTATGCCCATTTCAAGTTTTCCACTTTATCCCACAGGATTTATTAGCCAATACAGATTTGTCTATGTGTGCTGAGCTTATGTTACAACCATTACTGTCATGCCCCCAAAGCTCCCTTGTTTTCCTCAAAATAAACGTTAACATTTACACTGCCACTTTCTCTGCCAAGTAAAGCAAAGAACCTGTGGTTTTAATGCACTGGCAGTCCCCTGTCATGACTTTCACCTCTTATACATCAAGCCTAAAACTACAATGAATTTAAGTAAAAGCTTAAAAAAAAAAATCATGTAGCATTACCAACTGCTAAATTATGCATTATCTTCATATGTAAGTCAGAATCTCTCAGCTGTGCAAACTGGGTTATAGACATAAAGAACTCCATGTTGGGAGCAGGAGGAGGGGGAGTGATGCTGTACTGTGCCAGACCAGATGGCAGATTTCAAACTTATCTGCAACCTCGTCACTGAGTATATGCAGGACAGTAACAATGACTGTCCATGAATGGACCCTTTCACCGCCCAGACATAACTAGCTACACAAGCATGACCAACACAGTTCTCTATTCTCTCCCCACTACTTTCTTCTCCTATTGCTCTAGCACAGCTCACTGAAAATAGAGACAAGTTCTTGGTGGCAGAGGGGCCAAAGGAAGAAGGCAAAAGATAATATGGATGGGTGGAAGGGACAAGTTAGTCGTATAGTCATCACCCGCCTGACCTTTAACTCATGCTATTACATCACTCATTTGGTCTACATTCAAGTAAAGTATCCCACACGCAGAAACCAACATTTAAAGTGTATGCTACTCATTACATAACTAAAAGTATAGAAGACAAAACGTAACCTACCAATTTAAGAAAGAATACTGTTCAAGCAAGGATTTGGGAAATAATGTTGTGAAGCCCAAATTTCAATTTAGCAAAAATTACGGGAGGTTGGGGTGGGGTGGAAACAGCTCTTCTCATACAGCAATGCTTAGAGGAGACTAAAGACAAGAACATAAATGCAGACAGGCAACACTTAGTACCACCAAGACAAGATCTTGAGACTACGAAGCAATAGTCTTTAAAGACATTAGTGTTCACAGCATCCAAAGAGATAGTGTTAAGAACTGTTATGAAAGGGTGAAAATTAAACAAATCATGATGACAACAAATAAAACCATGATTTTAGACAAACTAGGGAATTCCAGTCAACTCTCCTGTAAGTGGCATGGAGACAAATTCAGAATGAGAACAAGGATGGTCCTGGCCAACAGAACCACTGAGAGTTATCATCTGTCATAATGCTGATGCATCTTCAACCCCAGGAAGTTCCTCCAGCACAGACTGCTAAGAAGGACAAGGAAGACAGTGACCCTAAGGTGCCTGTCCAATGGCTCAGGCAAAAAGATTTTGATAATCCATGACCACCAGTGAGTGCATTCCTGCTTTCCCTTCCAGCCTGCAGTTCTTGGCTACAATCCCCCTACTGTGCATCAGCACACATCAGACCGCTCTGAGCCTATGCAATTCATCCAAATAACACAGAATGAGCCCCAGAATAAAAGTGGTAAGTTTTGGTGTGTTAAGTACCAGTAAGTGCTAAAGCTGGGACAAGGGAGGAGGTGAAACAGTGTAAATAAAAGCTTCGGGGAAGGAAGAAAGAGAGGAAAGGGAAGTGACATCCTCTCATTTTCAGTGGTTGTGGAATTGCAGCCTCTTTCCATAAGATTTGTCAGTATTATCAGTCAGAAAGTATACTAGACTATACATACCTTCAGTGGGCCAGTGCATGGCAATTCTTTTACAGGATTTCCCTACATTTCCAGGTCAGAGAGCTCTTAAATGCACAGCAGAATTACTTTTTATGATAAAATACTTAAGTTAATAACTGCAAATCTTAATTTCCTTTTTCAGACAAACATTTCCTCCTATCAAAACAGTCTTCCGTTTTACTTTGTTTTATTGGAATCACAAGAGGAAGACCATAACATTAGGTTGTGGAAGAAAGGATGACTTTTTGAAGTACCTATACTGCCTGGAACTGACAGAAAGGATCAGTCAAAAGGGCAGAGCTGCCAAGTCACTGACCTCTTTCGTAAGAGCCATAGCAGCAAAGAAAAATTTTAAAGGTCAGCTCCGCTACAGACAGTCTTAAGGAAGACAGGCAAAAAGAAAAGAGCTAACTTGAAGCACAATGTGAGAATTATAAATCTCAAAACAGATCTGCTGTGACCATGAAGTAATAGCCTCCCTCACTTTCTGCATAAAAACTGGTGTTTTTCCCTACATGGGCACTACATCTTGTCATCTTCATAGAGGGATGTCCTCTATTAGAAACAGCACCATTGAGTCAACTGTGTGGGTGGGAGGGTAGAATTCAGCCCTACTAGGAAAAGGTGTTTTGGTTCACAACCTAGCCATGAAAATTAATAAACCCCTAACAGTAGTTTTCAGGCACTAAATGAATTAAAAAGGAAATAAACTCCTTTGTTAGTACCCAATGATTCCACCAAAGAATCCTTGGGTTTCTGCTCATTTACAAGGTGAATTTCATTTTAAAACCACCACCACAGAATCTATCACAAACTCCAAACAAATGTGATTTTCCCCTTTTCCATTCACCAGTGCTGAGGAAAAAAAAGTTGCTTCACAGTAAGAAGTCCCATTCCATTACATAACAGTTTTAATACTGAATAGTTGAATACAATTCTGAAAACTTGGGGAAAATTTGAGTTGAACATCTTCCTCAGGCTACTGAAATTAAAAAGAACAGATAGAACAAAACCAAAGCAGAACTGTTAATGAATGTAGAATTTTCTTCTGCTCTCAAGAGGAGAGCAGAATTTGGTTCTCAAATTACTAACACTTTCTGGTTACTGCCTTCAAAGGAATCACTCTTATCAAGTTATCTGGGCAGAAGAACAATAGCCACATTCTTATGAGAAGCAATCACTGGGTTTACAAAGGCAGCTCTCATTTGTCTTTGTGAGAAAAGCTTTTGGGGGTGATTTTGAGTCTTGCAGTCAGTGGCTAAGAGCTCAGAAAGCAACTGAGAAAGCAACTGGAACACTTGCAGCAATATAGATTAGCTTCCTGTGAAGACAAAGCAACTTCTTGACCTCTGTCTCTTGATTCACCAACATCACTTTACTTAAGTGCAGCATGTGGTTTGTTGATTACTCATGCCATGCGAAGAACTGAAAAATCTGAGAGACACGAAGGGCAATCTTGCTCGTGCCTCAAGGATATCACTCCTGAAGTAAGAGGGGCTGAGATCTAGATGGAGACCTGCAAAATCAACTGCAGAAAACATCCTGCATTTTTAAAAATAAAGAAATGCAAAATTCAAGTTTTTCTTGTGCTATGCAAGTTGCAGAAGTGTAATTGATTCAAGTAAGTCATCTTTATAACATGAGAGACAAAAATGCAATACTGCCTAACTTTCTGCATTTAAAAAAAGAAGACATACCAGCACAAATAAGTCAGAGATTAAAAAAACCCCACCACTAAAAATAAGCCTTGTCATACCACAAAAAGACAAATGACTGACAAACAAACAATATAATCAATGATTGTCATAGGCTGGCTCCAACACTTAGGCCTACAGCAATAATGCAAAGGTTTGCATTTTAATTTTCCAAAGAGAAAAGGACACATTTACATATACCTGTTTTGCTTCACTCAATACAAATCTCCAATAAAAACATACTGAACAATAACTTTGTATACAAAAAGGAAGTTCAACTAAACTGTCACTCATTCATTTCTCACCATTTCAAATAAAGATTTAAATCTAAGTGTGACCTTGATGAGTTGATCATTAGACTGACAAGCCTGCATCATTCACTCTTTACATCAGATGAACTTTTGCTGCAGATGGGTAGAGGCATGCTTTCAGCACAGCTCATTGAAATTAGTGTTAATTATTGATTAGAATAAACTCAGCTTGTTCCAGTTTTCTCCCATAAAAGAGAACACACATATTAGTACAACTGACTTTTGAACAGGCCAGATTTCTGTTTCGGAGAATATTTCTGCAAGACAGCTTCTAGTTTAAGTTCTCTAAATTCACCGGAACGTTTTCCCCATTTCCTCACACGAGTCACCAGCGCTTTTCAACGTTCCCCAAACTGACTGGTTTTTTACTGAAAAGTTTCCTCTCTGATTAAGCAACACTGAGGCACCAAAATCCCAAATGAACATCTGCTATTGGTGTATCCCAGCCCAGTTGTTTTTCTGTGTTGTGTGTTGCTTCAAAGAGTTCTCCCTGTCGTATATTAAACAAGAATATTAAGTAGCAGCAAATTACCGGTATAGTATAGCTCCAGATAGGCACTCATAAATTGCTCCATGTGCTTTAGGTATTCAGTGTACTGTAACATGAATGTAGTCTTGTCAGTTGTACTTTTTTTTTTTTCACAGCTATGCACTCCTCAGATTTAAATTAAAAGCAATATATGAGATTTACTTAGAATAAAAACATTAGCTATAAAACATGAAAATCCATGACTGGCTTTGGAGGAGGAAGAGATGAGGAAAGCCCTTAAAAAAAAACAAACCAGGAAGTACACATTCTTTAAAAAGATTCCTTGCATACACAAACAGAGAAAGAAGTAGCCACAGCATGTGCAGTCCACGCAAAAGCAACCTTCATCTTTAATCAACCCCACTGCACTGAAAATGTTTAGCTAGTAGTGTCAGTGGGGGTGGGGGTGTGGAAAGAGTTTGAAAAAACAAAAAAACCCAAACCAAACCAAAATCTTGAATTAGTGACACTCTACCTCAGTGATTGGTTGCCCTTGTGATGTCAAGTCCAGTTCCTGAGGTCTCGTCACCTTGTCGATATCCAAGGAGTCCATGCTGGAAGCTGCAGAGGTTACGCTGGAACGGGAGGAGTTACTGATTGAGCGCACCTCAGCATCACTCACTGTGCCAGCAGATGCTGTCCTCCTGTGCTGAGCAGTAACTACTGGTTTGGTGTCTTCTGCAACAGACTGTTGGGCTGCCTCATCCATGCTCAAAGAGGCCTTCTCTAACTGTGCAGTGATGTCATCCAAAGATACGTTAGCATGTGATGGTTTAGTCACCTTACCAGATGAGGAGGATAATCCTTTCATGCTGCTGTGCTTAGTAGAAGGTCGGCTAGCAGGTGGTTTCTGAGCTTTGGATTCTGTGGCAAGGCGTTTCACTGCAGCATTGTTTGCTGAATGAGACCCAATGCTGCTGAGCTCCTGCTCTATGGAACAGAGATCAGCCATGAGGGCATCTAGATCCACAGTCTCCCCCTGATTCAGGGCTTCTGCAACAAACAAGAGTTTTCAGTACATGTGGAGTTACTTAATTTGTCTGTGCAACTCTTCACTTTGTGTTATCAAATTTAAAAGGGTAAGGGAGCAAAGGAAGCTGTATTTTCTTTTCCCATCTGTATTGCAAAATCTCTGCTCACTGTTAAGCAGAAATTTATCTGCACTACTACTCTTGACCAGTCTAAACGCAATTAAAAAACCCAACTATTTAGGTTAAATACATTTGCTGACAGAAGAAATCTATGAATGTTCAGATTACATTTGAGAAGTTTAAAATGCTATCCCGTGAACAGAATCTAAACATACATTCGTATAATATCATGCCTCAAATTTTCAAAAAAGTGTAAGTGTTTTGCTAAGCATTTTCTGCTAAAGCAATGCAAGGTATGTAACTGCTTTAAAAAAACAAAACCAAAAAACCCCACAAAATACTATACACATACTCAAGCCTTTAAATTAAGGCTTCCTCTATTACAACCAGGGGAAGCTATTTTAAGACAAGGAAAAACATGATTTTTGTTTAATGTGAAATCATTCTGTAGCTATATTCCTGCATCTTGTCCCAAGAAACAAGATGCTTTCTTCCTGTTTAACAGATACACATCAATTCATTCTTTCATGAGACCAGATCCCAGAACGTGTATTTCTGTGCAAACACTACACTACAATTCTCAGATACTAGGTGCTGTAAAAGATACTGCTTTAGGATACTCAAAATTCTGTGCCATCAGAAAGCAACACCTTCAGCAAAGATGTTCTCACTTCAGCTAGGAGTGTATTTAAACACTCTTATATTTTACAAAGTTCTCATTTATAGCTGGAACAAGTTTTTTTCCTAAACTAATAATTGAGGGGATAAATAATTCAACAAACCATTCAAATTGTACATGGAGAAGCGATATGAGAAGTTGGCAAGATTGGTTTCCTGACGGAGAGGTGATCTCTTCACTGGTGCAACAGGCTTGTCTGTATCCAAACTCTGAAAAAGACAAAAAAAGGGCAGAATAAAGTTTGACAAGTAACTGGACAAGCAAATCTTCAAGATGAATGAAAATTAATTTTCTCTAACAGAAATTTCCAAAAACTCCTGCCATATTAAAAAACCAAAAACCTCTTTTTCAGGCTTGACTGAAAACATACATCACCATACCACAGAGATTTAGCGTCAGATATTCAATGGAGAAGAGATGTGAAATACATTCTGGTTTTTTTAGAATCAAACGGATGGAAGCATATTCTACATGCATTTTTAAGTGGTGTTACGTACTACCTCATGTTGAAACACAGACAGCTGGCTTACCTGTAACAACTCCTCTGTAGCAAATCGCACAAGTATCTAAACACATCCAAACTGTGGCACCCTCTCCAAAAATGCACCATTAGCTTATGAGCCTAATCATGGCATAAGCACAAAAAAGCATTCAATTAAGAATTCTATTTTATTAAAAAGCATTTTAAATTGGCTAAATTCAGGCTTTTTTTCTCAATAAGCCTTTCCTGTGAAAAACATTACATTGTGAAAACAAACCCCACCCAGTTTATGTAGGATAAATTTTTTTAGAAAAACTAATACAGGTTAAAAAAAAAAGATACAAGACATCTTTCTACTCAATACATTGAATTGTTATGTTATGAAGGCTAATACAGGCATAATATTATAAGAAATACCAGCATTTTTGTAAGTAGCAAGCAAGAGGGTACCATGATCCAGCTGGTGACCCAAATGGTGCATGACAAGGTCTGGAGCTGCTGCCCCTGGAGTGACAAGTGTTAGATGGGGAATCTAGCTCTTGCTGTCGTTGAGCCTTGACAGGCCAGCAGAGGGTCTGAATTTAAGCAATGCTTGTACTGATAAAGCTTTCCTGAAGATAAGCTTGTCTGAAAGAAAAGCATCTTCTAGCTCCAACAGAAGAAAGTTTCTCATCTAAGCTTTTAATTTCCATTTTCCAAATCTTTACTCAAGCCTGTGTTAAAAATCAAATGCACTATTTTTTTCCCTAATATTTATTTTTGCTGAATTCACTTCTCAGTTTGGCTTGAACTTAAAAAAAACCCTAAACAAACAAACAAGAAACCCCACGCCAAACCAAAACACAACCACAAAAATCCCCACTTTGTTAGGAGGTCAATCACCACTTAATGAGGAGAAGCTAGTGATGCAGCCTTGCCTACCATCAGGTGGAAAAAAAAAAAATCTCACCTCTAGTACCTCTAATGGAGCTTACATATTGTCCCACACAGAATAGCTAAATAATAATAATAAAAACAACAACAATAATAATAATAATTTAAAAATCTATAACCCTGGAGGCAGCAGTGAAACTGGAGGCAGAAGAGGCAAGTTAGGGCGCATTATTTCAGACTGAACCCATAGACTGCCACAAAAGATCTCCTGTAAAGCAAATACATTCTGACTAAAAGCACCTAAAACGTGTTTTACTGAATTTAATAATAATTAAGTTATTTCACATCCTTGGGAACACATGTGATATGCTCTCAGTTACCAGAGCACATTCTCCATAACACATTATGATGCTAAACTAGCAGTTTGGAGAACTGCCGAAAACTGCAACCAAAAGCTTAGTTCTGAATGATCATGAGAAGCAAGGTAAGATTTCCTTCATTTAACCTGCACCACAGAGCAGGATAACTAGGGCCGGATATATGTTAATGCACTCTGCATCAGTGCCAAACTCTGCTCACATATGCTCCAAATTTTGTGACTACATTTTAAATGCTTGCATTAGATGAACAGTTAGAGAGGGCACAGTGAATTCAAATGATCTCATAGGCATCTTAACAATTACAAATCTTTTTAAAAGCACTTCCATCTGGAAAGGAATGTGGGTCTTACTTTCAATCCTCCCAAAACAAACATCTAGGAAATCTAAAAAGGAAGTTAATGTTCAAGCAACTCAGGGAAAAAAAAACCTTTCCTCCTACTGCTCCTAGAATCCAGATGATAAATAGCAACAAGTGTTGAGACTACAGGAGAATGCACTTTGTAGCTTATTAGCTCTAACCACCCCCCTTTATTGGGACTTTATTGGGACAGCTGCATCAAGACACAATCACTTTCCAAACAAACGAACTGAGACACAAGTAACTGCATTAACTTGTTTATACAAAACCATATGAGGTCACTCAAAGTTTTGGCAGAAATGTCATTTCTCAGTAGTCGCAAAAGATAGAATGGCAACTGTCAGGCTATGCTGCAGACTGTGTTGTACAGCAATATGAAAGTGAGAAACAAATAACGTGGGTCTTCCCCTTAATTATCTGTTAGTAGGTTTTAAGAATTTTGCGTGGATCAGCACACAAATTGAGACATCACCATAAGTCTGTATGTCAATAGCGTAGCTGTAAGCCCTAAGTGTGCTTATATATCTACGCTGCTCATACCTGAAAAAATGGGGCAGAGTACAAAAGGTCTCAGATCAATTACCTATTGTGCTCCTCTGAAGATCCTCACTTGAGGTAATTTACAGAGCCCATGCCATCAAAACAGCTCCTGCTTACCATTAAAAATCCTTCACAGGGAGTTAAAAAAACAAGAATTACAATATAAAGATTTATTTCACACTGTCTTCCATTCATCTCAAAAGGCAGGATCCTTTATTGCCCTGCATGCACAAGTTCAGAAAAAAAAGTGATTTTCCCCTAGAGTGCTATGTACATTTAGATCTTGCAGGCAGAGATTTAACTAGAAGATAAGACAGATGAGCCTGAATTTGAAATGCCGTCACATGATTAGCTCAATTTTCCTTCAGTCTTTGGGTAAGATGAAGATGAGAAAAGCTACCTCTTCTCTAGCTTACTGAAACTTAAGGTATCATACCTTTGCTTAAGTCTACGTGACAAAGAGGGAGAAGATGAAACATGTTAGTCAAGAGGGCCAGCTCACACAGCTGAAAAAAACATAGCAGGCAGTCACAGAGAAATGGCCTATCACCCCAAGAGTCTGGCATACCATGCAAAATGCAAGATCTGCTTGTGAAGGAAAGGAAAAAACACTAAAAAAAAAAGGAAGTGCCAAAAGATGATGTCCTTTCAGCTGCCTCTCCGATGCAGGAAGAGTACTCTGGAATAATGGTGAGTCCTCTAGGGTGTATCAGGGCACCCTAACATGTCATCAATGGCAACATTCACAATTTCTTGTTCCTTATTGCTGTTCAGGTGCAACAAATAAATGCTGTCATAGCTGGACAATATCCAGCCATGTGTATGGAGATATAGCCTACCTCTAGCCAGCCAGCTAAAGTCAGTGTTTCTCTATATACATGAGGACAAAATACCAATTCCATAGTTGTCAGAAGAAATCATACCCTTTGGGAAAGGTCAAACTAGCAGGTCGTGAAAAATGAATTTAACAACTTTGAGATGGGGAAAACAAGCCACTTTAGAAATCTTTAAAGAGTACTGAGCTGGTCACATGCTACAGTCTACCTTGCTTCAAGTGGCAGTGCTAAGTAGTTAGCATCCAACTGAAAAGAAACATGTAATACTTGTAAAGAATTATTCTGGGATATGATTGAAACCTCGCTAACCTGCGTGAGTTTGTCCAGTTCCCCCAGCCAGGCCCCAAACATCTTGTCCAGATCCTGATCTTCCTTATCACTATCTTCTTCCGCACCATGGTCAAGTTCTTCATCTGATAATTGCTCCATCTGAAAAAAATTAAAGATTGATATTCAAATTGTATCAGTGTCTAAGAAAATTGGTGTCAGCTACTAAGTTTCTAAAAAAGTGTTCTGAAGTCAAAGCACATGTCTGTCCATAAGCTTTATAAAAATTGCATACATTCACAGTTTATTACCCTGCTGAAAAGTAAAGAGTTAGTGTGAAAGCTGCAATGGATAATTACAAAGCCATTCTTGAAGCTCACTTTTGTCAGAACCTTGCAGAAAAAGATGAAGAACAGAGTATACAATATTTAATACACCATCAGAAATTATTTCGTGCTAGCCTTGCACGTGCATTCATTGCCAGCTATTGTTGGCAAAGTCTATTGACTTTACATTACAAAAATTCAACTCCTGTCCAAGGAATTCAGCTGACCACAGTTAAGCAACACCATTCAACCCACAGGAAGTGCAGTCTCACTGTACTGCAAATAGCTGACTCTACACAGTCTGTAAACAGAAATGCTTAAACAGGCCACAGAGAATGCCAGCAATACATCCCATGAGACAGTTTAAATCTTGGACACTGTCCAGATCACTTCAGTGATACTGCACAGTTTTTACCCAACAAAGAAACTCCTCCCTGGAAGCAGAAAGTCGTGATTACAGCTATCAGACCCTCCTTCATTCAACAAATTCGAGTGACCAAGATAAAGACTTAATTTCTCCAAAGGTTATCTTTTATCACCTCAAAGGAAATTAATCTTTTGTTAAACAAGCCTCTATTCTCTTCCCCAAACATGTCCTCCAAGCCCCTTACATGGAGTTGACACACATGCCTTCCTGGGTACATCCACACTGTTAAACCCAGGATCCGGTTCAGAATGAACGTTTACATACTTGGGAGGAAAATTACATAGGCAACAATTTGGGAGTGATCAGGCACTACAGAAGAGCAAATCCTAGAGATGTGCTATAGAATGTCCAGAGAGACATGAGAACAGATCGCCACCAAGAGCTACACAAAAAATTCATGGTGTGCTGTACAGCTTGATTTGGTCAAGTCACAAGCTACACAGTAATTTGCTACATAGTTTTCAGAAAGCTCCAGTTCACATTTCATAGATTTAAAAGCAAACTTTCTAAATGCTAGTCTTCAGGAAAAGACAAATCTTGGTTTGAAAGACATCAGTGTTGCAAAGTTGAACTGATGAGAGATGTAATGAAAGATGATAAAGGGGATCTCAGAAGAAAACTGTTCGATCCGGTTTTGACTTTATATGACAATAGTTCATGCAAAAAACCTCCATGATTTAAAAACAGCCCTTCCTTCTATTTATATATTGCTTATATTTCACTTTACCTTGATAAAATAATCAGGGAACAGGAGATTTCAGAGGTGATCTACAATTCTGAGGTCAGCAGAAGCCAGTGCCTCCCACAGATGCAAGATACTGCCATCCAGTTGCTCTAGGCAAAGCAGCTTCAGTCTCCTACTGAGATTTTACTTTTGTGGGAGAGCACAATGCAGCTGCTTACCTTAAAAGGGACAATAATACTAAAGCTAACCTGGCATGGCATACTGCACCAAGCAAACACTGAACAGATTAAATTCACCATCTGAATCTCATTTCTTCCAACACTTGTTCTGAGTCCTGTTAAGTACTTCCAGCACTCCAGGGAAGGGAAGGAAGCTCTTCCTAAAATCTAAAAGTAATGCTGAAATCCAAAAAATGCCAATATACTTATGTAATAGAGCTGCATCCTTCCACCAAGACTGCACCAGTTTTTATGTTCCGTAAGTCAGGCATGCCTTCCCCTGCAAGATTCCTCTCCATGATGTCACCTGAAAGCTCTTCCACATACAGAATTAGAGACAGCAGGGTAGCAGCAACTCATACTCTGCCTGGACTTCTGCAAAACAGACAGAAACTGGATTCCACCTCCATGCCCCTTCAAAGCTTTGCTTTTATACAGACCAGAAATATTGTAAATTCAAGACAAAACACATCATACTTAAGGTGACATGTTCAAACTGCTGTAACAGTGTTCACATTCAACAACATCGCATTTCTCAATGTCTAGGTACACTTGAAGCAAAGGCTAAGGGAAGCTATTAAAGGCATGCCTCAGGAAATATGACTATGAACTGGCAAATCAAATGAATGGAAACTGTGATATAAAACAGACAGAGCTCAGTATTTACAGATACTTTACACTGCTAGCCTTTCCCTCTTTGAGCTGTTTTTGCCACTTAATCTACAGTTAGATGGGACTTGCCTTGCAGTGCATTCATTCTATGGCACTGTTCATAACTCATCCTTTCATTAAGAGAGAAGCTTGTTCTTTTTACTAATATTTCTGACAATCTAAGCTGTGGAAAGAAACCAGCATTCTCAATTTCCCATAAGCTGTTGCTTTAGCTATTTTAGCTTGGCATCAGAGACACTGCTTTAGTTCCAGTTACTCTGAAGACAGAATTAGCAGCCTAAAGAAAACTTTTACAAGTAAAGTACTGTCGTGTCAGCAAGTTTGGCACTAAACCCTGTAGTATTTGCCAGCTCCTTGTAGTCCCCACCCAAGCTTCCTAACGTCAGCTGCATTTCCTATGAGCCTGTCAACGTTTGCTTGCAAAAGGCACACAGAGGATAGTGTCTCGCTTAAGAAACCGCTAATATTAGCTTGCTAGTTCTGTAAAAGGGATCTCTCTTAGCACAAGCTCCCCTACTGGAAGGAGATATTCCAAAGGACATTAATTAAAGGATTAATTCAATAAATTAAGGCAGAGACAAAATGCTCAGATAACACTATCTGAACTTTTTGACATAAGAATTCGAAACAGTAACAACTCAAAAAAAGTGCACATTCCAATTAAAAAGCTTGAAATTTTCCTTTTTACAGCCATTTTCTTTCTCACTGTTGTTGATCACAGCAAACATGTACCATTCTTTAGCAAATCGTGATCTAACGGCGAGTTATCACACCTTTCTAAGGATATGACATTGTTATTTATAACAAGAAAGAAAAATGGCATATGTTTAAAGGGTTGGGGAGGTTGTGTGTGCTTTGTATTGTTGTTTTGTTTGTTTTTAAAGAGTCATTTAGAACTATATTAGATCTAAGAAATGGAAAAGGAATAACTGTTCTAGTGTGACACCATGAAGTAAGCCACTCATATTTCTAGAGCATTTGCAGGGTAGCAGAGTTTAGGTAGCTGTTGCCTCTAGATAAAATAAGGTACCAACATGGTATAGTCTTCCATATGCAAGTAAGGCTTCCTGCACTGAAGTGTGGTCTACGGACTATTTCATTATCCACTATGGACTGCATCAGTCAACTTTATCTGTTTGAAATGCTATTTAAACAGGCAGACTCATAATAGCTTTAAGTCAACTGTCTAGTTTCCAAAACAGTTCATTAGGTTTTTTCACTTTTAAATGCATGAAGCACAGTATTCTAATATTGTTTTATGAAAAATCACTGAGGCTTTCATTAGAAGTCACCAGTTGCAATAGTTAATCATAATCTACTATTTTAATTACACTGTCAGGAAAAAAAAAACCCACAAAAAACAAACTTACCAATAATTTAGAAAAAAAGAACCATTTACTCTTTCAACCTGATTGTTATGCAAGCCATTATAGCTTTCAGTATGCCAGGACAAATGTGAGATGATGTGATATCAAAACACATAAGGAAAGATGAAAAGCCCAAGAACAATGCTTCAAATACACCATTTTGACATTTTCAAGAAAGACACCATTGCAGAATTCTGAAACTAACAAATTGCTGTCATCAGAAAGCAACAGCTTTGAGACAGAGGTAAGTTATAATCAAAAGTGTACTTAAAGTGCCTTTCACTGAGGCCCCATTCTGCAGACTTGCACTTTGAGACGGTAGTTCCTGCCTTAAATCAACCCAGTTCAAGAGAATAGGATATTATTATATTAACAATATTTCCTTATAATGAAAACACTCTGCACTGAAAAAAAAGTAGTTGTAAAAGAGTAAGACTGCAGGATTTGTTTACATCACACTTAATTAACAATGGAAAGATTATCAGAGAAACAAAAATAGAATTCTGTGTCCTACTAGAAATGCCAATGTGATTAAAGGTTCAGCAACAATAACGCGTTTATTCACTATAATTTCAGAAGCACTGTAATAAGCATTTTGAACTAGAGATGCTTAAGTATGTTCAAAGGCAACTGACAGCATAAAACCCCAAAACAAAAACAAACCATCTTTCAGGCAACTGATGTTTTCACCCCCAATCTTTTTTATTATTTAAACACAAGCCTGTACAAGCTCATGCTTGTTACTGAACTAAGGATCTTTTTCCTAAAAATAACTATTGAATTTGTTACA
The DNA here is from genome assembly GCF_947461875.1 of Haliaeetus albicilla. NCBI lineage: Eukaryota > Metazoa > Chordata > Aves > Accipitriformes > Accipitridae > Haliaeetus > Haliaeetus albicilla. The sequence continues at coordinate 28,982,297 of NC_091486.1, forward strand.
AATCTATTACAGGAATGCAGTAGACAATACACAAACATTCAAAACACCATCTGAACAAGTAACTGGATTTCTGCATTTTAAAATCTAGCCCCAGGAACCAAAAGGAGCTATATCACATACTCTGGTTTAGAAAACATACTCTGTTCAGAGCTGGTTTGGAAATCAAGAGTTGTTCTTCCATTTGTCATCATCTGTGTGTCATCATGCCAGTATCCATTTCTGTTCAAGAAGTTGTATATGACAGAACACTACAGTAGTATACCATATGAGCACATAAGCATAGTGTGCAGACATAAATACAGGAGTAAGATTCTAGCAGATATTCATTCACCTCTAATACTTGTTCACCTGAGTGCTTAAAGAATTGTTACACAGAAAAAAAATGTAAATGCTTTCACAAAACTGACAGCCAAAGCTCACATCCACATTTCTACACATTTTCTTGACACTCTGGTAAATAATTAAAGGTAGTTTGAGCACGTAAATTATTTGTTTCTTATTAATATTCTGTTCACATGACAGGGACCAAGCAAATCCAGCAAGTTCTTAAGTCAAAAATAAGAAAGTCTTGTGCTTTGACTGACATTTCTCCTTTGAATTTAATATTGCAGCACACTAAGTCAACAATACAGTGCAGATCATTTCCTTTAGCATTTCCATGTTTCTTCTTAATAAGCATAAAATATTCTGAAATTAACTACTCCTGAAAAAGTGATTTGGAGGGGGATTAGAAAGTTATGGAAAATTCTTAGTGTATTATCCAATGTCCTATAACCCAATTTACGTTAAGAGTAATCTAGATGAAAACCTGAACAAAAGAGCATTTGTTTTCTTTTAGCTTCAAACAGCATAGGAACTAGCTGAATACATCCCAAGGCTCCTACAGCACACAGACATTCCAATGCCTCTCAAATTCAAAAACTGAGGTACAAATCTGTCAGCCAAAAAAATTCAAATTCAAAACAACCCAAATAAAAATTTTATGTCAAGTGAAAGTTTCCTTCAATGTACTATTTTGAGCCAACTTTGAGCTTTGTTTTTCTTTTTTTAAACCATGCTTCAGGCAATAGTTTTCCAGGTTTGTAGTCACACAACTCAGTGAAAACACATTGAACGTCTGATAAAAGATAAAGCTTCAGCCACTTCAGTAAAAACAAAGAGACCTTTTATAACCAATAACCTCATATGTTTCTGAAATTACTCAGGCAATAATTTTAATAGTTAAAATTCTGCATTTATGTATTATACAAAGAAAGCATCTGTTGCCACATTTTAAAAATCAAATAATGTCTGTGCACTCTTTTGTGCCAGTTAAACAGGTAAACCTGTGTAAGCAATACAGCTTTAAATTGGAAAAATATAGAATCTGTGCCTTGCATACATGAAGAGATTCACATACTTAGAAGTACTGTGGGTGACCTCTTGAGGTCCTGGACAGCAATATCTACCTGCCTCAGTGTAAGATCCAAGAAAGAAATAGTTGCACCTAAACACACATCAATAGATTGAAGATATAATTAAGGTGTATAAATCATTCATAGTTACTAATGTATTTCAATACTGGGTCACTGGCTTATTAAGGAATGTGACAACCTCTGATTCAAGTCTACTACCTGTTTCCTGCCCTTCTTTCCCTCCCTCCGCAACTCATTAAGGATGTTTTCTTTACATCAACACATGATCTGCCACAATTCAACAGAACTGTCCTGTCAAACTCAACTGCATTCCAACTATCAAGGAAGCAAGGGACTCAGCATTACTTTTGGAAATAGGCTTTAATTCCTTACTTATTTCTTAAATAAACTAATTAGTAGCAATTTGGAAATAGGGTTGGCAAAAAGGAATGAACAAGTGTTTACACACATGGGGCTCTTTAAGCTGTTCTTCAAAATTAAAATAGGGCACTGGGCTTTAGCAATAAATCCTATTCTTCAAACATAGGAAGTCAAGAGCAGAACATGAGATGTACAAGACTCATTCAAAGCAACTAGTAGAACGAAGACAAATAATTATGGAATACATAAAAACAGCTTTAAAAGCAATGTGCAGTTTGAGCATATTTCACTTTCCAGTCTTGCTTGGTATTAGGCAGCTAGTCTGGACTGCAGAAATCCAACAAGTACAAAAACCCGACATCCTCACTGTAAGGCCTTATTCTCAGGTTTAGCTGGAGGTACAAAACTGGACAGCCCACAATATTCCCTCCCTTACCCACTGATCTGTGCAACATGCAAGAATATATCTTTTGAAACCACAGAAAAGAAATCTTTGTGTCTGAAAACGCATGTTTTGAATTGCAGACAGCCTAGAGTTTCAGTAAAAGACGGATTAAAAGCTGCTCAAAGTAACAGTTATTCAAACAGCCTGATTTCTAATTCTACTCCTAAAATTAAGCACATGCCTGTACAAGAACCTGCCTTTGCCTTTAGCTGTTTGTATTTTTTAAGCCCAGTCGAACAACAACCTTTTCACTAAATTCTTATAGAGAATATAAAGAAAACTATTTTTAAGTTTGTAATAAAAATAATTATAGCAACACAAGTGAACATATAACTTACATAAATTTTAGCAACTGCTAATGAAACAACTGTTTGAAAAAAACAACTGGAAGAAGAAAAAAGTCTTAATCAGCTATCAGATGTTAATATCAAAGCAAACTGTCTCACTGTTCCTGGACCACCCCCCCACCCCCCCCAATACATCAGTGCTGTATAAACTCCCCCTCTAACTTTAGTTGACACAAGCACCCACAATTTCCTGAAATAAACAAACTGAAGATACTGGAATGTTTACTTCATCATCTTGATTTCTAACAAACAATGGGAAATACTTCTGATGTGCCACAGAAAAATCACCCACAAAATACCCACCCGCCCACCCCTTCTTTGTTTGAAAGCTTGAAGAAAGAGGTAAGATACAAAGTGGATCAAGCAGAAGTCTACCCTATATTCCACGGGGTTGGTTTCTCATCATCACTTAAGCTGTCTTTGTATTATTACTATTTATATTGATTCTAGCTTTCCATAACTGCAGCCTAAAATTTTAAATTAGTCTCCAGAGGGTGACCCCTTGTATAATGAAACACATTTAAAAGATATTTCTTCCTGTAAGAGAGGGGACACACCAAAATTACTGAAACGTCTACTGAAGAATCTATCTAACTGCATCTGGAATTTGCACTGCTGAGAAGGCACACAGTAGAACCTTTATTCCCTCCAATATATTTCAGTGACCGTCTCACATCTAGCCAGGCAGATGTTGCCTTGAAAAGAAGGGGCTTTATCAATCATTGTGTCCCATTTCCTGAACCAAGATTCCAGCTGGAGTACCCAAGCAAACATTAAATTAATTCCCATAAAAAGAGCATCCTAGATTACATCATGTCTCACAGCAGATTCTTTATGAAGACAACCTGAAGACAGCTTTAAAAAACTGCTTAGCCAGAGATCATGAAAACAAGTTGCCTTAAGTAAAATATTTGTCAAGCAGAGTATAAAATATAGGTGTTCTCTGAAACAATGACACTCATTAGTTGCAGGAGCCAACGTCTTAGTCTTACCAGCTAAGACTAGAGCATTTTCAGTATGAAAACAGAGTGAGACTATGAAAGCTAGGAAAATGTGTAACTTTGAATCTGTATCAGTCTGCCTTCAGTAGGCAGAGAGGTACTTAAAAACATACATTAGCTCCAATTTTCCAGAATCTTCATGATGCAGTTATCATAAGACAAACACTATTGTAGCATCTCTTCCCATGCAGTTTTAGCTTTGGAATGATGTTCAAACGAAGAATAACAAACATTAACAAGTTGATGCAGAAAGAGAGTTTAATGCAGTAATGTCAAGAAGTGTATGTCTGTAAATAATTTTTTTTTACATAACTAATCTTTTTTAAATATTAGTAGGAAGTAGACGGAGTATGCATTTGTATTATAAATGAAAAAATATCTTAGAGCAGCTGCAACCTTGACAAAAAACAGCTAGATGTCAAAAAAAAGGTTTCATAGTCAAGTTAAACTTTATTACACAATTTGAGAACGTACAAATTCAAAGCTTTAAGAGGGTTATTTATGCTTGACTCCAGACAACACATACTTTGAACATGCTCATGACAGTATTTGAAGAGGACAGAAACACACGATCAGGTCAACCTGTCTTAGAGGTTTTTAGATAAATGGCGAATTTTGCTTGAGTAAATGATCATTAAAAAGCATCTCCTCCTTACCCACTGAAGGACCACAAGTGACTCACAAGTTCTGCTATTTCAGTCCTAAGTTGTTCTTTCAGAAGAATCCTTCCTACCAATCCTCAAGATTACACTTCCTCTGTGTTGCAGGCCATTAAACTTCCCCCAGGTTGAAGGCTGATGGAGCCTCTACAGTGAGTGAAAAATTACTAAGCAAAATAAATTTCAGATGCCTCTATGAGGTGATTCTTGGTCCATACAGATTAGGAAAAAGAAAAGCCCTCAGACATTTCTTGCCAATTTGATCTGAGGGATAGGGGCAGAACAGATTTCAGCCAACTCTAGCCACTATTTTGAGTGGACAGCAAGACAAGACTATGCAATCGTCTCAGAGTGAGGATTCCCTACCTCAGACCACAGGGCTCCTTGCTCTGCTTTCCCAATTCTAGCTATGGCCACAGATTTCAGGAAAACATAACACCCTTAAATATTTCATTAATTGTGAAGGGAAGGTTGGGGGGGTGGGGAGGAGATGTGCAGCAGCATAGGCAAAAGACAAACATTCCTGATCACAGCAGGCAGCTCACTTAAGTCCTGAAGCATAATATTCAATTCAATTACAGCTGTTATCCTAATACACAGCTGCAAATGATACGAGAACACTAAGGGCAATGTAGGCAACCCTTCTGTCCCCAGAGTACACAAAGGAAGTGGATGAGATATCCAGAAGTGCACATCTCCTAATGACATGGTAGACTCACACATACTGATCAGCCAGCCCGAAGCTCCACTAAAGCTTATATAAAACCTTTAGAAAAAGAAACGAAGAACTTGGATGTCTGAACTGTTACTGAAACTTCCCAAGGGCTTAATGATTCAAGTAAAAATGCAAGCCTTTAACATCTTTGTATGCATTTATCATCGAAACTACACCAGACATGTTGGAAGAATGAAGGAAGGAGTATTTCCATTTTCCAGATAAGGGCCAAGGCAAGGAATACAAAGCAAACTGCTCATGATTTGGGCAGACAGAACAAGGAAAACTGCATACGTCCATAACTGTACCTTCAGCAACATTCTGTATGTAAAAACAGAACATAAAATCTGACTAAAAAAGCACAGAAACATGCACAGTATTTTACATAACCGGTTAAAGGATTCTATTTTGAAATGAGGACATTTTCAGACATACTACTAACAACAGTCCAAATGATGATCCAAAAGGTCTAACACATTTTTCAAATAAAACAGCACCTAATTCTGCTGTGTCTCATTTGGCTCTCTCTTTCTTCTATAGCTGCTAGTGTTGATGGAATTAAGGAAAAAAAAAATCAAAACCAAGCAATAACACACAACAAAATCAAGGCTGTCTTATTCTGTAGGGGGGGCACACAACAGCCTTCAAAAGGATTCAACTGAGACATGAGCAAAACATCTTTTTGTGATGCAGATCTACATTCTTCCCTCTCCCCCTCCCGCAGTATACAGTTCCATCCCTGTGCTTGCTATTCAACATGCAGGTTGCATTGACTATTCTATTTACAGGCAATGCAAAAAGAGGTACTTCTATGTTGGTGCGATTGGTAAGGAAACCTAGCAAACAGGAAACTCCTTAATTCAGGATCAGCAGGTGACTGAACCAAGATGCATGAAACTGCATGAAGGGATGTCCACTCGGAAGGAGGGGATGTCTCAAACAATACATGAGAAGAGACACAGCATGAAAGAATGACATTGTATATACATCCATAGTTAAACTTAATGGGCACTGAAAACCACTTGTCAGCTGCATTTAAAGGAAACCACTTTACTACCACCACTAAACTAAGCACTAATTTAATAATGCAACAGAAGCAGGTGAGACTAGCCTGTGCACAGGTGCTGTACATTCATGCCATTCTGGCTACTCCCTGAATGACAGCTCCACAGGTACCCAATCTACCACACCGGCCTGTGGATCTTCTTTTCAATCCAGAGAAGCATTAGAAGACACACCGTAAATTAATTTCTATGAGCTTACTTGCTTCTTGCAACTTCATTCATTCCAGAAAAGTTTACATAGTCTCTCTTCTCCATCAGCAGACTAAGAATAGCAATGGATTTTGTGACAGTATTTGGCCTTACACATAGATCCCAGGAAATACCCAAATATTCTTGTAGCTGTGGCTCAGTAATAACAATCACCAGGCTGATAGCAGCACTTTTAGGCTCACCCTGCACTTGGGAAGGGAAGAAGCTCTTGCCAACCAATCAGTATAAAATTCACATCCCTTTACAGATCAGTCTATGTCTATTGTGCCTGTAGAGAGTCTTTTTCCACCAGGAATGAATACTCAAAGAAATTCATTTTTACACTCATACTAGGCTGTCTTTCAACTATAAGAAAGCAAAATAAAGCAAGTAACTACCAACTACATGTATAAGGTGGACATCTTAACAGTACTTCTAGAAGATGGTATATATATGAAAGATCAAACCAACCAGGAGGAGGGAGGTGCAAGAAAATCATTTAGGTCATAGGTCAAATTACAATACAGGTGAGGGTACGTCCTCATACCACTCTGAGCTACTCTATGCTTTAATACAGTTAAAAACTAATTTTTGCTCAAGGGACCCTCTCAAAGGTTAAAAATAATCATTATGCCAATGCTCACTTAAGATAACCATACCAGACACTGGCAATCTCTATAATGTGGGTACTATCTAGACTCAGAAGAAGTTGCCAAATCCCTTTCAACAAGGGCCTAGTGACAGCCTATGAACCATGGTTCAAAAAAAATGGAAGAGTAGTGCTTTAGCTATGATAAAGAAACAACATTCTCAACAGGTTGCTTTATATAAACTTTCATATCAGTGTATATATTCTTTACACTAACTTCAGCTGCAACAGGCTGGAAGTTGATTTAGGATTCCTGGGAAGAATTAAGATTACATTGTGAAAAGCTGTATTTCACTATAGCTGGAACTACCATCTCCAGGAAAAAAAAAAGAAAGAAAAAAACACAATTGTATATTTTTCAGAAAACCCACAAATAAATGCAATACACCTAAAGTACATAGGTGTTTCATTCTTAGCATTTATGAGTCAACACATTTTGTTTATAGCTAGCTGTTACAAAACAGCATAACGTTAAGAAACATCACTTTAAAAAATTGTTTAGAGGACAAGTAGGGAAATAATCTTTTAGCTGAAACATTATCAAAGAACAAAAAAGTGTATTCAGTTTAGAAGACACCTGATTTACTTTAAACCCACTCCTAACAAGCTGAGCAGAAGAACAACAACAACAACAACACTGGCTTAAACCAAAAATAAACCTATCTAAACAGCTTCCCCGGCTCAATTTTTACATTTTTAAGCCACTAGTAAGACCAGCTTTAAGTATTTAGATTGGCAGTCAACTTTCATCCTCCAACTTCATTGCAAACTGCAAGGAGGGACATTAAACCCCCCTCTAACCCCACCACTCTTTTTCATCACCAAGCTCTACACAGAAGGATGTCTGCCGAGGTGTGAGGCAGACGAGGATAGCCACTCTGATGAAAAAAAAAAAAAATGGATGTATGGCACTGCACCATGACATTACCAGAAAAGAAAGAAATGCTATGTAAGGAGATGCTTTTCCATGGAAAAGCTGTGCCTTGTGGGAGGCTTGGAAGGACTGCATAGCAGAAAAGCCCTGTGAGTCTAGGAGAAAGACTAATGTGGGGCACTGGACAGATGAGATCTAGCAGTCAAGACTGGAAAGAAAGGCTGGAAGTTAGCAGGAATGGGGCAGTTTTCTATGACAGGAAAGGGGAGGGGATCATTTGGCAGTAAACCAACTTTGCTCACTAGGTGGTGATGTGTGGCACATGGGCTGAAGGGTCCCTTGCCACACAACGAAATTTGGGAGCAGCTATGGGACATGAAAAGGAGAAAGTACAGACAAGTTCTTCATGATATGGATGTAGGTGGAAAAACATGTTTATGAATCTCACAGCTGCAGGAGAACCACTGCTTTGAGACAGTACTTTATCAGCGTCTTCCCCTGCGTCTTGCAGGTGATTAGGCACAATTTCGGATCCCCATAAACCTCACATGCAATAACAAGACAGAAAGCCAACTTCCTGCTGCATAAACTGCAACTCACAGTTTTCCTTGTTGCTACTGGAAGAATCCAAGTCGTATTTTGACACCACCACCAGGCAAGAAAAAAAAAATTCCCTTGAAGGAAGTCCTACACTTATATAACTCCTCCACACTCGCTCTTTTTCTCCTCAAAAAGTAAGAGGGAAGCCCTTCCAGAAGAGATTTCAATCCACAAAACAACTTCTGAGAGACATCTGGTTGAGCAGGGTGCCAAAGCCTGTAACAATTCCACCACCATTATTCTCTAGTAAAGCCTTATGCTGGTTTTGGCTGGGGTAGTTAGTTTTCTTCATAGTACCTAGTATGGGGCTATGTTTTGGATTTATGCTGAAAACAGCATTGATAACGCCAAGATATTTTCCTTACTGCTGAGCAGTGCCTACACAGTGTCAAGGCCTTTTCTGCTTCTCACACCACCTCACCCCACCAGCGAGGAGGCTGGGGGTGCACAAGAAGTTGGAAGGGGACCCAGCTGGGACAGCTGACCCCAACTGACCAAAGGGATATTCCAGACCATAAGACGTCATGCTCAGCATATCAAGCTGGGAGAAGAAGAAGGAAGTGGGGGACATTCAGAGTTATGGTGTTTGTCTTCCCAAGTAACCATTATGTGTGATAGAGCCCTGCTTTCCTGGAGATGGGTGAACACCTGCCTGCCGATAGGAAGTAGTGAACAAATTCCTTGTTTTGCTTTGCTTGCATGTGCGGTTTTTGCTTTACCTAGTAAACTCTCTTTATCTCAACCCATGTGTTTTCTCACTTCTACTCTTCCGATTCTCTCCCCTATCCTGCCATGGGAGAGTGAGCAAGCGGCTGGCTGGTGCTTAGGTGCCAGCTGGGGTTAAATGACAACAAGCCTGCAGAAATTGCTGAAGAGGAGAAAGTCTGTGAGCAGATATAGAAAGGCATGTTCACTGATAAAGGCTGAAAATACAGCTTAATTCTTATCCGCCATTTTAGCAGAATGTCACTGAAAAACTCTCTCCAAAGTTTCTTTAAAAAAAAAAAAGGAAAAAACTGACAATATTTCTCCCTGCATTTTTTCTTTTTAATACTTCCTTCACTTGGGATTTTGCTTGTACTGTTGATTCAACATCCTTTCTCTGGAAGGATGGTTTAATTATCTTAAACCAAGAAGTCCACATAATAACTCAAACCAGTATCAGCAATTTGAGGTATAAAGCTATGAAAATTTGTCACAGACTGCTAACAGGAATCTAAGCATTGCCTACTGAACACTGACCTTAATCTCTAGTTTATAAGCCTCCTGAAATTCATTAAAATTCTTTTTAATTGATTTTGTATACTTAAGATGAGCTCTAAAGATACATGTTCATACTGAAAAGCTGCATTATTTCAGTTTCTAAATAAATCTTGGCAGCAGAGAGTGAGGGAGGGAAGGGCGGAAAAAACACCAGTTCTGGACTCTACTCCCTGGAAAAAAGCACTTAAAGCAAGAAAGCAGCCTCAACATAAGAAAGTTTTGTTATGTCAAAGGTTAGAGGTGTCAAAAAGCCAGTTAAGCACCAACTGACGCATTCCAAAAGAACTTGATCTAGAATTTAATTACAGAGATTAAGACCAAATGTAAATATTTAGCACAGAATCAATGTTTTAAAGCACACATTCCTGAAAAAGCAAGAAAATCGGCTTCCATAGCAAAAAGGAAAAAAGAAAGTGTAAGTCAAGTCTCTGAGGAAGTGAATACGAAATTTCTATACAGTAGAACAACCATGGAAGACAGGACTGACAGCTGGGTCTTGTTAAGGAAGGACTTTAAACAGAAGGATTTAAATTCATGGGATTAGGCCAGCATTCCTAAGAAACACTGTTCAGATCCTAAGCGGCAGAGGTCTTGTCTAAACAGCTCAGCCCCTGAGTCACGTAAACAACTACTGTAAAGTCTGCTGCCACCACACTTGGTAGCTTTGTGAATGGAACTTTTCTTGCATATGGAAACTACAGACAGTAGTGTGCTTTGCTACTGCAACTGTGGGGAAAAAATAAAATAAATCGAGTCAACAAACTCTATACTGCCACTCAGGAACATAAGTTCCAAGATTTTTTCCAAAAAGTTTGTTGATTAAAACTAATCCTTCCCCGCCAAAACTTTTAAACTAGTGAGTTTTTTTTATTCAGTGAGGGATAATCCTAAACAGGTGGCTGAGTACAGCTATTATACACACAAACATATATACACAGTGCCTTATGTTTCACATTACATTTTGCTTGGAAGTTCTATCACTCAGTATTCAATTATTCTTGTCTCTCATCTAACTTTGATTCTGTGGCAAATCGACAAACCAAAGTAAGACAGATTTAGATGATGAGAAGAAAGAACACCTAAGGCTTACTAAAATAATGTTAAAGTTTACAAAAAACTTTTTTGTAAAGTCACAATTTTTAGATCAGACTGATACAATTTATGGCTAGTTTTAAAGCCATCTGAAAGTAACATGGGTACTTGTTTTCCATGCAATTTTTTTTTTTAATACAAGAACTGAATGAGCCTTTTTAAACATCAGGGCTTCTTAGCAAGGGTCACACTGACTGAAAAACACTGTACAGTAGTTTCATTTCCATGCTAAGAAACACAAGTTCATAGGGACAGGAATGAGATACTCCGTGGCATTCATCAATCTGGGGGACAACTGAACTGTGAACATCAAGAGTCCCTGTAGCTTTCAAGTTAAGAAGAACGGTACTCTACAGGATAGCTCATGGGATTTGCCACACAGCACCCTCCCACAGAATACTCAGCAGCAAAATGCAGGATTATTTCATTTGATAGCAACTACCCTCTGACTGCCATCCTTCCTGGCAGCCATAGAGCCTCTCTTCCACTGTACTGGATTTATTTGGAACATGCTACTTCGTAAAAAGTCATAGGTAAATTCAGCTTGTCTATTTCTCAAGATAGATAGGGGAATGGCTGTCAAAATAATTCACACAGACCACATTCAAGTCGCCCAGGAAAAGCAAGGCTGGGAGCAGGTTCTATGATATGCTGAAGACAGCACATCATTTGTGCTTGCCCCTTCAGAAAGAAATTCACCTACTCCTTCAATCTGACCTGTTCCCAGGAACATGCTATTGTGAAAGGGGCAGCCTACCTCCTAGCTGCATTACTCTGCATGATCAACTCATTCATCATATATACCTACAACTATATCAGCTGAGTAAATCTACACTTACTTTTAGCAAAGCATTTGAGAAATTCAGGCAATTTATTATTGTTGTTGGCATTTAAGAGCTGCAGGATATTAAAAAAAAAAAAACAAAACCCAACACATTTTGGATGAATGCTTTCTCTGCATTTAGAAAACACCAACAACTGGCTCACAAGCAACAAAACTGTAGTCATCTTTCTCTCTATTCCAGAGCCAACTTTCTACAGTCCTTTCCAAAGGAGTTTTTGGAAAAATGTTTGTACAAGCTTTCCCGATAGCTTTTTTTTTTTTTTTTAAGCTCCTTTTCCTACATTTTAAAACAACTTACACATTAAAGCTTGAGCTAGCCTAATACTTCATTGCTGTCAAGAAAACGACGGACTCTCCTTCCCCTACATCCACTAGCACTTTGCTCCAGAACATCACTGAGCCTGCTCAACCTTCTAAACCACCAGAAAGCTCACTCAACACTCCAAACACCAAAATAATCTTTCTGCTGAGTTAGCAAACACAAATAGATTACCCTTTGACTGGACAAATAATAAAGCCAACACATTCTTTTGGGTTCATACCAGACAGCTGGCAGAAAGGACAGAGAAAGAAACAAGTGGGACTTCCCTTTTTTGGCAGCAGCAAGTTCACATGTAACAGGCTCACCTGTAACTTGCAACTCCACTTCCAGCTCACAGTGTACTATAAAAAAAAATCAAACACTTGGCTTACATTCTTAAGTTCATAATAAATAGAAAAGGCTACCTTTCCAATCAGTACAGAGAAAATTTCAAATGCTACCTACTGTAGGGCATATGCAAACACATATGCATAACACTGAAAAACAGTTATAATAGTACTGCATTTGCATTTATTTATATTAAAATTGGATCAGTTTTACCAAATCAGTAAAATGACAAGTCTTAATAAATTACTTAAGCTACAAGCATATTTAAAGCTTGTACTTTTCATTACAAGCATTTAATGTTTTAGCACTTCTCAGATATCAAGTTAATCCCTAGAGAAGACTACACTTAAACAGAAGTTGGAACAATTTGGGGAAAAAAAATAGTAAAGCATTACCAGCCATAAATACATTAATAATTCTGAATTCAGAGAACTTCCAGCATTAACTCTGTAGCACTGAGGCACAAGATATGAAAACATAGCATGCCCATGCCATTACAGAGAGCTTTCAAATTAGAGGCTAAATACAGAAATGGTGTTTTCCCTGCTGCACTTTTTCATTTAATGCTTACTTGGTCAGACATTTCTGGAATCTAAAAATTTATTTCACAACTACAGGACCTTGCATATATTGGAATTTGTGGTCTCAGAACCAGTCCAAAGGCAACACATGTAAGCACATCTGTGCTTCTAAATATGTGTATATAATTTTAAAATATATTATTTATAAAATAATAAAAGAAAACTCTCCAATGTGAGTTACTTATTCACTAGAATAGTCTATAGGTATTCATAACATTAAAACATTTGTGCATGAGCAAAGGCACAGCTCTGTTAATGCATCACAGAACTGATGACATAAAGGTACAAATGAATACTTGTTGCAACACAAATTCCACTAAGAAGTAAAATTTGAAAGGAAGGGCTTACACTAACAGGCCTGTATTTGTAGCATAGTTTTCCCAAATTATCAGGAACAAACAAGACATTCTTTCCTTAGATGTAAACACTCCTTTACTACATGAAATGGTATGAAGAAATGGCATGAAGCTTTGTCGGGAAGTTCAGATTAGACATTAGAAAAAGGTTCTTCACTGAGAGGGTGGTTGGTGACTGGAACAGGCTCCCCAGGGAAGTAGTCATGGCACAAATCCTGCCAGAGTTCAAGGAGCATCTGGATGATGCTCTTAAGTCATACAGTTTAGTTTCAGGTAGTCCTGCAAGAAGCAGGGAGTTGGACTCCATGATCCTCATGGGTCCCTTCCAACCTGAGATATTCTATGATTCTATGAATCATAGAATTTGGGTAGAGCTATAATTGTGCAGTTTTACTACCAATTCCATGAAGTTAAAGTCACTTCAATTTTTCATTGTCTGAAGCATACATTTACTAGTTGATACAGGCTGCTTCTCCTGCCAGTGTAAGAAACATTCTGCAGTCTTCATACAGAAATTAAGCCACGATATACAACTTCACATTTGTTTCAAAGTTTGTATATGGCTTCAGTCAGATGAATATGCACCATCTGCTGGCACCCCCAGCACACAGATGACTGCCTCTAACTCTGCTGTGAGCAATGAGAAAGAGAAATGGGGTGACCAGCTTCAGGCATGCAACAGAGCACCCTTCCGCCTACATTCCTTCACAGCCTTCCAGAGTACAGTATGTGCTTTATAAACCATTACATGCTAATAACTACATGTGCGGTTTGGGGTTTTGTTGGGTTTTTTTCAAAAAACAAAAAAAGATATGAGCATGAATGGTTAATGTCATACCATAATATTTTCAGAAACACCTCAATTCAAATTCTTTCATAAGAATATTTGGACATACTTAAATACTTTAAAAACAAAACAAAACACCAAAACCCCACACTTATAATTCCAAGCAAGGAACACTAAGGGCTCACAAAATTCTGTGTAATGACCAGATATTAACAGTGCCAAGCTAAGTCTGGAGTAACTCAAGCAAAGTAAGAATTTTCTAATCTTTTACCCACATTGCCAGAGTCAAGACTGCAAAATTCCTTTGGAATTACACTTTTAAAATATCTTCTGCTAGACCTTTACTTAGTGTAAAGGGTACTTACAAGAATACTCTGCTGTAGATCCCTGTATACCTTAACTCTAAGTTTTTAAACAGAACCCTAACTGCAACTACAATTTTCGGTTTTCAGTGTTTGAAATGATCTTTCTCTTATGGAAAGAGAGACCCCATATTCTGTTTCCTGGAGAAGGAAGAATGACCACTTCCCATTGTCCTTGTCCAGCACAGACACATCTCACCAGCACACTCTCAAGGCTTCCCTAAATTTTTGGTTTTAACAGGCGTACAGAGCTCAGTACTTAATCAAGGGTACCAGCCAACTACTCTCTCGGGTGTGGCTATGGTTTCTCATGATACTCTTCGCAAACAGCTTGTTGCCATTGAAAGCAGGGTCTTTGTCTTCCCAATAGCTAGCTCTAAAGGTGATCATGAAACATACATACTGTATTTATTATTATTTCATTATATAACTGAGAATCAAACCCACAAACTTTAGAAAACTTCAAGTAAGCAAGTTTGTCAAGACACAAATGTTCCTGCCTGTCTTTGCCATCACATCTTAATATCAGAAGCCATCAAGGCTCATTCTTTCCTGAATTCTGTGGAAAAATGGAAAACTTTGGAAGAAGGCTAACTTATAGATGACTTTTCTCAACTAGTCAGATATTTTAATTCATCTTTCCTGCTACAAATGTAACTATACTACCAAAATACTGTTTAAACAAAGAAAAACAAGCAAACAACAGAAAAAAACCCAACTTTTACAGACATTGATGCTACAATAGTTAGAAAAAGCCAAACCTTTTATAGATATTTTATTATTAACACACACTACCTCAAGTTTTTTTCCTACGGAACATAAAAATTCATCTCATCATATGAAAACAGTTACATGCAATTTCTAAGCATTAAAAATTAGTTAGAAAAACAGGGCTAAAACCAAGCTTATACTGTAATGCATACTGAATTTGCATCTTGCTTAAAGAGCCATGCCCTTCCTAAGGCAAAATACTACCTCAGTTTACAGTATCGCTGCAGCCAGTGTCAGTTCCTTTCCAAAACACTTAAGCCTGTGTCTTCAAGGCTGATCGCCAGTGCTGTCATTTCCTTCAGTATAATTTGGAAAGCAGCAGGAAACATGGCTCACAAGAAATGCAGGAATACCTGACACATGCAAACGCATCAGAATCTACTGTCCACTCTGAGTCCGTTTTTGAAGTGTACCTAAGTATGCTCTAATGAAACTTAACCACAATGAACTCCTCACAGGATTAAGGGTATTCCAGTCAAGAATTCTCACCAATTAATATTTTTCTGCTATATAAAACCAGGACAAACACTTATTCTAGACATACATTCTTTTGGCAGGACTAGGGGAGGAGGTTATATCTAGCTCATAGAAAATTAGGCCACCCATTTCATAAGCAAATATAAACTGCATGTTGAGGTTTAAGTATTTCATAGGTACTCTGCCTCAACAGAAATTTGGAAGAGATTGATCACAAATTCTGCATACAGCTAGATTAAATATAAATGCAGGAGGAAGGAAGTTCGTATTTACAACCTTGGTCAAACAAAAAACATTATATCATCTTAACAGCTGTGTAACAATTTGGCAAGCCTCAGAGCAAAGTTTTTTTCTGAACATCCCAAAAGAACAATTATTTTTGTTGCCTAAAAAATATCTTCTTTGGCATAAAGACCTCTCCAAGGAATGAGGCAGATGAATAAACTACAGAATATAACACTAAAAGTGGAATGTGTACCACAATGACTATTTTTACTGCTAAAGCAGCTGTACTGAGTTGACCACACAGTATAAGGAATGTCATTTGTGACACTAGAAATGGTAATTACTTGGACCACATTCACATCTTGTTAAGGACAAGGGTTGGCAAGAAAGAACTGATCTGCATTAATTTGCTGTAGCCAAAATGAGCCACAAAGCAGCAAAAGTAGCTATTTAAAATGTAAGTGACAGCGACCAGTTTAAAAGCCACATTACAATAAGTCTCTTAATTCATTAGCACGTCAATATTTAAAAGCAAAATAATTTCCAAGCTGTGTTTGTCTATTGCACTATGAAAAAGTTTATGCAGATGCAGAAGTTTGTGGAACATTCCATCAGCCTACAGTCTCATTTCCTCAGATTGCTAACATGAGGTGTGAATTGGCTGGAAGATTTTTTTGTTTCATTTTTTTTGTAGAAAAGATTACTACGCTTGAATCTTAGCCCTCTCAGGCTGAATTAAATCAAAAAAGCAGCACTGTGAAAGGATTTACAGTGAAGCTTAAAAAAAACCAAATTATTTCATGGGTTTTATTGGTTTTCTATCTTCCTTCAGACCTGTAAAAGCCCTTTCAGGTCTAAGTCTTGCTGGCAACTTCTTTCTATATCTTTCCAAAGGATTTATGAAGTTTTGCTGATAGGAGCTACAGCCTAGCACACCTTAAAGGGCCAACTTGTGACAAATGAGAACAGGTTAACAAGCCAAAAACAGAAATAATTTTTGCAGAGTAATATATTTCATTTCACTGGGAGCTTTCTGGACATTCTCCCTGCATCCCAACACATCTCTGCAGTAAAGGTACCTTATAATTACTAAAATATACAATTAAATTATTTATGTATACTTATTTATTAATAACTTCTGCCAGGGACCACATCCAGACTGCAAAGGAATGTTGCACTTGATAGTGCCACATATCTGTTCCCATCAGCAGGAGAGGAACACCGGAATGAAATGAAGCTGCTTCTTTGGAGGTCCTGAAATCTCTGCAGGTGATGGACTTCATCCGTCTTCACCCTTCAGAATTAGAGATGTCATTCCATCTCAAAGATGAGGTATTACAGCTCTTACTATTAAATCACCACGTCTGCTTTTTTTTTTTTCTTTTTCTTTCTCCTTTTCATTCACAAGAAGCATGTTACAGGTCATCCATACAGGTCAGGGCATCTCATCTTGTCCACTTACATCACAGCAGGTAGTTTGCTTGACTAACTCTAAAACATGCAGAGGGATGGGTAGAGAACATGGTCCTGTAGCTAGAAATGAAGCCTTTTGTCAAGGCATCCCCTGACATTAATCTCCCCTTTCCTTCTACTCAATAGTAAAAGTAGACCTAAAACTGTAAAGAAAATGTTTGGTTCCTGATCATCAAAACAAACAAGGAACTTTTTAAAGCTGGAGAATTAGGGCAAGGTAGAACTCTAGCTTTTCAACTGGTATGACACATCAGTAAAAACCAAACATAATGAAATCTCATTTTAAAATGGGTAGTCTAACTTCAATAAAATGTTTTCATAACATTATAAGTGCTTTTTGATTTTAAGCCTAGCATCCAAGAATGCTTTCATCAATGCTTTTCAGGAAGACTTCTAGCAATATAACAGGGCTATCGCTTCATTATGATACTGGAGATCTCTTGATGCAAAGCTCCCACATAAGTATAAACACATCATCACCCCCCTCTCATAATCAAGTACTGAAAGGAGTCAGAAGACCTCTCCTTCCCATCATAAGAAAAATGTTAAGACTAAACGATCTGCAGGGAGCAGCAGACAATCCGAGGAATTTGTATATGCAAAGTCAGAAAATCCAACTTTCTCTGTAGAAATCTTCTGATCATCTAAAACAAATCAGGTCTTCTCTTTCCAAGAGGAAGTGATAGCAGAAAGGAGAAACACAGTGTTAAAAAGTCAAGAAATATTAGACTTACAATAGTGTATCTGGCATTGGACAACGTTACACACATACAAAAGACAGTATGCCATTTAAAATTTAATTTTACAAGTCAAAGACTAGAAGGAAAACCTCAAAAAGCTTTTTCATTAAAAAAAAGGCCAAAAAAATGCACAAAAACACAACAAAAAACCAACCATGAGACTCCCAACCCCTTTTCAAGGAGAGGAAAACAAATGAGAAAAGCCCAGCTTCTGCAGGAAAAAGAAAAACAAGCCCAAAAGTCAGTGGAAGAAAGTCAGGAAAGATTTCCACACATCGCTGTTGCTGCAGTGCAAAACATTGCTGGTCACATGGACAAAGAATGGATTCCTAGTACACACTGCTATCACTTTCTAGCTGCAACTGTATTAGAGAGGTCAGAAAGTTAGAAAGGAAAAGAACTTTACATTACTTTTATTTACACCAGTATACTAAAAGCACTAGACAAGATACAGGTAGTATTACCAACATAATCCATTACTAAGAGTCCTCAAATACTTAAGTCTCAATAAGTCTTCAGAACATTCCCACAGAGAACATAGTTAGGTTTTGGGGTTGGGTTGTTGGTTTTTTTTGATTAAACTACTTATACACAATGTAGGTTTTAAATTGTGCTGGTGAAGCTGAAGCAAATTCTGTTCTCATACAGCTGGATTTGGCGTTCTGTTGAAAATTCTCTTTTGTATTTGACAGAAATCCTCCAACACACTTTGAAGGATGATATTTTCCCATGGTATTTCCTGGGCAATTTTCCCATGATATTGAGGGAAGTCGCACAAACAATGAGAAAGCTCAAGATATAGGTCACATCGTTTTGTTCTCCTTTTACTGTTCAACAGTATTCTAAAATCTTAACCTCTGATATTGCCTGATTATACAGCAGTGTAGCAAAAGCCTGACAAAACTGTAATCAGTGCAAAGTTAGTGTAATAACCACTCTTCGAAAGACTGGTCATCAAGGTGCATGTGGAACTTTTAGTCAAGAAACTAGCCAAAATTCATTATTTACTGGACAGTAGCTAGAACAATCAGCAGTGAATGATGCAACAACTAGGTGCTAGCATGCTATAACATCAGTTGCAGCTGTTTTGTCAGAGCTGCCAGTGGACATTCGCACTTATTAAGGGAACTGACTGGCCATGGTCCCATGGCAATACTGCTGAGAATGACTACCAGGAATCCATGCCTGGCTGTTAGCACTATTTCTGTGTCACTGTCTCTATCCATTCAGTGCAACCACTAATGACATCTGGAGATGAAACAGCTCAATCACAAGCCAGAGCATGCCCCACAACATCCTTTATCCTTTTTATTCCCATCCAAAAAAATGGGATGCATCCTAAGACCTTGTTTATTCCTGGTCTCAACTCTTCATCTAATGTCACAACCTTCTCTCAGAAGAAAACAGTTAAAAGAGCAATACCTCTGTGGAATCATTCACAGCCTCCTGTGCCAAGTAGTAAGTTCAGTTCTAACAGTACCTCTTTCCATTTCGATTATTCCTGACAGTTTATATTTTTTAAAATCAAGTCACAGAAAGCTAGTTCTCAGCCCCTTCTTCAATTCTTGTGCATCATCTAAAGAATTTCTCCCAGCTGAGGAGAATATGTACAAAGCACAGGACCAGCACAGCTAACTATGCTATCCAACCTTCCCCCATGTGCATTTTGAGATGGGGAACACAAAGAACAATATTCTGTCCAGTTCTCAGTGGACACAGTATCTCCTGTGGGACAATTCTAGCCAACAAAACTTAAGAGCATGCACGCAAACATAAGCCCAAGTACAGAAAATTGAGCACAGAAAAAAGGATTTTTCTACCTATCCAGTTTCAAATCAAGCAGCATTTCAGAAGCAAACATTCCAAGACCAATACCCCAAACCCAAAAAGAGGACAAGAGAGCTACACATACAACTTTCAAATCTTCTCATTGTCTGCAACTCAAGAACTGGAAGACTGTATAAAGAAAAAAAAAAATGCATGTAACAAGACATGGTGGTTCAAAGATGACAAGGACAGCATTTAATCCACAATATAATGCTTCCTCTGTGGCAGACCTAACTTTCTCTTTTTATAATGTCCTATTCCTCAAGACACTATAAAAGATCAGCAATACACAGAGGGCACAAATCAATTTTTTTACAGAATGCAGAGTCATTAATACCATTTCAGTGTTAATCCTGCTCATCTTTGGAAAGAAAAAGGTCAGAGTTAGTTACAGACAGATTCTCTAAACATGATCTATAAAATATATTAAGCATAGGGGCAATAAAAATATGAAAACTACATAGTTATCAATCTGTATTCCATTAAATACCAGGCTGCTGCATGCACACCTAATGACAGGAAGATCATCACTATTTACTAGTGTTGAAATACAAGCCTCAAACCATATGTTCAAACTAGTTCCATGTAACTACATAGACGATTCCTGATGCACACAGGACCAGACTGCCGCTACTCTCCCCCAATTCCCTGGTGAAACGTTACTAATCACATTACAGATGCAAGCAGAATTTCAGAAATTACAAAAAAAATATTAAATGAACTAAGGGTTTCTTTTACTGGACCTTCAATTCCCCCACAAAGTAGCGTTCTTTAGTTTAATAGATGACTCCGTCACAGCACTACAGTTATCCACAACGAGTCGTGTCAGGCAAAATTTTAAGTTTTCTTTTCAAAAGTGAACTAATAATACAACATTTTAACAGGTTAACCATCTATGTATTCCAAATTCTACTTTAAAAAACCCAACTTCATACCCTACATACTACTGTTTTGAACAATGACTATCACTATAGTCCAAAAAGTTTGATACTTCAGTCTGAGTGTCTTGGAATAAACAGACATGATAAAAGGTGATGATTTAAGATGCATACTTTGTATACAGTATCCGGATACAAAACAAAATATTTAATCATACTGCAAAAACTAGAAAAGCCCTACTTTTGAATATATGTTAGTCCCATACTCCTGTCAATAATCCTGCCTGAATCATGCTAAAATACCAACATTTTAAGGAAAGCAATCCAGCAAAAGTCATTTTAGGAATGAAGAAGCAGCTGCTGAATTTATCAGTAGGCTATGCCTTCTCAACTCTCATGGCACATCATAACATAGTAAAAGCACGTGCAGTTGTAAACCCAAATATTTAAATCCATACGGGAAGGCAAAAAGAATGCAGACAACATAAGGTCAGCTGCAATTTTTAACATTTTCATAAGAGAACAGCTGGCCCTTTATCTTGCTTTTCAACCCACTCTAAACTAGAAAAATAAAGATTTAGGCAGCTTTAACTGGAACAATGTACTACACAAGACATATCAATATCCTGGAACATTTTATCATGTTTCATCAGATCACGTATATAGAAATGTTGTTCTCAGATGCTCACAGCCTGTCAAGAGTTGTATTGAAGAGTATGCCAGAATAAGTTTATCTCAGAAAGTTAATAATGAGCATAAATACAAAAAAGTAGAAAGTTCTGGCCTTCCAGTTTCAGGTGAGGTACATTTTAAACAAAAGGAAGACTGTGTACCTTCAAGATTGAAAAAAAAAAAATGGAGAGGTGGAATCCAAGCTCAGAAAGCAGGGGTTTTATTATGCTCTACAAAATGGAGAAACTAAACGAAGTCTTAGGAAGACATTGCTTTAAAGCACATTCTCCTGTTTTACAAACACTTTAGACCTATTTTATTACTGTTTTCAGGTTCAATTCTCATTTCGCAAATGCTAACGCACCTTTTACTTTACAGTGTATAAAGACATGAGGTTGGCCCACGATCACATTATACAGGGACATAACAATTTGTGTTGTCATCTTCAAAACAAGGAAGTATATACTTCACAAGAATCAGCAGAAAATGTAAATCATCAGAAGGTACTAGATATGAGGAATATTTTTAAAGTCACAGATAATACAGTAACATGCCTTATGTACTGCACTCAGATCAGTCTTTAGGCCAGAAAGCAAGTAACAGCAGTTCAATTTAAACTCTTTTTGTGACAATGATAGCAGACAGCCAGACCACTAAACCCTAGTAATTTGTGTCAAGTGACAATGTTTTTTTCCTACACTATGTGTATTTTAAATTTAAAGGCCACACAAACCTAATATACTTTTGAAGGATCCAGGCCCAGAAAAAAAGATGACACAAAATCATTCCCCAAACTTTTGGGCACAACAGTCTATCCAAGCTAATTTCCTACATGACACCTCTAAATACATTACTACCTGGTACTTCAGGAGGATGAAGATTAAGTGACACTGCTTTTCAAAAAGAGAGACACCCAAGTCATCACATTTCAGAAATGAAACACCACTGAAGTTGAAAGTGCACAGTCTGAAAATACTGTTTGCTCTACACTGGACTTTCAACCCCACAATGCACACTAGTCATTCCAGGAATATTCCATTCCAGTTGATAAAAGATAATCTAAGATTTTTCATTACAAAGTAGTAAATAAATAATTCCAAGTGTTTGTTGGGTTTTTTTAATTGTTGTTGGTTTTGAGGACCTTCTGAAGTTTTTGCATAGATTCAAGATAAATAGGGATAAGCAATATCAAAATAGCAAGTTTCTTTCAAGCTAATCACAAGCACTTATGTGGGGTTTTGGGAGGTTTGTTTTCTATTTTAACAGGAAAGTCTCTGATTTTCACTAACTAGGATAGCAAGCACAAAAGGTTAAGCTGTATGCTGCACTATCAACTGGAGTTTAGTTAATACAGAGCAGTCTTCGTAAAGGCACTGTATGTTTCACTTCAAGAACTGTGACATGGATACCTCATTCCTCCTAAAAATTTCACCCATTTCCCTATTGCTTCAATTTTCCACTCTGCCAGCTACCAGAAGGGAAGACAACATTCACGCTTTTCTATGCAGCCCTCCTTCTCCTTCCATTTAATTGCTGAAAATGAGACTTCTCACTTTGGCTATGCTTCTTAGAAACTCTCTGAGGTCCCTAATCCAGAACAACTGAACATTTCTTTAGGAAAAAAATTCCTTTCCTTCTTCCCTGGGCAGGAATTTATTGTTGGTACTCACATCAATCTGACAAAGAGCCTTCCAGTTTCACAGAACTGATCACAAGATATCATTAAGTTACTTATTGATAGACATACCGAAGTAGAGATGAAAGAAAAAGTGTTCTGAAATGCAGCTTCAGGCAGAGTTGTTCTCCTGACCTGTGAGCTGCTCAGAGATGGCCAAAGGAATTCACAAGTTTTAGTCAGTATTACTACCTTGCAAAGATACTAGTGAGTGAAAACTACTGGCTTTCTCCCCCACCCCGCTAAATAAAATGCCACTATTTAACAGACACAAGTGCTTTTCTTAAAGCCCTCAGACACAACTATTGTTAACTAAAAATTCAAACTACTAGAAATGTTACTCACTGATAACACACAACAAACTTGCAGAATGTTTTTCCGGGAATAGCGGGCAATCATCCATGTTTCTATCAAAGCCACTCAGAACTACATGTCCAAGCAAGTCATTCTCTTAAGTTACTCATTAAAAAGATAAGTGTCAACTTCCTTGGAGAACAGAGGTCTGTAAGGCATCTTTCTTTAAAGACTCAGAACAACTTGAGGAGGTTTTTTCCACTATGGGAATTTTTTTTTTTTTAAATGCACTGTAAAACACATTTATGTAAAAGGTCTTTAGTCACCTGTGAAGAACAATGATTACAGACACCTGGGAAGTCCAAACTTGCACTTGTATATTAAAACAGATTCCAACAATGATTAACTCAATTTTAAATGGTGCAACAAGATCACAGTGATCCTTCTAGCAAGGAGAAAAGCAGGAAGCAAAATTACTAAGGATAAAAAGAGAGCTTGGAATGCTTGGCTTCTGGCATGGCATCAAAAATCCTATGCAAGATGCCTCATCACTATACAGGCATGAACTAGGCAAGTCAAGATGAAACTGAAAACAACCATACCCGAGAAGGAAACTGCCCAGGAATAGCCAACAGCGCAACACCAGCGACTGAGGCTTTATTTTAAGTCCAGACACAACCCATCAGTAATGTACCTCCCATAGAACAACTGAGGAACTGCCCTGGGCAAAGAACATTGTCCTCACTTCTGAACAAAGCCAGAGTGGATATGCTGTTTATTTCAGATAGGGTGTCTTGTCCTTGTAGATACAGAGTTTCAGAGTTAACACAAATTGAAGAACTTCAGATCTTAACTTATCTTTGCGTATTCCCATCCAATGATATGACAAAACCTGAGGGAACACTGTCTTGGTCATAATGTATTTCTCTTCCCACCTAATTCAATACTTCTTGTTCTAAACCATAAAGAGGAGGAGTAACAAGCAATGAGCTCAGACACAAAGCAGAAAAAAAACAGGATTAAAATTAAGGCAATTAGTATGCAAGTACAGTCTTTCTGCAAAACTTCCCATGCCAATTTCACCTTTGGAAGATCATCATTAGGCTGCAAAAATCAGCCTCATGAATGAGATGTTTGAAAACATCTTGAAAACGTATTGTTTTCAATATTGAGCTAGAACCCATCCCAGTTTTGTGAACCAGCTTTCCTAAATAAGTACAGATAACATTTGTCATGTAGATATGAAAACAGATTAATTTACAAAATCATAGTGCAAAGTATTTCCTACAACAGATTCTGAAACCCTGGATAGATGCCTTTTAATACTTGTAAGATACAAATAGCAGCCTAGAAGGGAGTTTGTCTTTATTTTTAAAAATGCTTTTACATCCCAGAGATAAAAGAACCTTTAATTTTTCAAAGCTATATAGTCATGATCTAGGAAGACACACACAAGGATGTAGCTTCTCCTCTCTCAACAGCTCCCCAAAGGTAGAACCTTTCACCGCAACTCATCACCCCTTCAATTTTACCAATTTGGCATGCTGTGGATCATGCTGACAACAGCATCACAGAACTTACATGGATTAAATCTCACCAGCCTCTTTATTTTAAGAGTATTTTTAACACACAACAGTTTAGTGATCACTAAAGCTACATAAGACCTACGGATATTTCTGCCAGGAAAAGCATAAGGAAAAAAAATTGTCTCTCATCTCAATTGCTTCTCTTTTGCTCTTATTAATACCATTTCATTAAGGGACCTACTAGAAAAAAAGACTGAGTGGAACATACAGTTCTTGAGACTGGGTCAGCACTGTCAGAGATGCAAGCAGGGACAACTGCAAACCTGCAGCTATTCCAGGCATAGCAAATGCATCTCTACGGAGATTCATGACTGGAAGAAGTTTATAAACAATGCATGGAGCAACTTTACTTCCTCCAAAGAACCCGCGCGTTTGTTTTGCTACTGCTATCTTCTACAGCATCTATAACAAAGCCTATCAGTGACATCTCATCATGAGGAGATGGAAAGATGAGAGACAGAAAGCCAGCAAGCATGTACACAAGCTGTTTCCTTCCGAACATGTGTCTTTTCACTGATGGTATATCACAAGGATTAAATCAGCAACTTCACAGAGTTAAATGTAAGAGTACCACTACAAAGCTACAAGCCCTTTGACAGAGAGGAAAATCTGTCAAACACAGTTTCAGTATACCTTCTCACTGATTAAACCAAATAGGCATTTTAGACAGAGAGATATTTCATCATAATAATCAATGAAATGATTTAAAAGAAATCCAGAGACATTAAAAAAAATGCTAGATATTTTTTTTCATCACTGACTGAAACAACACAGTTGGGGCAAAACTGTCTTAGCACCATCTGTAAGTTCCAAAAAGAATGAAATTCCATGCCAAAAAAACCTTTATGAATTCTATGTTGTAAAGGTAGCATTTTTCACAGTATGCAGTATCTCATTCAACTTTTAGTGTTGCACTTAACTCAGCAGGCAATTTTATGACATATATTGAAGGGATTTAACTGCAAAGGTGATATCAGAGTAAGAATTCAACCATCTGAGATGGGATTATTTTATCATCAATGCTTGATACATATTCATTATTTGCACTTCTAACACTATTTAATGACATAGCCTTCAAAACCCAATTTTACAGGCAGATGATGCAGATTTACCAATTACAGTTTCAGTAAGGCTAGTAATTAAGTCTTTTGGACATTTCTGGAAACATTTTTCCTTTTACGATGATTAACTGGATTTCAGACAATAAAGTAAAATTTCACAGAGTAATCCTTGAAGAGTTTGCAGCACTTCCTCAAAGAACCTGCGGAGTTTTTCACAAGTCACTGATACACAACAGTAGGACAGTAGAAGCAGAAACTACTTGCTTGACAACAGTTTTAGTTTGGAGGAGCACTTTTACAAGCACTCCGTAACCAAGTTCAGACATTAAGACTGTGATCACATAGAATGAACTACCTTTTCTATGCTAAAGATGGCTGCTCCTAAAGCAGAAAAGTGGTAACAGACGACAGAATTTGCATCAAGATGAAGTCTATCCATGTATCATTGGAAAGCAACAAGCTCTACTTGTAGCTTTTCTTTAGGGGGCGAACTACGGAACTGTTCCTACTGGAAGAGCCACTAAGGCAACAATTCAAAAAACAACTACGAGAAGTAATTGTATTGCACGCCTCAACTCTAAGCACAGCACAGTTACACTGTTTTTAATTTTTTTTCAAGCCCAGTATTAAGGACAAAATGATATGCCAGGAATACTACAGGTCCTACAAATATGGCAAATTGGTAAGTCTTTGGGAAGAGGGCAGGACAAGATGAGATAATCACAGCACTGACAGTAGCAAAGGACCCTATGCCAGCAATAGGCAGTGGACTTCAACTCCATCACATGAACAGAAGTTTCTGCCAGTCCCCATGCAACTGCTCCCAAAGCTTTCTGAACGGTAAAGTTACTGGAGAGCATGAAGGATGCCAATTAGTTTCCCTCCAGCCCCTTTCTGTATATATGTTTTATTTAGCATATTTTTGCACTTCATACATGCATTTGAGAGAAATGAGCAGGTTCTCTATTCTTCTCCAATACTTTTTTAGATGAAGGTGTAATACTGACAAGTAATAAAACTGAAGAGAGCCACGAAACTGGAGAACGATGTCACTTCTTGCTCCTGTTTCTTTCTAATCCTGATCTGCTAGAAATCAGCTATTGTGCTGTCATAAGCAGCAGGAAACAGTAAGGTGATTCGGATCTGTGCTTAACACAGCTTCAGCAAAAGGCCACTGCACTTTAGTATATATAGAGCACAACTTGCTACTCTAAACACTTACACTGACAGAGTACTGACACCCTTACACAGTATAAAACCATTTCAGCAGATGTCAAATACAACAATTAGAACAATACAACATTAACATTCCAATAAGGGACGATATTTAAGGTAATTTTCACACAAGATGAAAACAACCCTCATTCAGTTTACCATTTGCTCTATGCAACATCAGTACATTTTTATCAGCAATAACTTGCATTCTTGAACACTTCAAAATATTTACTCAAGTAAATAGATCATAAAAGTTTTGCTACTGTGTATAGCAATTCTCCTCACCAGACTCACTATAATGTTCTTGTATAAAAACTTTCACCTTACACACTGCTCTCCAAAAAAGACCAGAGGCAATGGAGATTCAATCACCTTTCTGATTACATCAATTTAATCTGATGAATTTCTGAGACTAGAAATTCAGTAACAGGTAAAAATTATGTTCTATGACTAAAAGGTTTTAAAACTATTTTTATAGTAGCTCTGGAATTCCTTCCCCCACCCCAGTCCTCTCTATAGAATTCAACTAACTCATCATGATATAAGATGGCAAAAAATAATTTCCCTAATATTTAACCTCAGGCCAGTTTCAAATTCTCGTGCACATCACATTCCTCCATACAATTCCGAACAAATAGAGTGATAGCTCACAGAACAAGACATTTCAAGTGCTCTTCATTAACAGATCTATTAAAAAAAAGCAAGCTCAACAAAAACATTATTCTACGTAACATCCTACATTAAACGCTTCAACAAAAGCCTCTCCCAGCAAATAATTAAAATTACTACTTAGGACAAAATAGAGAAGTAACTTAAATTCATTGAAAAGTCAAAAAATATCAGCCAATGTATCTGGATCAAGTTGCATAAAAAGTATGCTGCAGACAGTTTTCTTAGTCTTTATAAGATTTGCAACTATGAGGACGATTATTAGCAACCTGAATCATCAAGGAATTTGACTTGTCTTTCTCACAGGGACTGATATGCTTAACTGGATTGTTATTACCAATTTCTAGTACTAACCTCTTGAAAATAATGTCATTTTCAACGAACACAGTTTTTAAGTGATGATAGTGCTTGCAAATTAACAAAAAGAAACTTAAATCCCTTGATTATCTGAAGAACAATTATAATAGCAATTATAGTGCCAGTTTCTTCACTGGCATTCCTTAACCTTGTAGGCATTGCTACAGATGAAGAGCATTCAATATGCGTACTCACTCAAAATCTGTGACTGCCAATCATGATAGAGATATTTTCTGAACCCTTAGACTTACTCAGTACAACAACTTTGGTTTTGTAAGCTACATTTCATTAAATAAAATTAACATTCCTCATAGAAATACGTTAAACACAACTACTCAGCAGTCTGCTGTCATTTCTATGTATTATCAAACCTTAGCAACAAAACAGATCTGGATTGCCCTTTTTATAAGGCTTGTTTATCTGAGATTGCCTGATTCAGCTGTAAATCAACATACATTTTCTTCTAGCAATTGCAGAGAATGGATACATATTTTGTGATGTTTCACACCCTTCAGTGTTTGGTTTATTGTTGGGGCTGAAATACAAGTTGGACATTTTTGGCTTTGCTAAGTGCCTGTAACAAGTTCTAGATTTAATCAGCAGGGTCCTCAGTATGAACAGATGTTAATGGGAAGCTGTGAAGCACATTTTTTCAGTTCTACTTGAAAATTCAGTAATAAAACTATTGTTTAATATAACAGAAAAGGCAGCGTGATTATTTTGCAACCTTTGGCTTCATTTGTAACACAAGAGATTTGGATTTTTCTACTATTAAGAATGTGATCTAAATTACTTAACGGCTGGGATCCTCAGCACTATTCTTCTTCATATTCGCCTAACTGGCTTAGTCACTCAGATTTAACTCTGTCCCAGTTTGATAGATTTTTATTTTTTTTTTCCCTCCAGTGGCTGAGAGACATTTGAAGAAGGAAGGCAGGCTGTATGACCAGTAAAGATCAGATTAATACAGCATAAGATGTTCAATTAAGAGCACAAAGAAATAACTGTTTCTGGCTAGAAAAGCCAGCTGATTTTATTAAAAATCTTGATGCTAAAGGAAGAGATAAAGGAGCACATGTTCATATTCTTGCAAAATTCAAATAAAGCAGCAACACAATAGCTTTACAGCTAAAAAAAAAGTCAGTGGTTTGGGGGGAAGGGAGAAATGAGGCAATATCCACATAGTCTGATACTCAGAAGACTGAGACACTCTCTTGAAAAATAAAGCCTCTTAAAACCAATCATAGTGAACCATCACCTACAACAGTTACCACAGCAGTCTCATATACCCCTTTAAACCAACAGGTGTTCTCTGTACCATGGCTTACCTTATTAAGAAAGGAACAGGCTGCAATATACAGGAAGTTCAAAACAGTTTATGTCAATGCACTACTCCACTGGAAAAAAACTATCTGAAATTCAAACCTGAAGGCAGTGGTCTCAAGATATTACACTAGGAAGGCAGACTGAAGATTATACAAAATTTGTGGGTGTTCCTTTTCACATTATTTTTTATATTCTTTCAAGAGATTAACAACTGGTAAACTACATTGCTTTCCTGAACTGTGGCTTATCTCTCAACAATACTTTTTCTGTCTCTGTCATCCCATGCTGAGTCAGAAAAACAGTGGTAGAAGGACTCTTCACTGCATGCCATATGAGTCTAAAAACCAAGCCATTTTGAGAATTAAATTTGTAGGAGGACAATAAATAAATTCCTTAGTGCCACTTACCTCCTTGTTCAACAAAAGCAAAAAGCCTTCCTAATGTGGATTTCTGTAAGGTAATTTGAGTGTCACCCACCAATATGAAAAACCACATACCAGTTTAGGTGCAGAGACACAGTTCTATATTCCACTATCCACCACACCCAAGAAGGAGGATATCAGCATACTAAATATGGACATGTTTACATCTTTATATAACTTACGTGTAAAATATTCCCTAGAACTGAAATTTATGACCTATACTTTTGTTCTTCAAGATGATTTAGCAAGTGATTTTTCTATTCCTCTATTTTAACAGGAAAATTCTCAGCAGAGAAAAGCTGATTAAACAGACAGTAAAATAGGAAGATTTGCTGGTTTAGACATATTGTTTCAATAAACATCTAAATTCATTTATCAATAAACATCTAAATTAATTTTTCTGTTCAAAGGTGTTTTACAAGCTAATGTGTCTGTGTCTGGAGGACAGCGGAGTGGGGGGGGGGGGGGGCGGACAGATAAAAAGAGGCAATTTGTTTAAAATGGAGTGGCTGTGATTCTACAGTCTCACAAAATAGTAGTTCCCATTCCTCCATCACATGAATAGCAATGTCAAGATATGAGCCATGTGAAATAGTATACTTGTGCCAAACCGAGGGTACCGATACTCTTCCAGTAAAAGAGGAATTATATTGCTGTTGTCCCATTCTGAATACCTATAACCAGGTAAAAACATAAAACGCCTTGAAATACTAGTAAAAATGATAAAATGCAAAGACAGTGCCCAAACACACAGGTGACTATTTTCTGCCACACAAGATAACAACTCCAAAGAAATAACACCTTCCAAAATGAACAGATAAGTCATTGGCTTCTTAAAACAACTAGCATTAATGCAGGAGAAAAATAAGTATACTTACATGAATTTTACACAGGTCATGTGACGCTCATGTATACAGACACTCCTCCTTTCCCTCCCACCATCAATGATTTTCCCCATGCAGAAAGAATAATATACCACTCTCCCCATCTTCATGAAAACCAATGCAGACACCAGCCTTGCTTGGGAGGCTCTTCACACACCAGCCTGCATATGGCTAAAAAGCTTAAAAGATTTCAGGGTGGGGTTTTTTTTTTTTCTTTTTTTAAACAAAACATTATAACCAACAATCCAAACCAATTTTTCCTTTCTTGCACCAAGAAAGGGAGAATTCGAGCGTGTTTGGTTCCCCGGGTCGCACAGAGAGACTTGGCGATGCCTGTGCAGGGGACTCGACTGCCCGCAGCTCCACAGGGTGGAGACTCACCCAAGCTGACATTGTCTGGATGCCACAGACTACATCCCTCCCGCATCCCCGGTTTACTTCCCAGCCTCTTCTGAGGCATGCCCTACACGAAGAAAAGCCGGGGGGTGGGGGGGGGGGGACACACACGCAAAAAACCTCCACCAGTCATCAGCGTTCCAAAGCCCGTTTTGAAAAAAATCCCCCGATGGTATTCGGGGCGTGGAGGGGCGCAGGAGGCAGACCGCGGGCCGTTAAATCCTCACCCCTCTCGCACTCCTTCGCCGCCGTCCTCCCCACCCAGCCCCCAGCCCCCGGCCGCAGCGGTCCTTCAGCGGCCCCCGCCCCGCCGCCGGGCTGAGGGGAGGCGGCAGGAAACGCCGCCCCCCGCCCGCCACGGCCCGGCAGACGCCCGCCGGCTCTCCCACCGCCGCCGCCCCCTCAAAAAAAAACCGACAAGAAGGCGGCTCCACCACTCACCTCGCCCCGGCTCCGGGGAAGCCCCCGGCGGGCTGGCGGGCAGCGGCGACTCCCCACAAAATCGAGGGGCGAAGCGGCGGGCACGCTCCCGCTCGCTGCCGGCGCCGGCACCCGGGCTCCGCGCCGCCTGCAGACCCCCGCGGATGCGGCTGCTGCTGCTGCCGCCCCTCCCGCCGCCGCTAATGGTGGCCGCCGATACCCGTTCCCGCTGCCGCTCCCTTCCTTTCCCGTTTCCTTGTTTCCGCCGAGCGCGGAACCGCCTCCGCCCGGCGGCCGGCGACGCGTCCCTGCCCGGCAGCGGAGGCACCGCTCCCTCCACGCCGCTGCCGCCCCACCGCTCGCCGCCGCTCCGGGCTCCCCCCCCCCCCCCCGCCGCTCACTTCCGGCGCGCAGGCCGCACCTCGCCCCGCCCCCGCCAGCGCTCGGGGGGGGGAGAGGGGGGCGGCGAGGGCCCCGCAGTGGCGGGGCAGCCGCCGGCCGTTGGGCGCGCGGGGGGCGGTTGGGCGCGCGCGCGCGAGCGGCGGTCGGGCGGTTGGCGCGCGGGGGGCGGCCGGGCGCGGTGCCGGGGTGCCCTGGGGAGCGCCGCCGTCGCCGCCCCCGGGGCCGCTGGCTCTCGCCCCGGCGGTCGCGTTGCCGAGGCTCGCGGAGCAGGTCCGCCCGGACCTGGCGGCGGCGGGCCCGCTTTCGGCGGGCGCTGGCCGTGCCCCGGGCGGCTTGCGGCAGGGAACGCGCGGTGCGGTTCCGTACGCAGCTGCAGGCGCTGGGGGACTTTCCCCGTCCCGCGCCCATCACCGAGGGTTTCTGTAGGCAGCAGATGCCCAAATCCTGGAAACGCTACGGAAACCCTCGGTTGTGAGTCCCGGCGAGCCGGCAGCGGCTGCCCTGGGCCAGCCCCGGACCGCGCCGCCTCGGCCACGCTCTCCCCGGGCTGGGCGTTTGCCCCTGTTTCTCGTCCCACCACAACTTCAGGGCCGAGATCACCGCTTTTTACATTATTTACCAACCGGGATAAAACGCTGGTGCCTCTGCAAATAACGCTATGCGAGAGGAGGTTCGCTTAAACGCAGTTTATTGCGTGGGCTGCGGGGGAAGACGTCCGTGTGCTGGTGCTCCAAGGTCTAGCGCAGAAGAGACGACATTGATGCTGCCTTTGGCTGGGAAGGTACTTCTCCCCTTCGCTACAACTGCTGTCATGCCGTGCCACCACATAGGCATGTTTTACATCAGGTTTTATCTGTCGGTATTTGACAAGGAGGAAACTTCAGTCACCTAAAGCACAGTGTTTTCCATAAGTGAGAACAATTATGCAAAACCGTGCTAGTCGTTTTACTTCTGTAAATACTGATTTACTGAGGAGGTTATAAGCTAGGTCAAAAGCAACACGAAGAGGCAGCTTTTAAAATACAAGCTACTACATGGAGAAAATTATTTTCACGTCTACATACAATTAGGTCATTTGAAAGACAAAGTTCAGACATCTAATTCTAATGTATTCAGCAAAAAATCTTTGCTATATAAATTAGCCTCAGCAAGTAATAACTTCCAGATTTTGGACAACATAATAAATTGTTGACAATTAACTACCACAGACAACCTGAGATCAAAGTTAAGGATGCAGAAATATCGGACAGTTTCAACTGCAACTCTGAATTTCTTTTATAAGTTATCAATGTGGAATAAAATTACATGCGCTCATCACCAAGAGACTACAGTAGCCTTCTGGAGCTGCAAATAATTTTAATCCAACCGTTCAAAATAATAGACCACTACTGCTACACTGCTTCATAGTTTGTGGAAATGTTCCACAATTAATAAATGTCTGGGCTCACGTTATGTAATAAAAGTGATAAGTACTTCAATATTCAGTGCCGTTCTGCACTTGCTGAACATCAGCAGTAAGACTAAGCTGGCAGTGACTATGAATCTGATGTTATCGGCACGTTTAGACTGTGTCTCCAGGTTGTATTGATCCCACCATACTTTCCTAATGATCCTTTGTAACCCTGAAGGGATTACAATGACAACACCTCCTGGAGAAGCAGACTCTGAGATTCACACAGTAAGCACAGTGAGTGCACGGGCAGTACAAGGAGCAACTTTGGTGTGCCATGCCCAGGTTCATTCTGTAGCTCCGTGGCAGCTCCAGCTACATCTAACCCAGCACAGAAGCACTGCCAAGCCACGTTCAACACCACAGCAGCTCAGGACATGAAGTGTGCAAAGCTTCACACGCTCAACTATGAAATTGTATCAAAATGAAAAAGAGGCTGCAACTGACTAATGCAAACTCTGCTTTGGGCGTGTGGAAATGTTACTCCTTTATATCAAACTTGCTAAGCTGCCCTGAGCCTAAGCAGACAACAGACAGCACACTTAATTTAATGCAGGGTAGAGATCAGAGCCAGACCATTTTAAGCTTGAGGACCAGATTGGATCTGTGTGCATCCTACAGAACCGCTATCCAATTACATACATCAGTTACTAATGTAAAATCATCCCCCAGGCCAGGGAAGTAGTACATACCTGCAGTAGACGCTGGGTAAGGTTTTCAAAGTAGTACAGGGGATTTAGTCATACATCTGCCAATAAAATTAACAGCTAATGAAATAATAAAAATAGGTAAGCCTTCTGAGTAGGTTAAAAGGTCAGTTTAAATGTATATCTGCTTCCAAATAAGAAAGGATAAAATGGATCATTGTTTTTAATCAGGGCAATAATTCCATGGCCACTGACCCTTCCTTCTGCCTAAATGTTGTCTATCAATCTCAATTTTAAGTACAGCTAAGCAGCGTTGGCAGCTGAGCTTAACTTTGAATCCTTCAAAGGTTTTATTTTCTGTATTTAAGTAATTCTGAATAAGAAAACATAAATAAACAAAGGTTACGTAGGCTTTCGGATCATTAGACAGTTGGGGGAATTTCCATAATGGACACACCAGGCAAAGGCTGGAAATACAAGAGTTCAAAATAAAAAAAAAAACTCCCATCTTGATTGCTTTGTTGGACCCAACAAAGCTCAATGACTTGTGCGGTAGAAATTTCACATTTTGGTGAAGACCAGCTGGGTCTGATCCAGACTCAATCAATCAATCAAAACTATATATATACGTGCATATATAGGTACATCTATATATACATGCAGCTATCCCATTATGGAACTTTGAGCGCCTGTCACCCCTGGCATCTCAAACAAGGAGAAGAGCAGTCTGACTGTTTCCACCGGCTTCTTTATCAAATTTTTTGCCAACTACAGTGTTCAAGGTACAAAATCATTAAAAAGCCTTTCCTGTGCATCAATAGCTTGCTCAACCTATACTGTATCTATTGCTGCTCAGATAGCTATAATGTCCTTTCCAAATGGGACTTATGATGAAGTATTACAGTATTTCTTAGCAACAGGTGTAGCACCCATATCCATTAACATAAATAATTCAGCTCATCCAGCCTATACGTTAAAAATGCCTTTTCTCAGATCTTATCTACTGTTCAGAGTAAACAAGAATATCTTGAAGAGGATCTGACCTTGAAGCTACAGGTGTAATGAGAACAGTAGCCCATAATAGGAATGCAGACTTGGACAGGAGCTTCTGGGGTTTCAAGCCAGTCAGCATGATGCATAATCCGTTGCAGAAACCGCTCATGTTCTAGGTTAAGGCTGCTAAGCTTTCTCAGGGCTACTGTTCTTCTTAGGAAAGGCTGCTGCTATTTGCATGTGGGAACAAGTTCATACAGAGGAGCACCATGAACAGTGGAATGAAAACACCATTTTCTGAACTCATTTCATCAGTGTAAATGAGGAAAATCTTGACTAATTCCAGTGAAAGTATTCCTGATTTACAGTGGGATGACAGCTCTGAATCCAAAGCACAGAATGGCTGTGAATGAAAATAGGACCACTCTCTTCTTTATGCACTTTCCCTTCATTCCACCTCTGAGAACTAGAGAAGTACTGTCTTCCCATTTCTCAGGTGATGATTTAAAGCACAGAGAGAGTAAGCTAACTCCTTGCAGTCAGAAAGTCTCATTCATAGCCAAGGTCTGAATTCTGCTCTCATCAGTGCCAAACTCATCCCTTGCTTGGGAGATCGCTCTTCATCACAGACTTAGTGACTGATAGTCTTTTTATGGAAGTGCCAACATTACCATTATACAGACTAGCAAATAACCTACCTATAGCATTCATTAGCATTATCACTCCTTTTAGTGAAAACTCAAACCATCCCATCGCACATCTCAATAAATCAGCAGGGCTAACACGTCTTCTTGACCCTCAAAGCAAACAGGCTATGCTGCTGAAGCAGGAAGCCTGTTTGTCCCCTGCATTGTTGTAATCTAGCGCATGTGGCTGCAAATGTTGTCTTTGCTCACAAAACTTCCTAAATCCCTTTTTTATTTCTACTAAACTCTTTGCCTTGATGACTGCCTGTGGCAATTGGATTCCATAGATTGAAAATATACTGTGTGAAAGTAGTACTGAAAACGTGTTCTGGGAGGTTTTGCTCTGTGAATTGGGGCATAGAGGCTGCAACTACCTGACGTCACTAGACACTTGATGAAGTTTCATGTTATGTGAAGTTCCCCTTTCCTCCATGATTTATATTACCCTCCATTACTCTTTATTCTGCACAGCTGACTTTCTGGTTCCTTTTTAGGTCCTCTGAGGAAAATCCTGGCCCTCATGAATGTATCTGAGCACCTGTGCAGCCATGCACATAAAAACAGGGAAGCAACAGCACACACAAAGATTAGGATCTTCCAACACACAGGGCACCACAGGGACTCTCTGGACTCTCCTCCCAGGAGGAGGATGAAGTCAATAATTGATTTTAATGGGAGAAGGGCTGAGCTAATGCTGGCACTTTGGAAAATCCCACCCAAGGGATTCAGTGATACTGAAAGTGTTTGAGGCAGGTTAAATGTGGGGCATTTCCACTAATGGGGAATGGTGCAATTGTCTTTATTAATTTT
This sequence comes from Haliaeetus albicilla, assembly GCF_947461875.1. Lineage (NCBI taxonomy): Eukaryota > Metazoa > Chordata > Aves > Accipitriformes > Accipitridae > Haliaeetus > Haliaeetus albicilla. Next base: position 29,018,905 of record NC_091486.1, read on the forward strand.
CCTTCTCCAAAGTGCAGTTAGAATGTATGTATTTTTATATCTTTAGGAACAAAATAATGTAAAATGCTTCTATTTCTAGAGATTTTTACTGAGAGGCAGATAAATGAGTGGCTTTCTGCAGTGCTGTTACAGGCCTTAAGATCTATCACACCCCCAAGATCTATTAATACTCTCTAGCCGCCTTTCTTTTTCCTTCATCTGACTTAATATGATTACAAGGGAAAATAATGAAGCTGTGAGTCCCAATTGCAGCAGTTGCACTGGCCATTCATAAAACAAGGTTTTTCATTATCTTCTTGGAGACAGGAGGAGCCAATGCTTTTCTATCTGACTGTACCTTTAAAACCAAGAGAAAAAAATCTCAGTGGTGAAGGTGAATTGGAAAAGGCCCATTAGAATGGGAAAAAAAAAAGGTGACATGAACTGGAATGAGGTGCCAACAACAGCAAGGGGAATAATGTAAACAACTGCTTATGTAGAGGACATTGACTTTGTCACTGCTAGGTGGTAAGGATGATCTAAAAAAAGAGGCCAAAACTATGGCAACAACTTTGCAAACAACTCTGAGAAGAAATACAGCCTGGAGTATCTTTGCTTTCTTTGAGTGATGCCTCTGAAAATTGTGAGGTTACTCATTCATAAGAATTACGAGGTTCTGGCACATAATTCACTTAAAATACAAATAGCGATTCTTTTCCACACATTCATTCAGACAACACTAGAATTTTCAGCATAGGAGTAAGCATCACACATTACTTCAAGAGCATTAAAACATCCCATTTGCTATGGTGTAATGGCAGAGGTTTGGTCATTAACATCACAGTGAAATGACAGGCGTATACCAGATGTTTTGTATTCATGAGAACCATTGCTTTACATAAAAAAATAAGTCCACAATATGTTTAAAATACTAAGGGAGACGAGTGGCAGAGTGGGGTGGGAAAAGAAATTGTGTTTGTTTCTGCTTGCTACTTCTACTTTGCAGCTCAAATTTGTCTTGTAGTTCTGATGAAAATTTCTTCTCTTCTTGCAATGACCTTTTTGATATGGCCTTACTGACTCTTCAGGCATAATGGTTCTGCTTGATATCAAACTGGAAGAGTCCCAGGATAATCCACGGGTCTGGATTAGGTATTTCTCTGGGTCAGGCTGGAAAGCACTTCTCAGAAGGTCTTGGGAGTTCATGTTATCCATGTTACCATTACAGAGTAAGGCATAATAGCCATTTGCCTTTCAGATTACTTTTAACCTTCTGTTTTGACTTCCTCCATGACAGCACTTCTCATTTTACACCGAAAAGGTTATATTTCATCTCACTTCAGAAGTGACATCTTTTGCTTACTGAGTTAGAAAAAGAGCGTTTTAATGTAAATTTTGAAAGTGTCTTTCCTTCAAGACCAAACACCTTATATGCAGTTAATCGTCATTACAGAATAATTACCAGCTAAATCTGAATTAATAATTATTAAAGTATAAGTGATTTTATGAATGTGCAATAAAATAGAGTTATCAGTCACATTGCTGTCTGAGATAGCACAGAATTTTGGAGCTTCTCCTGCTGCACTGTGAAAATCCAATATGCTACATTTAGCTTCCTTTCTTTACAGAGTGAAATATTTTAAATTCAGTCAAACTCATTTATGCACTGGCCATAATTGCAGGGGGAAGCTTTGTATGTATGTACTGCAGTAATGTAGTAAGGTTCCTGGAGCTGCAGGGATAGATACACACATCTCTGCTATACTCAGTTCTGGCACTAGTGTTTGTTTTTCCAGTTACTATTCACTGTTGTTTCCTAGCTATCTTCAGCCATGTCTTGTCCTCAGATCCCATTCTGGATAGTGACTTGCTCAAGTGGACTTTTGGGTTTTTTTTATTTCAGGAGCCAGCTGGCACCAATCAACTTGCAAGACTGGGTAGAAAGCACAGCTTTCTCCAGAAGTTCTGTGTTATTTAACTGTACCAAATGTTTACAGAGCAGAACTATTTTTTTCCTGTCATTTTTGTGCATATGTGAAATATTTGACATATGTCTTGTAAATCATACATTAGGATTTACTGGAATTTCTGTCTTGACCACTTAAGTGACATTGGCTGGACTTGTCATATTTTTTTTAAGAAGTAGTTTAAACTGGTGCAGTTGTTCTTTAACTAGCAAGTGGCTGAAAATAGTTGTGGGAAGTTTCAGATTCTTTTTTGAACAGCTGTAGATGAATGGACAGTAGATTTTTGAACAGTAAATTTCAGCTTTTTTCTCATTGTATTTTGAAACTTTTACAATTTATCTAAAAACTCTCATTCTGAAGTGAAAAGTGGAAAATAAAAGTTTCAGCACGTTTAACGCAGTCTGTGTGATGTTTATGGACTTATCAAAGAGAGCTGTCATGATTTTTTGAATAATTTTAGTGATGAGGTAGGAAAAATTAAATGGCACTTCAGAATAAGTTTGAAGATTTTTATTCAAGATTTGATGGGCAAAAAATCCAAGCAATCCTCATTAATAATTCTTTCAGAGAAAATTTCCTCCTTGAATCTTAACGTGTACTTTTGAGGTAGATGAGTTGGGAGCATCTGTTTACGAAAATTCAACTGCCATACATATCGGTGCAATTTCTCTTTTAGTCTAAGAGACACATGTGCAGTGTTATATACAGGTACACCCACACACATAATGTTATGTTTGCATGTAATTTGTACTGAAGTACTCAGGGATTACCTTTAACTAAATGAAGAGTGGGATTAAGTGAACATATGGTGTTAAGAAAGCTGGAAATAAAATCCCCCTCCATCTTACTCTGCCACACTTATATTGCTTATTAGAGGATTACTTCTGAAGCTATGTGGACAAGCTTTCTGAAGAAGGAACTGACAGGCATAAAGTTTCACAGGTTGGTACCGGTTATGAGGGAAATCCTGCAAAATTATACTGTCTAGGTGAAAGGTACTTTGTCTTGTGTTAGAATCTTGAAACTCATTTTTCACTTGTACTCTATCAATATGTACATGTAGAGAGAGGATCTAGTGGTTTCTTTTGAGTCATCATCATATTGTGGCAGGTAGTTTTTCTGTAATTCAGACTAGTCATAACTGGATGCTGCCTTCTTACGAAATGCCTTTTTATAAATGTGACTGGAAAGCTCCTAAGCCCACACTAAACTGACAGGTTTTCAGCCAGAAAAATCTATAAATTTACTTTGAAAAATTATTTGTGATATTAGGTTTAAACCCCATGATTTTCCTGATTATTTACCTGACAACTAGGCTTAAAACAGATACAAAAAATTTGCAACATCTATTGTATATACCAACCAGTAGCAAACTGGGTATCACAGCGTGAAAATAACTTCAAAGGACAGAGCCCATTGTCCCCCAGCGACTGCATGCATATGCATTTAGCTAGCGTAGCCAGCTCATGTTTAGCAATCTCAGTGGGTTCTTCCAGATCATAATTTGGAAGTCACCTTAATGGTTCCGTTTCTATACCTGTATGTATGCTAGGTTATTCTGCAGTCTTGCTACTTTCTCCAGATCCTCCTAGAGGTCCATTCACGTTAACTGATTTGCCCCGTAGACCCTCTTCCCATAAGTTTCAAATCCTTGTAAAACTCAAAGTCTAGTCATTTCTTCCTCTTCTACTGACCAGTTGTCCTCTTCTCCTATAAGCACAAGCTGTCTTCTTCTTTGCGTCCTAAAATAAACTCCATGGACAAATATATGAAGCCAGTGCATGGTCCCTTACAAACCTCTTCCATATGCACTCCATTTTGACATCTGTAAAGTTGATAACACCACCAGAGCGACCAGTAAGAATACAAATGTCTCAAAATAGCAATCTGTCAATGCTTACAGTGCACAAAATCAATGTGTGCAACTGCCTGTTTTTATCTTTGCTATTCTTGTCCTTCCCTTCTGATTTCCTCCACTGGATATTCTTCCACTTTTTGTATTGTGTCAAACCTGACTGTCAGCTCTTTAGTAAGACACAGGTTCCCTGTTACATTTCTGTGACTATCTGGTATAAAAGAGCACTGAAAGCAGAGACAGGACCTGGGTTACCACACCCATACTTCTGCCTGCAGTGGCAATACTGACTCATGCAGCAGGCAGCAAATCCCACATATCCAGGCTGCATCAGCTGCAGGACAGATCTGCTGCCCTAACGGCCAGTGTGCAAGCAGTATGCCTGATGCTGTTGGACACAGTGGATAGTTGGTCTGGTTAAAGAGGACAGACTGGAGATGCCCAGCTATTGAGCTACCTGGCCAGAGTGACAGTTCTTACAAGGCTACTTCAGCAGTTCCAGACAAATAGCACCATCCATCTTCTTCCACCAGGACAAAATTTTTGCACAGGAGCCTATGTTCGGTTACAATACAAACAATAAATGATACAAAAGAAGCCTGATCTTTCCAGGGACTTACCCCTGCTGATTTACAAAAGTGCTGGAGACCATTCAAGGTGTCTGGCTGTGCTCCAGTCTTACCAGAAAAGGGGCCCAGGCTGCAGCTGCAGGTCTGCCCCCAGTGCAGGTTGTGCCGTGGTGATGGTGGTGTGGGTCACTGCTCTCTAAGCTGGGCTGCACATCCGCTGCAGCAGGCAGGTATCCTGCACTGCCTACTGCAAGGACTGAGGAGCAGTGGCTTGGTGGGGAGTGCCAGGCCCCTTGCAGCTACAGGAGGATGTGGCAAGGCTCTTAATACAGCGACTGCTTCCTGAGAAGGTCTCTTCTGCCACAGCTGAAAAATGGTGGTGGGTAGGGTCTGTGCAGCTGGGCCAGGCTGAGTGGTGATGATTGCAGCTGTGGCTCCTTTAAATAGTTTATAAGTGGTGCTCACTTTGTTTTTTGTTTTACAGCCACCCGGAAATCAGCCCCAGCAGTGCCCCGTATGTTCTTTGTCTTTTGTTTGCTTGGGTATGTTTAATGTATTGGTTTACTAAGGATCCCACTATGACTATGTCATGGGTTTGTTGTGTACACTGTCAAAGACATGAGACTGAGCCCAACACCTGTGTTTAAAACATTATGGTTGCGTCTGGAAAGTCAGAAAAACAGGAGTATGATCTGTTCTGAGGTATTCCTACACCATTGTAAACAATTTTAGCTAGCTAAATAGAAATCCTGCCACTAAATACAAGTGTCAAATTGCAACCAGAGCTTCAGCATGCCAAGACCACATCATTATAGTTCCAGATTTCCCTTTCAGTGAGTAACCTGGTAGTGCCTCGTGTTAAGCAGCTGATAACAGGACTGTTGTTACCTACTCCCTGCTCATATGACTGCTCCTATGGAGATCCACCTTTCGGTATGTCACGGTGGACTCACAGGGGCATAATGAGGGAAGAAGCATAACTTCTCTTCCAGAAGAGAATCTACCCAGAGCCTGAATTACTGCTGGTCATAACGTTGTGTGCCCGACAGTGTAAGGAAGATGTATTGAAGCTCAGATCTATCCCTTGGAAACAAATGTCCTCCTTCTTTCAAAAGACTTCAAAGAGACGAATTCTCCCTCTGCTACATCCTTAGGTCTCCAAAATCTTCCCTAACCCCACCAGCCCCCTCACCATCTTACCCTTGCTCTCTGAAAGGTATGTCTAATTAATTTTCTGTTTCTGTTGAGCCCATATTGAGACATCTTAGCCTGCAACATCCACTCCAGTGTGAAGGTTCAGACTATTTGCAGCCTTCCATAAATGCTTCCCGCTTTAAAATTTCAAGATCCAACTGGCTCCCTAAGTGTTGATGTATTTGTTGCCTCCTTTGAACCTAAAGAATCCACAGATGGCAAGGAGGTGTATGCAAGCAACGCATGCTGCTAATTCTCTCTGAAAGTCTAAGATTAAGGTTAAGACCACTGAAAGCCTGTGCTATTATATGGGTATCACTCAGAGAACGGAAATTTTGACAGCATTTATAGCCCTAACATATATAAGAGTGTCCTAAGAGGAAAGTGTTTTAGTCAATGTAACTAATGCTGAACTAGTGCAAGCTATATGGGTTAAAGCATATTTGTTTTCCTTTGTATTATTTGTCCCTCCAGTGGGACTATGTGTTTGAACAGTTGGCACATTCAATCTAGCATAGACCTGGCACATTGTCTCCTGCTACGTGCATTCTTACTCCTTTCTGATCAAGCATCACATGGGATGAGCACAATAAATCTAGATTAGATTTGAGAAGCAGCACTCATTTTTAATCTTCTAGTGTTATTTAGTTTGTGACACAGTCCAAATACGTCTGGAACCCAGTGTGTGTATTTAACTTTGCTATGTATTTAACTTTGCCTTTCCCACTGAAATGTGTCATCTGTACTATAGAGAACAGTTCTGCAGCACAAATTCCCTTCTAAGTAGTAATTGCTGTATAAAAATGAGGTCATTCTCTCTGTAAGGAACATTTTTAAAAATGTTTATGTAATTATTTATTCAGCATAAAAAATAAAAAGGAATATTTTAAATTGATGTGGTTCGTTGTTTGCTTCTGCAAAACCAGCCTTAAATGAATACTTACAACAGCATGTGAAATAGGGCTGGAAGGGAGTACGCCAAGGGTACTTCTTAATGGAAGTGATTTTCTGCAAAAGCTGAAGCAAAACTGCATGAAGCTAGAAAAGGTCTCAGACCTGACTGCTTAAAGTTAGGAATCTATGTCTCAATGACTAAATAAAATGGCCTGGTTTTCCAAAATGGTTGACAGGCACCCACATTTCTCATTGAAATCAAAAGGCATTGCATATGCTTAACACCCTGCAAAATCAGGCCACTTATATTTAGGAGTTTAAATATGACATTTGGAGCTTAAATTTCATCTCCTAGAGTTAAAATATTAAGCAAGAATTTCTAAAGCCTATTTTGAAGTAGGATGTCTGATCTAATGGTAGAAGTTACAGTTAACTAAAATAAATGATTCTTATGCTGACCTCCCACTGTCTCCAAAAACATTACCCATATACTGAGATACCTTAGCTGCAGCCTACATTTCTAACAGAGAAACTTGTTTTGAGAACTTTCCTTGGAAACCCTTCTGACAACAATGTTCTTCATGGATATGAACCCCACGAGTCAGCATTTTCACAAGCAAAACCATGTTTGAATGCAATTGTTATCAAAATAAGGACTTTGCTATTCGGTCCATTTGGTTTTAAATTACAGCAGAAAAAGTAGCTGTGCGGCTTCCATCCTGAGCAGAGCTACCATTGCCCTCTGACAAGAGCTGGGTGCCTGGAGCCTCAGTGCTCTGCTGACCTGTTGTCTGGGCTTCCAAGTTGGGGAAGGCTGAGGGCTTTGGGGAAAGCACCTCTCACAGGCAGTGCTGAATTGGCATAGTCATTCAACCACACTGCCCAAGTTCTTTCCCAGTAAATGTCTAGCCAAAAGTAAACAGAGGTAAAAACGTTTCCCTGCTTCCAGTTCATGAAATAGAAATGTTATTTGCTTCTCACTGCTTGGCCTGGGAGGCTAAACAGGTGAGACGATCTGCTTTTCTGATTAACCATTACTACAGTGTCTGGCTCCTCTTGAGAGAACAGAGGGAGAGGGACTGGGTCTTAGTTTCCACTTTGCTCTGAAAAAGGATCAAGCACTACTTCCCTTCAGTCCTTGAGATCCTCATGCCTGCATTTGTACCAGGAGAAATCATTATGCAACAGGGTGGAACCTAGCTTCATCTTTCTGTTTGTCACATGGTGCATTAAAAAAAGAGCGCTAGTAGCCACAGCGCTACTTTGCCAATCACCACCATACGTTAGAGTCCATTCTCTCACCATTATGGAAGAATAATGGGTTATTACTTCAAATATTAACCAGAGCATCATACACAGCTCTGCTCACAGCTGCAGAATCCCAGTCTTTGCTTGATACTTTGGCCTGTGTTAAGGTATTGTCAGTACCAGCAAAATCACAGGCAAGTCTCTGCAGTGCTGTGTAGCTAGCTTAGGGCCTAGCAGCAGCAGCAGTGCAGCCAGGGGGATATCGAGCTTGTCCTCTGTAGCTAGTTTAAAGCTAAAATTGCAGTCACAGTGTTTCTGGAGGCTCTGTGATGCTCCCGCATCTGCACAGCTATCTTTAGTATGAACTTCCAGCATGTAGCCCATGTATTTTGCATGGTAGAAAAGAAAAAGTCCCTTAAACAAATTCAAGTTCTTTCAAAGAATTTATCTCATCACCACTTCTTATTTTTAAATGTTCTGGCAAGCATGAGATTCCTATACACAGCATTTTCTGTTTCCATTTATTTCCCCCCAGCCTCAAGACCTGATGGTCACCCCCCATCCGCCCTCCTCCCCCCCCAGTTTGTCTGGTGGAAGGGAATCAAAGAAAATCACTACAATGCATGGTCTATTTCTGTGTGGTTTGGAAAAGGATTTAAATGGCAAGTACTGCAGAGAGATTGCAGGAGTCTGAATGTTATTTTTTAAATACCATTTGGACAGTGCCCATGGTAGAAAGTCCTTTATCATCTAGGGGCCAAGACTTCCCCAGTTGTGTAAACATGCTCTCAGAAGGCAGCTGTGTGTTAGATCACCACTGTGCTATCCACAAGTGGGGAAGGCTGGGGTTCATGCATCCTGCAAAGCCCTGACTCTAACCCACTTAAATTGGGAAAGACTCCTGCTGATTTTAATGGGCTTTGAACCAGATCTTACCTGTGAGCATTAGTGAATGTATATGTGACACAGATTCAAGAATGAGGTCTGCTGAGTAAATTTTCCAGGTAAAGACTGAGTACTGGTGGGGACCATGATGACAATGCAGGCTCCCTAGAACAACCACTGAGCACTGTGCATGACTGTAATCTGCCTCAAGCCATGACCTGCATCTTCAGAAATCTTTCTGACATTGAGTAATTTATCCTTTCAATACATCTGCAGGGAAAACTATGACTAGCTTATAGCAAAAGAAGTGGCCAGAGAAGCAAGGTTGCATTTGTAGGTGCTGAAGAGCTGGAACGCCTGTGGAGTGTGAAAAAAAAGCTGAGGGTGTACCTTCTCTATGAAAAAAAACAGGCTTCTACTTACTTTTATCCACAAAGCAATTTTGTCTGAAAGCCAGAATTAAAACTCAAAAGTTCCTGGCTTAGACCAAAACCCCATTGTGGGATGGTGTTTCATTATAGAAGTTATTTATCTACCGAAACTATTTAAAGACAGGAAGTGTTATCTGTGGCTAGGATTAATCATCTCTGTCACATAGCTTGTCTCCTGAATGAGAGATTAATTCAGAGGATAGCTTCCTGACGGGCAAGAAGCATGGTATGGATTTTGTTAATTTCTGCGGTAAGAAGCAAAGCCAAGTAGATTGCACAATGCATGGCATGTTGAGACACTGTCAGCCAAAAATATCTCAGCTGAGACTGCTCATCGTGCCAGACTTGATAGACAGAAATGGGCAAAGAAACCTTTATCATGCCTCAACATCCAAGCCTACCGTGCCAAAAGGGGAGAAAGACCAAGGTGTTGGACATTCAGCAGAGAAAAGGCAGCTTCCACTTTTCCTGCCAAACTTCCATGCTCCCTCAAGACAAATGAGAGTGCAAGAAAAGCAGGGCACCACAGGTAGATAGAGCAAACACATGGAATGGCAATACCAGAGGTGATGGTGGAGGAGCAGAGACAGAATGGCAGAAAATATAGCAGCTTCAACTGGCATTTGCTGCCTTGTGTGCTCAGTCAGCCCCAGGCACCTTGACCACACACAGCAGGCACATGGACAGGGCACAGTGAGACCTGACCACAGAACATCCTCTCCAGGCTCTTGTCATGCTGCCAAGTTGCAGATATAGTGCATTGCCCTTTGTGCACATTCACAGAGGAGGGGAACAATGAGCCAGGGTAAGATTTTACTTGTTTAACTTGAAGGAAGGAGGTCATCACACATATCTTTTGTCTCCCCAGATGAGGCTGCCTCGTCTGCTCTGCTATTTGTATAGCCGTCTACACAGCTGAAATATTTACATTTTTTTTCTGGGCCCTGCAGCCAGTGCACCAGTATTTGAGCTGGTAAGATGCCAGACTCTTACTCAGTTGTAAGACTGAGCTGGTGATCTAGTCGGCTTTGTTATGTTGTTGTCGGCCACAGCACCAAGATAGCAGACACCACCACTAAGATCATCAAAGAGAACATTCACTCTTAAGAAAAAAGAAGAATAAGCTGGGTCATAAATTACACCACAAATCTATTTCTAGCCAAAAATAATATCTATTATTATCAGAACATGTACACTAGGAAAAGGTCAGGGCTTGACCCGCTCCTGTTAGACAATATGATGTGCTGGTGTTAGTAATGATATGACTGGAGCCATATGGGATCTCCAGAAAATTATGTGCTAATTATGCGTTAATGTGATCAGTTCATATGTGCCTAATGACTGGCTCTCTAGTGCTGCTGTACAGTTTATTCCCCAGCAGATCGACTGTGTGTGAGAACTTCAGAGAAAAATACAGGAATCTGCTATTTGAAGAAAAAGGAACCTGTGGGGTGACTCACCTTTTTTTCACCTTAAAATAGTGATGGGGTTGCTCATTTCAAATGAGAATTATTCCTGTTGTGGTGGGGGAGAAGATGGTTTTTGAAGTATAAGACAATAGAGCACTGTCTTGTGTGCTACAGCCTGAGAGTAACAGAACAGGAGCACCCCAGTGAAAACATCCCCCGTTTATCTTAGCAGGATGTGCAAAGATTATTTTTAATCCTCTGAGTGCTTTGTACCTTTAAGATGGCATTTCTGAAACCAAGAAGCGCTCACTGTAACATTAAGTATTGATTACTTACAACACAGCTCACATTCAAAGTGTTTTTGTGGCATACTACTGAATTAATGCAGTTTGTATTTTCACTCTGCTCTTCCTTAAAGGTCTCAAGTTTCAATGAACAGAGGGGCAGCTTAGAGCTCTGACACACTTCTTGTCCTCAGTCATCCTTATGTACTGTTTGGAAGGGCTGGGCGGTAGCTAACATCCCTTCTAGTCCCTGATGACACAGGCTCAGACATTAGAGCTGGATCAGAGCAGGCAATGAAACAACAGCATACTCACACTGCACACTTTAAATGGCAGCATCATACAGGTAGAACTGTTTAATACATTCGTTATATGTTATGTTTGGAGAGTGCACTCAGAATCTAAAGGCACTGTCTGGCAGCTCAGCTTCACTTCAGCCTCAGCATGACTAATGAAAATAAGGTGTATCTTCTATACTACAGTAGACATGACAACTGAAACTGTGCCTCCAGACACAGCTGGCCTTCCCTGTGTTATTTTTTCCCTCTGTGCTGCTTTAGTCTTTTCATCCAGCTCCTTATGGGCAGCAGGCTGTGTGTATGTGTTTCTCTGCAGATAGCATTGTTCCCTGCCTTTGAAGCGCCTGCATGTTGTAGTTTGCTCTTTTCTTCACTCCTCCCCGTGTAATAGAGGGGCGGATGCTTTCTAGATAAGGAGAAATGACTGAATGTATATGTCTATGAAACATAATCAAACAAAATGAAAGCTGGGACTGACCCTTGAAATTTCACTGCAAACATTTTTATGCATGCAAGTGACTTAGTCGACTTCAGAAAGGCTGCTAGTGATCTTAAAGGATACCTGTGTGGAAGAGAGCAAGATGGACACTTCGTTTATTGTTATGATAATGTAACTAGCTTGAGGCTGCTAGGAGATGACGATAAAGGATGTCTAAGAAAGATAGCAAATTCATAAAGTGTTTAATTTTAAAGCATGTAGAGAATTATTAGCAGACCAGCTGTAACTTTTTATATCATTTCGTAATGTGTGTGATGTGGCATTTTGAAATTAAAACCCTCTTTGTGGCTGACTTTTTGTCACGTACATCATGGCTAACAGTCCACTTTTTCCATAGCATTCTCTGACTGAGTCTGCACAAAGGCTCAGACACCTTTGAAGGGTAAGGACCTTTAAAGCGCAAAACTGTTTTCCAAGAAGAAAGTTACATGGGTTTGCCAGATTGAACTAACCAGCTCTAAAGGAAGAAACAGTCTGTGTTTCTGCATCTCTGCAGCGGAAGAGCTGAGACATTCCCAGGCGTGGCCCTGGCAAAGTCCAGTGCCCATGTATTTCTGGAATGAATGCCAGCTGCCTCCACATCTTCTCACTTGCACGTTGCACGCTGTACAGTCAAAGCCACCGGGACTTGCAGGGAGCTCCACAAATGGTTTCAGGGCAAAGTAATCTAGGACTTTTTGCTCCTAAAAAAAGACACCCCTAAAACTGGAATCACATTACTAGAGGAGAAAAGAGCCTTTTGACTGAAGAACAGAACCTGCGAATTCTTTACACTTTCACTCCTCCAGGAGCTCCTGGGCATTTCACCTCAGCCGTTAATTCTTCTAAATGCAATCACTGTAAATTTAGAACTCATCCTGATCATTTTAAACAAAAAGATGGGCACATGGACGTACATAGCTGTAACGTAACTTCTAGGTCACAGAAAGAGTAAAGGACTCCTGCCACTAGATTCAGCCACAAAATCTGCCTTCTTCCATCTGAGACATGAGATAGATTCCAAATCATTGTGTGACTCGGGAAAACCACTGAATCACTTCTTGTTTTAGTTTCCTCATCTCTGAGTAAGGAAACCTTTTTGCAGGGAGGGGCTTAGCTTAGAGATCCATGGAAAACTCCTTCTACTCTGAAGGGAAATATGACAAGCATATGACAATGTTGTCATATACATGAAGAAAGCAGCACTACGCCCAGCTCCCATATAGTAGGCTTGTAAATAATCAGCAACTTCCAGTGAAGATACTAAAATCAATGATATCTTCACACATACAGGAAGGCCCTTTTGAGGCTCAGCCACCAAACATGACCTTGTAAAAACATGACATTCCTATGAAAAACAAGTTTGGACACTGATAAGCACTGCTGGAAGATTACACTTGATCAGGCAGACCGAGAAACATTAGATTGTTAATCTCTTATCCCTTCAAAGATCTCGTCCACTTGGAAATGAAAATCTGTTGTTACAAAGGCAGGGAATCCATCTTTTCAGTGGATTAACTGCTGGCTACCTAATGTCTTTTGTTCATACGCCAAAGCCTGTGCAGGATAGTGCCCTCTCTTCTCCCTCCCAAAATACTGCTAGAGATAAAGCGAGCTACTGCTTCCTGAGAGCTTCTACTGCCCGCAGGCCATCCTGTCTGAGCCACCTGTGAAACCAGTCATTTTACCTTCTATACTTCCTGCAGCAGAAGGCAGGTTCATACAGGCTCCCCTGGTCTGCCCCTGCATATATATCTCTCTCTCCTCCTTCAACTGCAGTAATACCTTTGCCTCATATTTTTGTTTGGGTGGGCTACAAATCAGTACGCACCCTGCCCAGGACTGCAAGGTAGGGGTCCAAGCACCGCCATCACATTGCTCCCTATTCTGGTGCTTACCTGTGTAGTTCAGGGACACTGTCTGACCCTTCCCTCACCTCTCCTTGGCTCATTCCAATCCCCACCCACCCGCACCTTAATGTAATATCTGGCATTTAGATTTGAGTGACTTTCGAAGTAAATGGGTCAGGTTATTTAGCATAGGCTGCTGGATTACGATTGCAGTTCTTTGCATGCTGAGTCACCGTGGCAGCAGATGTCATCTGCTTCTCATTTGAGGGAGAGGCGCACAGTGAATTAAAAATGCGATGTGCACTGTTAAAATCTTATACAGCTGTATTCAGCAGGGATGAGTGGGAGTAACAAGACAGTCAAATTACAGGGGGTTCTACTACGAAGGCAGAAATTCAGGGGAAAAGCTTTTGTACAAGCTCTTACTTCAGTTCTCCTCGTGTGCTTCAGTGAACTGGCTAAATATAGAACACCCAAACCATTGGAAAAGCAAAGGAAATGGAGACCCAGGAAAAATAAGCCACTGATGGTGGTGCAGGAAATACTTCTGAATTAAACCATTTCCGCTGTAGCCTTTGTAATGCTCTCAGAAGACCACAGTTGTAAAAAATGAGTCATTCCTGGGCTTGAGTGTAACATTGGCTTGACATTGTTGACAAGGGATTGCAAGGGATCTGTGTGGCAGTAGGGTAAACTGTGTTTGTTTTTACAGACATGTATAAAAATACACATCACTAGAAAATCAAAGCAACAGCCACAACAGACCAAAGACTTTCCATAGGAGACAGAGAGCCTAATTTGCTGAGAGCCAGTGACCCCAGCCGCTCTCAGAGCTAAGAATGTCACTCGCTGTCAAGACCTGACCCAGAAGAAAGGAAATCAGGGCTGCATTTCATTATTTTGGCACAACGGACTTCAACAGCTGGAACTAGGGTTAACGAATTGCAAGTCAGCTTCCAGAGGCACAAACTGCATCAGCCTTCCCTCAGAATCAGGCACATTTGTGTCCCTGAAAATCTATCAAAACTGTTGCAAAAACAAGGTCATTTGTATGTGGCTCAAGCTGCTGAAGTGGAAGAGACACTCTGAGTAAGCGTAGGTCAAATGGGGTTAAGCTTTCTTTCTTCAAAGAGTTATCTGGAAAGGATTATGAATCCAGCAGCAGCACTTGCCATCAAATGTGCTCAGACATCTCAGTTCAACCCATGGTATCTTCCAGCAAAAAGCTTGGGTTTTGTTCCTCTGAATGCATTTGTTCTTGTAGGTGTTTATGCCACTTACTGGCAGTTGACATTGGAAAAAATCCAGACTTCTAGACTTGTATTTCTTGAGGGAAGTTTTTACTGAAACATTTGCCTCTGTTTTTCACAGAAAAGAAATCAATAGTTTTCTACTGGATTGAAACTTCTGTAAGTGCAGCCTGTTGGCTGACTAGCTGGGTTCATGGTTACAACCCTGTTTCACTCTTCCTACATGGCCCTGCAAGTTCTGAAAGCAAAAGTTTTTAACCTTAAAACAGTCTTGGTTGTAACTGTAAAATTTCTGCCTCATTCCCTGCCCCTTTAAATCACCTTCAGCCCAGTATCTCACTCCAATTTACATCAACAGGATTTCAGGAGGGGGAGGCTGAGCACTGTTTTGTCTTTTACGACCTTTAAGATTAAGATTTCAAATGTTTTTATAAGATTAAAGAAAAATATTTGTAGGGCTAACTAGGGGATTTGGAATACCTAGTTCCAATGAACAAGATTTGAGGCAGTAATTTCCCAGAAGGCGGCTTGGAAATGCCCTCCATGGGACGCAGAAACCCCCCCAAATCCGGGAGACTGACATGGGTGAGGTTTGTACAGCTTTGTACAGCTTCATCTTCCCACACCCCACCTCTATGCCGACACAGCCGCTGCAGGAGCCAAGCTCTCAGGGCTTCCCACACGCTGTTAGGAGGCAAATTTCACACAGTGGAACTGCAAAGCACTTCAGATGATACCATGAGCTCTGGATAATTCTAATTTTGTGTTTTTTTCTACTGAGATCTATTAATTAGGACATTTGACTAGACTGGAGAAAAAAAAAAATCTTAGGAAAATAGACTCCAGGGAATTATCTCATCTTATTTGGGCAAAAAGGCAAATTAGCTCATGGATGACTTCTGTCTTCTTTTCCAATGATATTTGCTCTTTCAAGGCTTGGGAGCCCGTTTCATCTTTACTAAAATAAAAGCTATAATATTACTGAAATCAAAGTCCTTGGAGGTAATTTAAGAAGGTGTGCAACAGTTTTCTTCTTCAAATAGTGATGGATTACATGGTCTGGCCTGTGAAATTTGTCTGAAGAGAATGGCACAGCCTGCAAACTTGCCCTAAATTTCCAGCATTTTATACTGCCAAGGGCAGGACACAAGATTGGCCACAGTGCCCTTCTCCTGCCAGAGGGCCGTAGTTGCTGTCACCTTCACGGTCTGGGCGGAGCACTGGAATAGAGTCCCTTGCTCCAAAGTGATCTTAAACCTGGTGCAGCACACGGGAGGTTTTCACATCCAGCATTTTGGTTGGAGGCCTGTTCTGAATACAAAGACTTTTCTTTAAAATATGATACTTGAATTTAGTAATGAGCAGCACACATTAAAAATGACTAGGCCAGTTTCCAATACACTCCCTCCCGGTGAGACATACTGCATGCGGTGGTGTTATATAGCTTGATTACTGTAGCACAGATGAGTCCCATGACACTATCTGTATTATCAGGGAAGAAGTGCCGAGGAAACAAAACCTTCAGCCATATTCAGTCCTGGTGTAAGCACCTGCATCTTCATTTTCTTTGATTATTTATTTTTCAGACCAGAGTAGAAGCCTAATCAGAACTCCCTATCTTCACTGCTTATATAACAACTTTCTGCACTCCCCCTCTCCTTCTGTAGGCTTTACTTTCACAAAAAAAAAAGAAGATGCAAATAGTCTTCTAAAAATGCAAGTTGCCTAAGCCTTGCTACCTGTTAGGGGATATGGGGCCGTGAGAGACTGCAATTTGAGAAATCAGGACAAGTATAGAGGATCTAAAGACATGTAAATTCTGTCTGATGGCACTAAGTCTGTCTTTGGGCATAGTTAAATCAACATACAATGTGTTTGGCACATTATTTGTTGCAATTTTGTCTTCTCTTTCTTGCTATTTGGACTCAGTGCCTCTACCCATCTGACTGTTTTTAAACAGCCAGTGGGTGATTTTCCACATTATTTCAGCTCTTGAGGTTAGATCAGTGAAGCTGTTTTCCTTGGATGGGTTTCATGCATATGGACTGTTGACTACCTTCTTGATCTGGTTTCCTGCCAGCGTGAACATTTTTGTCAAGAGAATTCCCTCCTGCAGTGGTGCAAGCATTGTAGGTGAATGCTGAGAGGTGGCTAATTACTCATCTTTTGTGAACTAACCAGAGGTGTCAAGGAAAAGAAATTCAGGCTACTCTGAAAACAGCCTGCCTTCACTGTCAGTAGCAAACATGAGACAAGCTGCAAGCTCAAATATATGCTTTCTTGTAAGAGGGCTTAGTAAGAACACAGAAATTCAGTCAGTGAGGAGATGAGAAAGCCCTTGGTGCTGGGGAAGTTTATACAATGTGGCTTAATCACTCTTGCTCGCTCTTGTTAGAGATGCAGAGCTTACAGTTTTTCAAGAGTCCTAGAAGATTACGTGGTTCTCAAGAAATTAAAACATCCAATAAAAGTAAATTGGCCCTAACTACTGCTTTCAGAGAGAGTGCTTCCTTCTCTTTCCTCTTCTCTCCATCTTACAAAACCAACATGGCCAAATTTATGATTTGTAGTGAGAGGGCCTAGTTTAAATTTAGAGCCATAGGAAGCCATTTAAACCTTCAGCACAAGAAAAACTGGCTGAGACAGTCATCATGGGTTTATAGGGAAGCACCAAGGCTAGCACACAAAGTATCCAGCGTTTCAAATAGCTCATTCACAAAATCTGTGTACTACATTCTGCAGGGAGTCAAATCCTGTTTGCCTTTTGGGAGTTGTCACATTGAAGCCAATTGGATTACTCATTTGTTTGAGGCAAGCAGGATTTAACCCTCCAAGAAACAAAATGGATTTGCTAAATGAAAAGGATTAGTTTTTTCTGGATAATGCTGTGTTTAAAAAAAAAGACAAAAGGCATCTCTCCTCCCTCTCTTTTTTTGGTGCAATATGAAGCAAGAAGCTGAACAGGACTCTTCTGTGCCCTATGCATCTTTATTTTAGTTGCCAGCATCTTTGCCTTGCCATGTTTAAATCAGCATGCTAATGCTAACGGATGCTTTTCAGTATGCAGGTCATACCAGGCTAAATTGTTTCTGGAGGGTGGAGCTGCTCTCTTGCTTTGGTGTTTGAGACAGGGAATATTGTTTGGTCTCAGATCCAGACTAATTTGTGGTGGATTTACAGTTGCGCATAGTTTCTGGTTTGGCAGTGCTAAAGGCTGGTAAGCCAGCTGCAGGTTTTTGCCATTCTTGGGATGCGCTGATACTGGAAAACAGGCTGCCTATGGTGATGGCTCACAAGATAACAGATGAAATGTTTCACCCTTTCTTGAAAGTAAAATGAAGCTTACATTCAAGGTCTTAGTCTGGGTGAGCTCTGCGTTTGGATTCATTCAGCCAAGAAGGAACCTTTCTGGCAAAGTGGATAGTTAGGCAACAGGTCCTGTTGACCTGAAAGAAATTTCATCCCCTGAATTGGCACGCATAAGGGAGGAATGGTGCCCTTCAATGAATGGACAACCTCTGCATGGCTGGAGTTACAGAAATTGCAGCCACATTGCACTACATCTCTCACCTTTTGTCATCCTTCCTGAATACCCAAGACAAAAGTCACTGAGCAATCCTAGATTTCCATGGTCTTCCTGGAAGATGCACATGCTTCCAGGTGCATCCCCTTTCATGGTCAGTGTATATTGGACTTCTGCTCATGAGCTCTGCTGCAGTGGCAGCAGCCCCTGGTTTGAGAAGGTGGGCTCTGTACGAGCAGTAGGAGACAGATACAGTCCTTCCCCTCTCTGCTTTTACAGAAGCAGGGAGGGGCAGCCCCTCTAAGACAAACCTGGTGGGCAGGGTGATACCATCCAGGACCACTTCCAGGCTGAAGGTAACCACCAGATTAAGACAGTTTGCCTACTAGTCTCTGTATTTATACCCTTATGTGGCTCAGTACCCTTCCCATTTTTTGCTAGAGCTGTGTTCTGTCATGATCTTGCTTCTCTTAGCACTTATAGTCTGTTCTGAAACCTGAAACCCTGAGCGTAAACTTGGAGCAGCATCTGTGTCACATGTACTGAAAATTCTTTATGGGGTAGGAGTAAGTTCTTACAGCAGTATCAGATTTATGCTTCTTCTCAAGACAGGGGGCAATATTCAAATGAGTGAGATGATAGTCTGGCAGAATCATAAGGACCTCTGTTTGGAAGATCCCCCACAGATACAGAAGTGCTTCTCTTCTGTCAATATAGGTAACAGAAGTTTTGCGGAGAGAGGAACAGACTGTAGTCTTTCGGTATGAATGTTTCTGAATCTGATCAGTATGAATCCGTTACTGATTGTAATGTTATCTCTGAATTAGTTTTTATTCCTTCCCCAATTCAGAGAGACCCAACAGAGGAGTGGCTTCACAGTGGATAGTCTCTTCAATCAATGATAAAAAGTTTTGGATATTATGACAGTTCTTACCAAGGCCAGGATTCAACGCAGGAGGAGGCAGTATATATGGGGAAGAGATTTACATGCACATTAGCTCTCTACATAAATCTGTCTCCCTCCTGAAAAATAGCTGTGAGCTCCACAGACCCAGGATAGCTGTAAGACACAGAGGGTGGAAGATTTATTATTTCTTTTAATACTTTAGCAATGATGTTATTTATCTGCCAAATGACAGACCTCTTGGTGGCAAGGATTTCGTGTTCAACCAGACTGCCATTTAAAGTAGCCTGAAAAGTTTGCAATCTCCTATGCAAATAAGAGAAGGAGAGAAAAGTTTGTTCAGGAGCACAGGAACAGCTGTAATCCATTAAGAGCAAAACAAAATCCACTCTGATTAGGAGCTGCCCTTCTGAGTCCAACTACTATGGTCTGCACAGCAGATATTGATAACCTCTGTTTCCCCTCCAGAAGGCCTCCATTTCACTCGTGCTGGTACCAAGGAGGAGCAGAAGGCATTAACTGAGAAGCAAGTGAGGTCAAAGATGGGTGTTCTGAGTGAGCTGAATGATCAAACTGTGCTGCAAGCTAAATTCAGGTTAGTGTAACAGATCCCTTGGACTACACAACTTTCATGTTGTTGCTTAGGCAGCCGAAGCCTCTGTCTGTTCCTCAGCAACGGACAGAATTGCTTATACCTCTGTTGTACTAATTATTTTTGCCCAGCTGCTGCAGAAAACATCTGCCCTATGATGACAGTCCAGGTTGTCACGTCATCAGACAACGTATGAAGAAAAGGCAGCTTTCCGCCCGTGAATTTCTAAACGCCTCTGAGACAGAGGTAAAGTTCAGTCAGGAGAAAAGCTCCCCTCTTGTCATGATGAGTGTTATAGTGTTGGCCTGTGGATTTTCCACCATTAGTGAGAGGAGGCAGCAGGAAAGGCTTGTCCTTGCTTCACAGGAACAAGGAAAGCACTGTGTGTGAGGGGATGCAGCAGCTAGCGGGAGCGAGAACAGAGGCTCTGTAAAACACGGGAGATGCTCTGCTCTGCTGGATGCTGTACAGTCCTCAGACAGCTACATGAGGAAAGAGCCGTGCCCACCCACAGCCAGCATTGAGGGTGCTACTGGGACAAGCTGTTGCCCAGCTGAGCACTGACCCTCCCTGCAGCCTGGGCAGGGCTCAGGCATTTGTGCCTGCAGGGTTTCCCTTCTTGGCTCTGCTGCCCTGAGGCACAGAGGCACCAGCTGCTGTACAGGCAAAGCCCTCTTCAAGATTGGCCTCATCTACATTCAAAGCCAGACATGGGTGATGCTGCCTGGGGATTGCATTAAACTGTTTACTTTTTCTTCTAATCTATCAGAAGACTTGCCAAGGTATCTTCGAATGCAGCAGAAATGCCTGTTATTCTTGGACCTTACTAGTGTCCTCAGCTCCTGCAAATTACAGAAGGGTGAGCAACACAGAGTGTGCATTATCTTCTAAAGAGGCTTTTTATTTTTGCAGTGCCAAGCTAGGGAAGAACATGAAAAGAGCAAAGCAGGCAGTGACTATTATTTGAGTTGTTGTGCTGTTCAGGGCTTGAAAAGCGTTGCCAAGGTGAGCCATTGTCAAATGACCCCTGCTTTCACTGAGGCTGGGTGGATATTCCCTAGTATAGGGATGCTGGGCTGAATCCAGCCCTAAGCCTTTGAGAACAGGGCTTCTGTGAAGAGTACGGCTGTGAAGATGCAGCTTTTTTCTACATGGGAATATCAAGACAGGAGTAGCTTAAAAAAAAATAGGTCAGAGTATTTCTATTTCAAGTACTTGTTGAGAAAGAGAGGTGCATCTTGGGTTTTCTGGTTTGCATTTCAACATTTGTGCAGAGTGTCACTGTGATGGTGCCAGAGCTGAACTGGCAACCCCAACTGCAGGGTGAGGCTGCCCAGGGCTGCCCTGCTGTGCTGCCCGCGGCCTGGCCGCTCACGGTTCCCGTGCCCAGAGCTCCTGCTTCCTGGGGAGTAATGGTACACTTAGGAAAATGTTCGCAACAGGTAAGAAATGCTTTTATGGTTTTTGCTTTGTTGATGCTAAATATCTGCCAGGCTGCTCTAGAATAAAATAAAGCACGGTATCAGATCAAATTCACTAATAGCAAAATCCTATTAACTCTGCATTTTCTCACCACACAAAGGCTAGTCATGGGTTCCTCAGTAACAGTAGTCTCATTCTGCAGACCAATCTTATTTTACGTTCTTGGGGCCAGACACTCAGTTGATGTAAGTAAGTATATCTCCAAGTTGTAGCTACCCTGATTTATACTAGCTGCAATGCTGACCCCCTGTTAATTGCACACGTTACAATTCTCTGGAATTTCTCTTGCCACAGACTGCAATAAAAAAAGCATTTTCTGGTGGTGAAAGGTCAGTAAACAGATCTGAGATGAAACAATCTCTTTGTGATTATGGTTATGCTTTACGAATGATTTTGTCTTTCCACAAACATAACATACGTGGTCTGCCTAGGAGTTTTGAGCAAAAATGCTTGTGCACAATGACTACAAATAAAACAATAAAGTAAATTGTTTCCACTTCTAAGCACAATTGTTATTCCTGACTTTAAATCTGTCTATCCACATGCAATTCATCCTCCTAGCAGCTGCTGATGATTACTTGCCTATTTTCTTCACTCATGGCTTATAAAACCATTCCCAGGGCAATGCCTGTTAATTACTAATTTAGCCTGGTTTAACTAGCCCAGTTGTTCAGCAACCCTTAGACAGACAGAACTAGATTTCTGGACTTGCTTTTCCTCAGGTCAGCTGCAATCAGGCTGAAGGTGAAGAGCCTGTAATCATTTAAGTGCAATATCAATTTACAGGCCTGCGCCTGCATCTTCCTGGAGCTGGATGGTTTGGCAGGGGAAGATGTGTCCCTGCTGGCAGGGCAGGGGCAAACAGCCACTCCAGCTTGTACAGAACAGCTCATCTTCCTAGCCTGATCTGGTCTAGTTTTTCATAGAGCACTGTCATTGTTTCAACCTCACCTGCTGTTCCCGTGAGAAATGCTGAACCAACAGTCTGAGGACCATAGACTTGTGCCTCCTCACAAGGGGCAGCAGCAGGAGAAGCACCCTTGGCCCACCTTTCCTGGAGAGATTGTCCTGAGGCCAGCCAGTGTGGGCCACCCTCCAGACTCTTTGCTCGTGAGGAGCTACGCAACGGGCTATGGCAGTGAGAGGCAGTCCAGGAGAAGACAGGCAGCACACTTGAGCTGCAGTGAGCATTGGGATACTCCATACCTTTGGTTTGTCCTCTTTGCCTGCCAGGATGCTCCCTTCCATTTATGCCCCATTCTCCCATGCTATGCCATTACGATGCTATTAATATCTTGTGTTCCTCCCACTCTTCGTGCTCACCCTGTTTAAGCACCAGCGCCTTTTTTACACAGCTCAGAGCCTGCTCCAGACCTATGGAAGCCATGCACGCAAGTGCCTGTCAGGCAGCTTGCTATGCGATAGTCTCAGGCTTTGGAGCAGGGGCTGTCATTTTACCTCACTGGAGGCTGTTTCCCTTACTCTGACCTTACCAGTGAGCACTTCCAGTAATCACCAAAAATTTCTTTTAAAGCTACCAAGGGTGTGGCAGAAGTAGACCCTTTGTAAGGCACACATACACATATTCCTTAGTCTTCAGAAAGAAAAAAAAGAGATAAAATCAGCAGCAGATATTACTACTTAAGATTTCCTCTCTGGATTTCTAACTTGATGGTATGTAATGAAAAGAGACTTTGTAAAACAGAAGGAAAATAATTAGATCCCTTAAGTTTTTGCATCTAAATTGATGCAGACGCTATAAACAAGTATTAGTCTAAGAACTCCACAGGCATCTGCAATTTCAGAGTCACTTCAGATTTTACAAATCACAGAATCTACTCTGGATTTTCATCATAAGTATTAGCATTAATTTCTTACTAAACCTCCATCTAGTTGCACAAGAGAAAAAATTTAATATTTTCTTTACCTGTTTTGGGTTTTAGTCTTTCCATCACACTGCATGGAGGTATAACTTATTTGTCCTTGTAAGAACCCATAATTAAAGTACAAATTGATTACACAATGTCTGACAGAGCTGCAAACTCCATGCATTGCAAGTAGGTTTTGAACCTAGGGAGTACGACACAGCTGAGACTGCATATGGTTTAGTGTTAGATGGGAGGAATTCATGGGAGATACTTGGAAGCAGAAATCAGATTAAAGGAGAGAATTATTATTTTTCGCTTGCCTAAATATGAACGTAAATAAGGCTGCACATATATTTTCTGCATTAGTCGAGGAGAAGGATTATGAACACTTCCTCTAAGCGATGGCATTATTAAATGTTCACTTGACGTGTGAAAAGCTTTATTCTGTGATTTAAAAAACAATGACATAGTTATTAGGCCAAACTGACCTGTATTGCTTTAATTGTTTGCCACATGCATGGAAAATAATTAGAGTACAATTGAATATGGAGCATTCAATTGACATATGAAAAGGTCTGAATTTCTTCTTTGGGGTGAAGTTTCAAAAAATACCAAAGAGTGTAATCAATTTAACAGCAGGACTAACCCATCAATAAAGCAGAGACAGTATTCATTCAGGCAGTGCAAACACATTTGAATATGGAAACATATTTCAGCCTCAGGCTTCCAAGAAACACTTACATAGGATGGGGAGAAAATGGCTGTAAAATGTCAGCTACCTTGATGGTCGTCTTATTAAGCGAGGAAGTAACCTGAATCTGTTTTGCCTGCAGATCTACATTTACCTGTGTCATAAGAAATGACGGAAAGCCTTTGCTGGGAGTTATTAAAAAAAAAAAAATGTAGAGGCTGAATTCAGTCCTTTTCCTGTCCAACACTTGCTGAGACTTTATTAGCCAGCATTGTTCACATCTGCTTATAGGAAGCACACCAGAGGAGCATGTGATCCAGCTGTTGCTATGGCATCTAGTGGGATTTTAAGAGAACAACAGAAGAAACAGTGGCAAGAACCCCTCCGGCTGACACCTGAGTTAAAGGGACATTTCCAGAAATGATGAGTTGAACATACTTAACCTTTATTTGTCAGATTTTTCTGAAGAAATTGAGTATTTAGCACTCCAGTGAGAATTAAGAGCACCTGGAGCCTCTGGGGGGAAAGGATAACAATACCAACAATACCATGTGATTTCTTTTTAAATGCCTCCTTAATTTAGCAGAATGACATCTGCTTTAAACTGAGCTCTGAAAACATTCAGTAAGCCTAGCTCATCATCAATGCAAGAGGACAGATACCTAGTTCATTACAGAAATGAATGTGTAGGCGAGGGCACAAGAGCTAGCACCTTGAACCAACATTTCTTTGTCTCCCCCTTATTCCTCCTAGACTATAGATAATAGAAAGACATCAAAACCTTGTTCCCCAGATAATTCCCAAAGCAATACTGCTCACCCTAATGCCCTGTTGCTGCATTATGCATACAGCCTATCAGAAAAACAGACATGCAAAATGAGGTACACACAAAAATCTGTTTTGGGGACTGTTTTTCCACCTTCTTCTTCATATGGAGGTTATCCAAGAGCTGTCAACTAATAAGCACTGAAATTCCAATGAGCGTTTGTTTGGCTGAGCACAATACTCAGCCTTTTGTGAGCCAGCCAGCAATTTGGAGCCTGCAAAGCCTCAGGAGACTGGGCTTTCCCCTCATTTCTGCTGGTACTTCCCTTCAGTGGGTCAGTCAGAAATACTGGGATTACTGTTCTGGCTCTGTTGCATGCCTGTGGCCAGCCAGGCTCAGCCTGTGATAATCAGTTTTGTGAAAGTGAAAACAATGTACTACACATGAAGCATCCCTTGCTCTGGGCCCTGGGAGACATCCATGGATAAGAGCGCACCTATTTGAGATGATGTTATATTTGGTCATAAAGTGGCTGTGAAGCAGCTGTCCTTGCTCCTGGGGAAGTTTTCTGTTTCTGCCATCCCATCCTTGAAGTCTCAGGGCTATGCCTAGGCATTAGCCTATAGCCACCCAATATGGTCTGAGATGGAGGGACTCTGAGGCAAAAGCCCAACAGAGGCCAGACTGATGAGCACCCAGGGAGCTCAGTCTGCCATGTTGCTCTACCCAGCTGCCCAGGGGAGGCTATAAATCTCCCCACTGAATATCTGTCCTTCCTCTCTGCCATGGTGTGGCTGTGGGTGACTGTAGTAGCATCCAGGAGAGCCTACAGAACTTGCCTGTGCACAGTGCCCTGGCTGGTTCTTGGAAATCAGTGTACTGAGGGGTGCCAGTGTCCCCCCAGCTGGGAAGAGTTGAGGTTTGGGATTTCACCTAGCTGGAGATGAAGCTGCAAGCGAGGTTGATTTTGTCCTTCTGCTTCCTCCATTTCTAGCATTAGCTTTGATGATGATAACCTCTGAGAGCCGCCACAATGTCCACTGTATAGCTGCAGAACTACTGTGTGTTCCTTGCAAAGACAGAGGACCAGACATGATGCTAACGAAAGAATGCTGTGCTGAATGAAAATGATCAAGGAATCTGCTTTCCTGACTTGAACACAAATAGTTTGCTCTGCCAAAGCTAGGAGAGGGCTTAAAAACGTATTTCTTCTCCCTGGTTCCTTTTGAATATTATAGACTTCATGAATTAATCAGGAGAATACTTGGTGTAGTAGGTGGAGATATGAGAGGCTGTTTATGTTCAGCAGGAACAC
Source organism: Haliaeetus albicilla (assembly GCF_947461875.1). Lineage (NCBI taxonomy): Eukaryota > Metazoa > Chordata > Aves > Accipitriformes > Accipitridae > Haliaeetus > Haliaeetus albicilla. Next base: position 29,044,638 of record NC_091486.1, read on the forward strand.
AAAATGCTTTGTAAAACTAATCTATAGAACAAAGACTTGCAAGAATTGTATGCAGTTTAATAGCTCACTTATACAACTCGATGATAAAATATGCATAATCCAATATTACATGGCTTTCCTTCCCCTGACAGAATATGAATAATTTAAGATATTTTTCTTCAACCACGCACCTCTTGCCATGACCCAGTCAAATATTATCATCCTAGAAGGTATTACCCTGCAAACCAAACCAGGAGACATCTCACTCTGCACAAGTAGTCCCGCTACGCACACGCGACAGAACAGCAGGGCTGGGCTAAGAGCTTGGATAAAAAGAAGTGGCTCTTATATGCTTCCAAGATAGTTCTTATAATTGGCCTCTGAAAGTTCATCTGCTAATTCCACAGTAGACGAAGGCTGTAACTTTTAGTAACATGGAAAGAGGCACTTCATGGCAACACTCCTCAGTTCAGGAGTGCCAACAAGCCAACTTATCAAAATGCTGATAAAGAAGCAACAAAAAAGAGGTTTGGGAACTTCTGCTGAAGGGCTGTTCAGCACGCTGGTGAATGGAGTGAGCAGATGGCAGGAAATGCTGCAGTTAGTGAGGCTGCTGCCTAGGTCATGTCTGCCCCTCGCTTTGCCCCTAACCATTCAACCTCTTTTCCACTGTGTTTGGCTCTAAACCTTTGTTTGCAAGCTTCTTCCTGTTGATTCCCACAGAATACTAATGTCTGCCATTTTCCTTGCTTTGATTAATTTTGGTTGTCTAGGACAAAATCGTGGCCTTCCTTCAGAAAGGGAGACCCTTGCCAGGGACACTACTGGAGGTGGGAATTTGTCCCTGATATTCAGTTCTTGTCTTCCTTTTTTATACAGAAGCTACTTAATTGCACTGTCTATGGGCATCACAAGTGACTATTTCCAGTCCGTTTTTTTTTTCTTCATTTATTTATGTATTTTTGCATCTTTACCTCAGCTTTCTTTGCCTAAAACTTTCAACAAACAGAAGTGCTTTTCAATTAAAAAAACTATTTAAGCCACAAGAATTTTCTCTGCCTTCTGCTTCTGTACATCCCATGGATTTTTCCTTCTCTTCCCACATTCTCTACACCTTTATATTTGTCTTTCTGTGCTTCTGCTGCTTAGCCTGTGTACCAGTGTGATCTCACCTCTGCTACAGTTCTTAGTCATTTCCTCCTGCTCCTTGCAATCTCATTTCCCTTCATTCCCTAGCTGCCAGCTCTCTATATCCCTGCATAGGCAGTAGGCTCCTATTGCCATTTCTACATATACAGTGGGAGGCTACAAATATATATATAGATCCAATCAGCTCTTGAGTTGCTGTTCAGCTGCAGAGATCTCTGTCTCTCATTATTCCAATGGGCATGTGGAATAGAAACCTATTGACATGGGAGAATATGGAAGTATAGATTGGCATGAGCAAACTAGTCAAAGGTGATGCCGTGCATGCCCTGTATATCCCCAAATGTACTCTCATGTCTATTTTAAATTCCTCCTCATTTGGAGACCAAGGATACTACTCTCAATAAACAATTTGCTTGGAAAATATCCTTTGTAGTCTCGGCGGTTTAGTGAACGTTGCTCGGTTACCCTAAATTATTTCCTTAGTTACATTTTTATTAAGATGCCCAGAGTGTCTTGAGTATGAGGGAGGTTCCCAGGAATTAAGGATTAACACCACCAGGGTTTCCCTGGAGATTTCAGAACACGAAAGGGCAAACTGCTGATGTACAGAAGACAAACTCCTGTTATGGCAACGTGTTCACAGCTGTTATGGAGGCAAAGCCTTGCAAAGTGAGGTCAATAAACCAGACAGTAAATCAAGTTTATGAAAGTCGTGACTGGTGGGACTACATTAAAATATTATCTGGGAAATACATGACAGCCATGGATGAAATAACTTTTGTCTCAGGAAGGCGGGTGGGAGCAGATTAATTTAATCTGTTGAGAAGCAGGGAAGAAACACTGAATATTGATACTTTTGAAACTGTCTATGGACTAAATGACAATGAGAGTCAGAGGCAAAACAATGTGTAGTGGCAACACACAAAAGGCTCTGTTTAAAAGTTCTTATGTGACATAAATGGAAATGAAGTTTTGCAAAAAGCCTTGCTCTTCTGGAGAATCCCACTCTCTTTTCTGTGTTTTATACTTTCTAGAGCTCATAGTGTGTTTTGTTTGCTAACTGTACCTACCTATTGCCCAGTGAGAAGCAGTATTTTTTTTTCAATACAGAGTGCAGGTGATATTAAGAAAAGATTCTGAGCATGATGGCAGGGAAGTTAAATTTGTTGAGTCTTTGTACCAACTTTCACATATGGCTTTCAGAATTAGCTCCAGTGAACATATACTTCTGTTTGGAACCTAAATTTCAGTTAGTTCAATTTAAAATAACTGATGGTTAAAAAGATAAATAATAGTAAGTCCAATTATTCTTTTTATAAATACTCTAAACAGGCCTGAAATCTGGTAACTGAATGTGGTGATTTACTTGAAAAGTAAGTGGGCAGCTGGCTGGTTTATTAGAAACAAATGATCCTTCCCCAGTACTTGCTAATTTCCTCTGAAAGCTGTAACTGTTGCTGTTTTGCAGTGAGATACTCTGAATACAAAGAACAAAGTGTTAAATGGCTGTGTTCCAAGCACACATGGTAGTGGCTTTGTTATGACCTAACTACACACTATGTGAGGCAGCGTTTTTAAGAAGCAGTGATGAATTTTATTAGACCAATATAACTGGAAAACCAGGCAAGTTTTCTTCAAGTCTAGAATAAAAGCAGTTGCCCTCAAAGCTAAACACAGGTTGAGAAAAATTGCTGTGAATTTAATTTTCAAACCTCTGTACAATTCTTTGTTTGAATTTGCCTTAAGATTTGCAGTTCCCTAATAGAGAATTAATTTAAGCTCCAACTTTGAGCGTCCACCTGATTTTTCTGCATGCAACAGTTCTGCCGCCTGGCAGCTGTTTTAATCTGCAAGCATTAATAGTACGTGTGTTTTACAAAAACCACTTATTGTACAGCACTTAAGGTATAAAACGTACTCAGCTGACACAAGAGTACTGTGGTTCCAACCCCAAAGAACTCAGGTATCTTTAAAACTTATTCCTTACAGCCTACGGCTATGAGTAAACTCTCTTTGTTAGCTGGGTTTGAGTTCAGGCTTGTTCCCCAAGCTGTCCTATGGAAGGCTATAGAAATCTACAGAAACAAGACCAAACTGGAAAGAGCACAAATTAGAAGAGGAAAAGGAGGGATGTGCCAATGAGCTCTGTAACCTGTTTCTTCCCTGGAGGGTGCCTGAAGTGCACTACCATGGAGAGTTCACTACTCTGTAAATACAGAAATTTCAAAGATGTTATGTGTTGCCCTCGGTTACTGGAAACCCCTTCTAAAGCAAAGGAGTCATCCATCCTAAAAGCTTTAACACTGGCAGATCCAGTCCAAGCTCTTTGATCAAATAGTGACAGCCCAAAATATTATTCTGAGTGGCGTCTGTTCTATCCTGTGCTTCAAGGGAACACCAAAGCACCATTATTTGAATTACACATTTGGTCCCCAGGCTGCATTAAGCCCTCAGAAAAGACTCTCAAACTTCATATCCCTAAAAGTAGCAGATGAAATAAAGAGTAACATGAAGGATGGGGGAAAGAGCTCTACCAAATGAGAAAAGATGTATTAGATTTGTTTCTCCTGAGAATGCTGTCTGCCAGGTTGGTATAAAATGCTGGTGTTCAAACACAGATCTGCTCATTTAGAGTTCAGGCTGTACAACAGCACTTAGCTAACAGATGTTTCTGAATGTAAAAGGACACTATTGTCTCTAGGACTTGCATGCTGCAATGGTATCTAGCCATTAAAATCAAATTATAGAATTAGGAAGAACCAAACCTCATGTAGTAACATCTGTAGGATCCAGAAGTGAGGCAAGAGCCATTTATAATCATCCTGCTTGTTCTAAGTGCTGTATCATATTACACCAAGGTTTTCTGTAGATGCTCCAAGCACAACAAGGAAACAACGAAAACAAAGGAGAAAGGAGGCAGTAGAACTTAAAAAACCTGTGTTCAGCAACGTCTGCTCTTTACAACAGTCACTATTACATACACACACCCACTCATCTTCCCTGTCTCTCCCGAGTCAAAGACTAAATCAGATTCAGCCAGAAGGTGGCCTAATTAGATTGCTTTTATATTCAAGGTAGCACCACTCGGAGTCATTAACACTATGAATTATAGGAGTTCTCTCATGAGAGAGCACTACAGTGCTTGATGAATAGGAGGAGGCAGAGGTGAGTGGCTTTAGACATCCAGACAGAAGGAATCAGAAGAGCATGGGAGACTTCTGGGGCTGCATCTCAGTGGGTTTTGTGAAACAACATCATGTATTAAGAGTAAAAGGGTGCCTTTTACATCAGCATGGATAGTGTTTATGCTTTATGGACTCAGCATGACGTTTTAGGCTCTAAATGCCCCTTCATTTTCAAAACTGAGGGGGGAAAAAGGGAAAGGTTTCTCAGATACATGATGTTTAATACCAAACAATGCTGCTATATGAATATCTTAACAAAACGCCTGGGCCACATGTAGATCCTGGCTCCTCATTCCTCTGAGAAAGTTCCAGTGTGACACAGGAGCAGAGAAGACAGAGACAGTGCCTTTGCCTGTTACTGCTGCTCTTCAGAGGTCTGGAAGCACTAAGATGTTACACAGGAAACCTCTCAGCAGGGACTGGTGATGTGGCATGGCCAGCTTTAACCACTTTTGCATGGTCTGATTTAGAAAGACCCTGGCATTAAACATCATATGAAAATAAGGCCTTGTTTTGATGCAACTACAGAGGCACCCAGAAATCAAGCCACTATTCAAAATCGTCCTCACCAGGAGCTTTATCCACAAAGAGCTTACGCAAAGCACAACTGTCAGAAGTCTAACGTGAGAGATGTGCATGTTAGCCACTCCATATATGAAGCAGGTATGAACTAGAAAATTGAGGTAGATACAGGACAGCATCAAGAAGAAAGAGAAAGGCACAAATGTAGGAATGTATCTGAGGATGGAGTGGAAAATACCTAGCAACTTACTTTGAGTGGTATTTTTTTATTAGAAAGCCAACACAGCTATAGACCAGAGAACTGAAATTCCATACAGAGGATATTATTTGCATAACTGAAGCTTCCAAATGATGGAAGTATGGGATCTTTTTTAAGATTCACAAGAACTGTGTGACCCTGCCACACCTTCCATCATGTGGCAGATGATCATCCATCATCCCAGGCAAGAAGAGAGTTCTGTTTTTCACAGTGTGGGAGCAGTTGATTTGGATGTCTGGGAAAAAAAATAATTACATAATGCTTGGGAAGCAGTTTCACCATGAAGTTAACTTTCTTTCACAGAACACTAATGGTCAGGGAGATGATACTGAAGGCCAAACTCTGCAGCCTGTCTGTATCAGGACACAGTGGTGGGATAAAGAAGGAGCCCAGAAGTGGATTTTGAGAAAAAATGAGGCATTTTCGACATGACCACGCTTCCCATACAGTAAATGATGTCCTTGTTTTGCAAACTGTTTTTAAAGAAAATGGTTCAGATTAGCTCTTTTGGTATTTTTCTTTTGATTCCATTTCCCTTTGTGCCTCCACTGCAAAATGTTATATGGTTTGAAATAAATAATAGCTCCACTGTGTTTGCCAAAGGTATTACAAAGCACAGAAGGGTTGTCATGGAGACAGAAATTCTTAAGTGAAGCAATTGAATCCCTAAAATATTTAAGCAACGCTTACTCTGCAGGACAAACATGAAGTAGAATATTTGTGACAAGAAGCCAGGTTGGAACTTCTCATGTTGAAATTGAAAAAGAAAATAAACCAAAACCCATTTCAGGAAATAAAGCCAAGTGGCTGCTAGATGTGTTTAGATGAGAAAAAAATGTGCACAGTCACTTTCATGTCTACATAAGGACACGTCAACTTATCACAGAAAAAGAAATAAGCATGGCCGAAGTGGTGCAACGTGTCTTTTCTGATGAGGAAAGCAGGTTTCTCCAGGTGGTTCAAACCATCAGGGAGAATGAACTGTATTTTCATGTTGTCTGCCATTTCTTTTTGAGTAACTGTTTAACCCTCTGAGTTGATGCAGTGAGTTGGTGATAACACAAAGTCATAGGCGCCTTGTGAGAGGACAATAAAGAGGTAGATCACACCTACAGAAATATAATCCTACCTAGTGTTTTAATACTAAATCTTCTCAGAGCTGAAATAATACAAGGGGCAACTGCCAAAGGCAATCTGTTGATTGCCTTTTCTATCACACTTAATTAAGCTAGCTTTGACCTGGTAATTACATCTACAAGCAAAAGGGATGTGTTTTGTGGGACAAAAATTGGATAGCTGAACTCAAAGTGTGCCCACCAAACTGTCTGTGTCCAGCACTTCTGGGAGGTATTCGGAGATGAATTTTGACCAGGTTTTCAGTCTTTCCCATTACTCCTGGCCCTTATTGCTCCTCTCTGACAGGTTTCTTTTTCTCCTCTTTTTGTATCATCTAGTTATTTCGTCTCCTCACTTTGCACTAAGCAGCAAAGGGAGAATAACAAGGAGTCAGAGGAAAGGAGCAAAACACTGGCTGAAAAGAAGTAAGCACAAATGGAAATCTGAACAGATGTCTCAAGCAAAACTCCCATGGACCTTCACTGGGATATCTGCCCAAGTAAGGGAGCATGGGGAGGGCAGGAAATGGCCTAGAGAGATCTTCAAAATATTGCAGAGCTTGTAGTTAATTCAGATCAAGCATTCCTGGGGACAGTTTGTGGTAATGAGGAGAATGTACTGAAGGTGTAGGAGGGACACATAGTTTTTGCAATATCACTGCTTTCCCAGGCTCTCCCAAGTCATCACTTTGAGAGCTATATGTTTTAACTCTCAGGAGAATACCAACTGGAAAATGAAAAGGTTCAGTGTGAGACAATTTATAGCAGGCCAAATACCACAAATTTGTCCATTTGGCCTTATAATAAATCCCCCGCTGATTAATGCAGCTTCCTGAAGTTACGAATAAAGGAGCCCTGCATTCCCTGAAAACACTGAATGGTTAGAGGGCTGTACCTCTGACAGCTAATATCCACACCATGCATAATGCAAGTGCCTCTCCACCTCTGGTTGCTAATTAACAGAGAAAAGGAGATGGGCAGTAAGCAAAGGTTCCTCATTTGATAACTAGCCTACCCCCACATAAACCATTGGTAACTGCTACTTGTCACCCAATGCAGGGGAATATGGGACACTGAACTTGTCACATCTTGGCACCCCCACAGTAAGTTTGTGTCCTCTCTTAATCCTGGCTTCCTGCTTCCTCTCTTTGTTTTCATGGCTCTGAATGTTTCAAACCTTGCCTCTCTGTTTCTCCTTTCTCATTCCTGATGAAGGCTCCTCCAGGTCTCTCAAACAATGTCAAGGCTTTTTTAGCACTGGTGTTTACACCTCCCAGTAGCAACTTGCTCCTCCTCTCTTCTTCACATGCCAAGCTTCTACCTCTTCTTTATGCTTATTCTGCTTGACAATCTCTCTTTCACAAAGCATTTACAGCAATGCTGCTCCCCCCAAATACATGAGTGTCTCAGCACTCATTCTGTTATTTTGCAGAAGGCTCTTACAAGTTTGAAAAGTCAGTGGTTATCTCATGCAGCTCAGGGTAGTGATTGGCTTTTTATAGCACTGATCTCTGTATACGTGCAGATTAAATGCAAGGATCCACTTTCCGAGTCATGCGCAATGAGTCTTCAGGGGAACCCGTGAGCAATTACAGAGTGACTTCCCAGTGTATCACTGCTATGGGGCCTCTGGGCTATTCAAGTAGTCCGGAGTAATCAGGGTGCATTGTGTTCTGGGGACAAAGGCCTTCCTCTCCCATGCACTCCTGATACTATTCTTGCACTTTGGGGGCTCTGCAACAGACCAGCAGGATCACCCTGTTCACCATCAGCCTTTATTCCACAAGATTAGTCCAAGTAGTTGCTGTGAGGGTGACAGACCTCTGTCCTTGGGACATGTAGCCCAGACAAGCCACCACACTCAGCATCGGGGTCTGGATTTCACAGCTCACATGAGTCTCTGCAGTCCTTGCCCAGCCTTAAAGTTGATGGGGCTTTTGACCAGGGTCACACTTTGACTGAGCTGGCCTTAGCACAAGATGGCACAACTTTAACAGTTACACAAATAATCAAAACTTTTCTTTAGTTATCAGGCCTAGACAACACATTCAGCTCCCACAAAGCACGCTCTTCTCCTCTACACATGCAAACACTGTAATTTTTGTATTATGCTGATTCAGTAATGGATCATTTGGTAATCACTCATTAACTGAAACACTCATGTCCAACAGCAGCATAGTATCTCATCTCTGCACCTTCAGAAACCCTCAAGAGATAATTAAAAAGCCCCAAGCCCTCAGAAATGTCAGTCTGGGAATCCCTTTGTTTTAAATGAAACTAAAGACCAATCTTTTCCCTGAAAGGCTCAGCTTGTTCTGAATGCCTGTTTAAATCAAATGCAGATATGCTCTTATTCTTTCTGCAGAGTTGTTTGCCTGCTCAGAGACAGAGAAAATAATGTTGCAACACCAGTGCCTGCACATCTCCACATAAAACAAACCCCACACCCAGGTCTGTGATCAGTTGGATGTCCCAGGGGATAAGGAGGTATTTTAACAATGCTGCAGCTTGTTGGAAGAGGAAGTGGAGAAGGCATGGGGGGCAGAAAAAAGAGAACAGATTTTTCATTATAAGGATGACATTTACAAATACCATTCCCTTTTGGTGAGGTTACATTTAAGCTAGACAGCTCAGACAATATTAAAACTGAGATGAGGCTTTATTTCTGAAGTGCTTCGCTTCTGAGGAACCTGAAACACTTTCAGAGAAGCATGAATTAAGCCTCGCAGCAGCAGCATGTATGAAGCAACGATTATTCCCCATTTAGTAGATGGGGTATAAAAATGCAAACAGGTCACGTGAGTGGTTCAAGGGCGTACAGGAAGTCTGTGGCACAGCCTAGAAATAGAATCCAGACCTCTTGACTCCTAGACTTGTACTTTAACCACAAACTTATCCTTCTTCCCTTAAATATGCAAGAAGTTGAAAGCCACACAGCATCAACAAGTCAAAGATCTGAGCGATGCTTGCCTTAGATTTTGTAAGTATATACCTAAAATAGTATATGCATAGACAGGAAAAGATAATTACCTGGGGCGTTACGTAGTAAGTGTAGTATAAATGGCAAATCTGTTTTCTTTCATGGTGTGCTGCTGAAGTAGGACTCCCTGAGTTCATTCTTGCTCCCAGCTGGGAAAGGATTTCAGGAAATGGAGTTGGGAGAGGACAGTTAGTGCATGTTTGTTGACCTGGACCTTTCTTATTTCAATCAATGAGATATTTACAAGAAAAATAAATAAATATGCCTAAATGTTTTGTGCTCTGATAAAGATGACGCTACAAGGAGAATGCAGGAGCAAAGGATGAGCTTTTTCATCTGTAGTAAAAGCTTCTGCAGGGTTTAAAAAAAGATGTTAAATTATAACAGAAAGAAACAACAAATAAGCCTGGAAAGATTGTTGCTTATTATTGCGTTTGAATGGAAGCATGGCAGCAAAGATCACCCGTTTCCAAAGTGTAATTCTTCAGTGTTAAACAGGAAAGGCTACTCTGAAGAAAGATTTCCGAAATGAAAAGTTGCTTGTGTTTTCACTGATTAATGCTTAAAATCTGTCTTCTGGGTTCTATTCACCGACTTCAAGCATCATACAAAGAAGGCAATTTTAGACAAGTCTAACCTCCTTTCACAACTATGGAAAAAAAATCCAATCATGTTTTCCAGTGTTTGATCACTGTGCAGGTTTGTGTGGCACTGACTATTTACTTTTGGTCTGAAACAAGGCCCTTCACAGAGACTGGTATGTGCTCTTTACTGAGATATCTTTGAATTCCAAGACACAGCTGCATCTCCAGTACTGTTAGTTGGTCGGAAGACATTAGCCTCAAAACCAGGGAGAGACAGAAAACATTTGCCTCCCCTGAGTGGTTGGTCTTGGGTGAGGACTAGTAACAGTAAATTAAAAGGAAGAGAAAAAGGAGAGACCTCTTGCTTTTCCTTGCAGTTTAGTTTTGTTTTCTAGCTCTGGTATTTAAGGCCTATTTGTCTGAATGCATGTGTGTTCTGGGTCCTGATTTATAGCCTCACTGTTTTACAATGGTACTTGAAAAGACACATAGATTTCTTTTAATTGCCCAGCTCCCTTAGTGAGCAGCCTATTGCACTCAGCAGTTGAAACACCAAATTAAAAAAGACACCAACACTTCAAAAGCAGTGCTCCAACTCACAGTTATGCAGAAAAAAGCTAATTTCTGGGCAGGTCCTTGGACCTAGAAGAACTGCTCTTCATACAGCGGTAAAGACAGATCTGCTTTTTGCCTCATTCCAAAGGAAAGGAGAGCTGCAGCCAGGCTGGCGTGGGAGTCCACTCCAAGCATATCGTCTGGATGCCAGCCTTCCTCCCCACACTGAAGCAGTTCCTGGTTTTGTCTATACATGCATGCAATAAGACATGGACCAACAAATGTGAAGGGAAGAGAATCAGCACAAGACCAAGCTACCAGAGCAGCCACATCCATTAGACATCTCCCCAGAGCAGAACTGCCACCCTTCATTAAGTCAAGGCCATTACTTGTTATTATTACTGAGTTTATATTACTTCACTGGGGTTTTCCAGTTGTACAGGAACACAGTGCCTAAGGACTTGCTGGGGGATGGGTTAGATTCATTTTCAAATCAGAACTAATCTATGCTAGGCAGACAGGCAGTTGAGGATAATTTATATTAAGGATAAAATGCACAGTCAGATATGTTCAGGTAGCAGCCAACAAAATGAAAACTCATGCATCACTGACTTCTGAAATTTTGTCCCTTTCCAAAGCCCCATACTGATACTACATTTTGTGATTTGAGGGCTGTACCCTAGTTGTGCTTATTCTGTGGTCTGCAGGTTAGAAAATAGTGCCTTTCTGCTGCTCAGTCATTTGTATTTTCAAGCTTGATGCTCATTATAGTCCTGCAAGCAGGTGAACCTCTAAGCTAGGATACCTTGCAGTCTAATGGCAGCATGAATTACTGGATTTACTAATGAGATGTTACAGGAAACTGATAGAGGTAATTTGTATAGAGAAGTAATCTGCTGAGATAAAATAAACATGGAGTTGAATCTCTGTACAAAACTCATTGCAAACCTGAAACAAGCTTTTTGTCATATGTTATCTGTTTTTAATTAAAGAAAATACAGTACAGGGCAGGTTTTCTAAGCAGTGTGTATTTGTCTCTGTCTTATAGATAAAATTCTGTGGCTCCAAAATGGACTAGAATTTCACAAACCTGAACTGACAATAAGAAAGAGACTAAAGACATACAAAGAATGGTCTATGTTCACAGCATTAAAGGATAGATTCTTTGCTGTTGTGGTGCTGTGACTCAAATCACTAAGGTGCTGAAAAGCCAAAGGGACTCTTTTGCTGCAAGGGTCTGCACTTAGACAAGAGAATGATGATATTGTAGCATGACACATCAGTATACTCAGAGGTAGCATCGAATAGCAAGAAAAGGTCACACAGTATCTGATTCAAAACTGGTAGAAAATAGTACCTTGAAGATCCCCGCTGTACTCAGTAGAGGAGGGCTGAGTAAGCACATGGAACACAACAGCACTCTGACAAGCATTCATTCCTCTGTTAAAGTTATCGCTGTTGTTTGGTGCAGTACCAAAAAGACAGGAAGAACAGGGATAATTTCCTGTGGGATTTTTATTTTTCACCTTTGTAGCACAATCTCATTCTTTTTCAAGACATTTGATTAATTAACTTTGTAGGTAAAAGCCAGTAAATAATATTTCATTTACGCCTTGCAGATTTAATGATAATTTTCATCACATTAATCACCCAGAAAAATCTTCCTTGGTATTGCCATTGGGCAATATTGTTTCCAGAAGTTGCAGAATAGCTAAAATACATCTGCTACTTATGATTATCTTGATGTGTCCTATTACTTGTATTGCAATCATGTCTAGGTGACTTGGCACCGATTGTGTTCCTCTGGGCTGGCCCGTTCTTGACACAGAAATATCCTTGCCCAAAGCGTTGTGAGAAATGGAAGAAGAGAGAGTGAAGAAGACCACTGAGACTTTCAGGCCCAGCTCCTCAGGCTTTTCCTTACCATGAAATGACACAGCAGTGTTTTCCTCTGTTACTATGGCATTCTGCAAACAACTCCAGCACACTAGCTAGAAATTAAGTGGGCAAACCTCTAAAAGTCTGGCAGTTTGAATAAACATCTGTGAGGATCTGGCTGGACTTGGGGACAGGCTGTCCTTTGCAAAAGAAACCACAGAGACTGGTACAGACTTACTCCTTTTCTAAAGGCCTCTGCAGCGTCTAGAGGAAAAGGTGTGAGGCAAATAAGATCTATATCCAGAAAAGGAAAGAGACAGGGGAGTGGCTGGGAAAACAAATGTCCCATGGCAGGGAATCCTGTACAGTGCAGAAAGGTAGAAGGGCTTAGAAAACAAAGACAGACATGAATGGAGGAGACCAGAGAGAGAGGTGCTCTCTACCACAAAGAAGAGCAGGTTGCAGTGCCTTATGTATCACGTGTGATCACACAATCACGGGCACCTTCCCAGGGAGCCTCTTGGAAGGCTTCTAGGCCTGTGGCCTTGGAGAAGGACAGGTTCTTCTGAAAGATAATACCAGCTGCAAGAGAAGCAGGGACCGCAGAGCTGTAAGCTGAAGATACAACAATCTGCAGTCTGGGCAAAATTTAGGAGTTCATTTAGGAAACCACTGGGGGCAGAAAGAAGCCAAGTGAACCCTGCTAGAACATTAAATCATAAATAGCTGGAGTTGTCTGGCTTTCCCAAGGCTATTCTTATTTTTATTCCTAAAGCTTCCTATCACAGGTTAGGTGAGTGTTTAAGTCAGCCTCTTGGGTTGGGGTGGGCATTTTTTTTCTGAATAAGCACTACATATAATAAGACATATATTGCTTCAGGTAGTGCCTTCCTTTCCAGGAAGAAGTGCTGTTCAGAAGGGACACCCAGTGATCACAGTGACAGTGGGGCCATTGGCCAATCTCCTCTCCTGGGTGACTTGGTTGAATGCGGAAGAATGTCAGATGCCTTGCATCTTTGTGCTCCCATTCTTGAGCTATTATATACACATCCCTCTTGCGCTATTATATACACATCCCAGTCTCAGCTGTGGCTGCAAGCAGGAATAACCCAAAATACCACAGCAGCCGTTTTGTTGGATTTTATGGAACTGAAACCCAGGATTAGTGGAAATCTTCAAATAAAGCTTTTTCCCATAAAAGAAACTTCCAGATGCATGACCCCTGAGTGTTTGTAAACAAGCAATGTTTGGCTAGTAAGCTTGCCCTTTTGATGTTTGCCACTTGCTATTTGATTTATAATAAATATGTAATAACTTGCTGAATATAACAGTAACTCATGAGAACATTAATGCATGATTTGGTGGTAAAAGGGTGTATAATTTCACTGGAGGGCCACCATCAACCTGACCGTATATTTTAGCGGGGTTTCCTTCCATGGATAGCTTGTTCTTGAATAAAAAATTCTCAAACTGACAGCAGTCTTTACTAAAAACTTACATGGGTTTGACAGTGAGTAAGTCCTATGACGCTCAAAACTACGTGTGATGTGTAGTATGTTAATTTTACCAGACAGTCAAGGAACCTCCTCTTACGTGAAGTATTTCAAAGAAACCCAGGTCATTTGTTCCACAGGTGGCAGGATGCTGTGCGCAAATATTCTCCCTACATTTATGATCTTACAGTAAGGAGAAGAAACTTCACCTACAAAAGATTCGCAAAGCTTTACAAGTGCCGTATCTGCTCACTGTGATGTGATACACACTTTCCAATGGCTACAGAAAGGGGGCTAAGCAGGATTCATACACCACCTAAACCGAAGATGGATGTCTAAGGAGTTAAAAGCATCCAGCACTAGAGATGGAAACCTATGGTCAGTCTGCTGCTCTGCTTGGGTACTCTTGCCTTTAGAAAGGTTTTCCTAATGCTGAAGTCTCAGTTGCTGCAGTGCAATCCCATCACTTCTTGCCTTGCCTATGACACGTGATTTGCTTCCTCTTTGCAGCAGCCTTTTGTATATTCAATGACTGCTATTCTCCACTCAGTCCCCTCTTCTCTGAGTGAACACACCCCCTTCAATCCTTTCCAGGCTTCTGACTGATCTTACTGCACTCCTCTCACCTCCTTCCAGTTGGGCACAGCTTTCTGTCTACACCGTGCCCCAACCACCACTTGTTACTTCAGCTAAAGCACTACTGATGTGGCACCAAGCTGAAGGATGGCTTCACATAACTTTCAGTCCAGGCTCCCAATTTGTGCAGTGTGGTGTTTGCCTTTTTCATTATATTAGTGATTTGTGTTTAGCCAGTGATCCATGAATGGGTCCTCACAGATCTTTTTTTTTCTTCTGCAAAGCTGCTATCTCACCTGTTGTTCCTTACTGCATACTTGTGCTGCAGACTGCTCCTGCACAGCTAGTGAACCTTGTACTTTACAGTTTTTGTGTAAGACCAGTTCTACAGTTTGTTCAGTTTTTACAGCTTGAATCCTATCTCCCAACGTGCCTGCAGTCCCTCCCACCCAGGGCTGTGTGGAGATTTGAAAAGCAGGCTCTATTCATCATCCAAGTTATTAATGAAAGTAATGAACAGTGCCAGGCTAGACCAGACTGCTGGGGAACTCAGAACCCAGGAGCTCAGTTTATCTTTCTATTTTGACAGCAAATTGTCTGTTACTACTGAGCCTTGTTTCCAATCAGTTTGATACTCACTTTTCATCTGGCTATATTTCTCTTCCTTGCTTACATAATTTCCTTGCTTACATAAAGCTCTGCCAAAAGCTTCATGAAAATCAAGATGTATGGCATTTACTGCTTCTCCCTGTCAGCATGGTAAGGATTACCTCATCAAATGATGAAATTAGATGGTTTGACATGGTCTGTTCTTCAGAAAGCCATGTTTTTTGTCTCTAGGTACTTATGAATAATGGCTTCAGTAATTCTTCCAGTATTTTTGCAGGAACTGAAATAAGCTGATCTCTCTATAATGCTCTGACTCTTCTTTCTCCCTTTTTAAAGAAAACTATTAAATTTGCCCTCTTCCCTTTGATATCTCACCTTTCCTGAAAGAACCACAAATGGTCCTGAAATTACATCAGGTAACTCTCCAAGTATTCTGAGCTATAATTCATCAAGCCAAGTTAATTTGAATATAGTTAGCTGCTTTATGCCCTTTCCAACCCATTCTCTCCTTATCCTAGGTGCAGATCATACTGCTTTGCTGTGGTGTCAGTTGTGTTGGTTACCTGCCTGCAGCTGGCTCCTGAAGGCCCCAAGACAAAAACAGCACATGCCTTTCTCAGTAACATTTCCCCTTTCTGTTCAGTAATTAGCCATTTCCCTGGGATTTGTTTTACCCTGAGTGTACCTGCAGAAGTGTTTCTTGTTACCTTTTGGGGAATTTGCTCATGTTACCTCATTTTGTGCTCTTGCTTTTGTGTTTCAATCCCATATGCTAGTGCCATGCTTGTATACTCATCCTCAGTAATCCTCTAGCTTCTTAATACCTATCTTCTCTTTCTTAGCAGCCATTTCCTTACATCTGCCCAGAGCAGGATCTTCCCAATCAAATCCCTGAACATTTCAAAATATGCCTTCTTGAGGTCTAGACCCTTTATTTTGCTTCTTCCTTCTCCTTCAATTTCCAAAGTAAGGGCATGAAAGCTGGAAGCTGTTAGCTCCTCTGAAAATAACACTTTAACTGTGTTTTTATCATTATGATCACAAGGCCAGCATTTTAACTGTATGGCAAGAAGAGCTCTAGGCCTCCTGTTTCTTCAGCATTATTGTAGAGACATTTTCTGCCAGACTGCATTACAGTGCGGATGCCTCTCAAGCCTTCTTATCTGTGTGTGGTATCTGATACAAGGTGCACAGAGTGCTTTGTGAAAGTTTTCAAAAATTGGCAGCATCTCCAGCTGCTAAAGTCTCTTGTGCTTCTAGTCCCCATCAGGAGAAAACAGTCTCATATCACCAGGGTTTTCACAAATGCTACAGAGACAGCCGATTATGTCACCCCCAGACACAATTGGTCTTGCTGGGAAACATACAACTGTCTCCATGGGTTTTTAGCTACACCCGTTAAAGTGCATTTACCCAGGTATGAATCATCAATGCCAACTGTCCACAGTGTAGCACAACCATATCTTTCTGAAATTGTATTCCATTTGAATACATCTACTAGCTAACAGCAAAGACAGCTTTGAAATTTTAGATGACAAACTAGAGAAGACTTGTGAGTGTGCTCTGTGGTGAGAGGGCACACTTAGAAGGCTTTAGGCCTTATGGTTTCAAGAGCCAAACTTAGCATATTTTTCAAGTTCTGAACATTTGGATTAGAAACTGATCTCAAGCCTTTCAGCTGGTTCCTACACCTATGACATGTGAGATGATATGTCTGAATGTCATCAAAATTCAGCCCATGTCTGTCTTACTTGAACAATAGTGATGCTGATGGAACAACAACCACAAACGAAATAACAAATCAACAAGCTAATCTACATCCTTCCAGCATCACTTCCTAAAATGTGATGTAACCACATAAGCATACCACAGCCTATGGCTTACATCTCATACAAAACCTAAGCACCTGCAAACATTAGGGAGTGTGGACCTAAAGTTAAAATTTGCATTAACTGAAGAACACATACATCTCTTGCCTTGCTTTCATGTTCTGTCCAGAACTATAAGCAGGATTAGCTAGTTATTCCAAGAAAAAGCAAAAAAGCTTTATAACATTTCTGACCAGGATGGAATACAGCAGAAACCAAAATGTGGGGAGACAGTCTTCTCACATGGTCCGCAGTCCAGGCTTACCAGCTTAACAGAATTCAATAGGTCAAATAATGAGTTGGTATGAAATCCTGGCCCAATGAATTCCACGGCAAAACTCCCATTGATTTTTCTGGGGCCAGGATTTCTGTCTGGCCAAACTGTGTCCAAATTCGGACCTTTTTAAAAAGCAGCAGATGTCATGCAGTGTTTTGTACATGAATATATTCATATTCAGACAAACTGGAATGTTTTTGGGCAAGGAAACATACATGGGGTGACTTTGTCAGGTCAAAATGGGCTCTGGAAGACTGTCCCCGCTGTAGGTAAAAGGATGGACAAAGGAATACTCTGCAGTGCAGGCAGTAGCCAAGTAGGGTGCTCTGTGGAGCTACAGATTTTGGGACGAGAGCCAATGACTCCCTAGATCCGTGAGAGTTGCGTTATTCTCAGCAAGATGCAATGAGCTCAAATGCTACTCAGCAACAGAAGAGATTTCCCTGTTGTGCAGATTAACAGAGGCTGGTGCTATTTGGAAGAGATGAGTATGAGCTGGGTTTTCTGGAACTCTTAACATACCCAGCCAGAGCACCTGGGCCCCAGATGGTTTGCTCTCTCCCGGTTGCTTAGCCCACGATCACTGCTCTCCTTCAGTGAACGGGACAATAACAAACAGGCATTCCTGGCATGGGCGCACCCAGGGTCTTGACTGTGGAGTTGTTCCTTCTGCTTTGAAATCTAGACTGCTGTCTTAAACTTAAAACAATACCTTACCACTTCAGCTGATGGCAGCTGAACAATATACTCCACCTTAGACTGCCTGTTCATGCCCGACTCGTGTACGGTGTGTGCTTTTCTCACTTCCTGCCGGTGGTTACAGCCAGGCTGCAGCAAGAACTCGAGTGCCTCTCTACTGTCTCTTGCTCTCCACACCTTCGCAGGCTTCTGCCTGTCCAGAACTGATGTTGGCTCTAGTCCTCTGATATTAGCTTAGGTTCAATGCATTATTTTAAGCTAGTGAACAAATGAAAACTAGCATAACCTATCCCCAGGGATGAAAGGAAGAGCCAAGGGCAGATGTTGAAATATCAAAGCAATGATGTCAGTTAAACCTCTTTACAAAACAGTCAAGTGGAAAGACTGAAAAGGAGGGTTGCGCTTTTCCTCCAATACGGGTCAAATGAAGAGCTAAACACTCCTTCTCCTTCCCATCATTGCAGAACTACTAGAGATTGTGCTTTTTCAAATAGTTTCCCTGATATAATCACACATATTTACCTTCTTTATACAGGTTTACTGCCCTCACACTGTTAATCTCCTCTAGGCATTCAGAAAAAGAGGAATCTATTTCTACTAGCTCTATTAGTGCAATGCAATTTTCCCAGATCCAGACCTGAATGAATTGTTTATGGTAATAAGTGATTTGTTTAATTTAGTCCATTTTTTCCTACTTGTGACTTGAGCATCACATCATCCTGACTTCTATGTTTGTAGGATTAATTGTAAATATTCACCAAACAGATTATACAAATACGTTTCAACTGATGAGTTGTTTGCAGACCAATGTCTTTGAAAATACCCAATTTATTTTTTACCCCCAAGGATATGTGGCTGGTTGCCTAATTCACATGCCATTGTTTCTGACAGAGAAATTAAAACTTTTAAACCAGGAGAATAATGATGGAAGCATATCAATTACTGAACAGATAATAATGGCCCTGTAGAATGATCTTCCAGATTAATATTAATCTGTGTTAAAAATTGTTGACAAAATGTTTAGGACTCACAAATAAATTATTAAACTAACAGCTTAATGAACATGACCCCTGGAAACCAGGAGTGAGATCTAATCATGAGAATAGTCACAAATCACTTCCTTCTAGATCCAAAAGCTCTGCTGCTTTCTAATTTGTCTTTTATCCTGCAGGGCTGCTCTGTGAAAACCTCCAAGGATATTACATATAATACAAAACCCACATGCAACTAATCATGGAAATTTGACTAATACTAATGAAGGGAAATTTGAGTGAACAGGCAAAATGTGATACAGAATAATTTGTTTTATAAAAAACATTTACAAAATTACTTCCAATTATGAAAGGATGATTGAATTAATGATTGTGTTTTTGATATGCCACATGGACACTTTGGACATTTGTGAGAAAATTTCTTAACAAAAAGCATGTGCAAGTACCTTAAAAAGTAGAATTAAGCCTAATGGAGCCATCAACAATAATCTGCTGAAGCCAAGGAAAAATGACACCAGAAAACTTCATGTTTCTGAGGCATAAAAGTAAAAGCTCAGAAATTTAATCATGAACTCCAATTTTATCATAAAACCTTAGTAGACTTGGCTACAAAAATGTACTTTAATTTTTATAAATTCTCAGACTGTCCTGAAATCAACAAAACTAGAGTTTTTACATTGCTTTTAATAACCTCCAAAGCTTAGTGGGCTATTAAAATTTGATTGTATTTTAATATCATCTGAAAGATTATCCAGACAGCTGCAATATGCAATATGTAGCAGAACCTCTTCAGGGTCAAACTTTGTGTATAGGAAAACATGAGATTATTCTGGTTTTATTAGAAAGGAAGTCATATGTATATGAGACAGCAGCAATGTAAAGTGGAAGGCCGTATACCTAGCTTTCTAATCCTAATAGTTGCCTATTGGCTCAGATACAAGTTTTGTAGGTAGTTCTAGCACATGGTGTTTGGTTATCAGTCAGTTTTGGGATAATCTCTGGTTTAAGGGCCAGGTTTACCCTGTAAGAACAATACACCCAATCTGCAGTCTGCGGTCTCCTATGAGCCCTTTGGGGTGGTCATGCAGGTCAGCCATGCGATATGACAGCCAAAGGACAGCAAAATGCCCATTCATATTAACAGGCTGTGCATGTGCCTGTTGGTTCATGGGATGAGGGATAAACCTGTGCCATTAGATGCCACTGGCATGTCTGGGGTACCAATACATGTTGGCTCCATGTCCTAAGGTACATTAGGGGAGACACCTAAAAATTCAGCAGCCAGCTGGCTCCCTAATGGACTTTATGGCTTGCACCAGTAGACAGAGCAGACACCTCTGAAATAAAGCATGGAAATTTTTTCTGCTTCCTGTGTGGATGTGAATTCTAATAAATCATCATATGATTTGTTATCCTCCTCTTTAAACCAGCAGGGATTCCTATCCTCTGAACCCATCAAGGACTTTGTAAACAGTGAAATGGTTATTTTCAATTTCCCATTTAAAGGAATAGTTTAAAGGAATGCTGACATGTTGAATAAAAGCAGGATTTCTTTTCTAAGAAAAAATCCATTATAAAATTAGTAAGTACTTCTCACAGTTCATATGCATATCCAAGTAAGTAAGCAGATGCTTCGTACTGCGCTTTGAAAAGGCCTTCCTCCTGCTTTAGGCAGTTTTCACCGTTAAGAATCAGGAATTTTGGTTCCTAGTTCCTATGTGGAAATAGTTAAAACACTTTTTAATGTATTTTTGATGTTTTCCTATGCAGCCCAGCACAAATATTTCTAGTGTGCTATGACTCAGTACTTATTTTGAAGTGGCAGAAATACAATGAAAAGCCTGTTTCTCATAGTATTTGGCAGAAAACAACTCTGTGGGCTGGTGTTGGCAACACCACAGTCTAAGAATAGGGCACTTCTCAGGCAGAGAGTTGTTGAATTTGGACATAAGCTAGGTTTGCCTAGGCGTAAAGAAGCCACTGTCTTCAGGGAAAGGAGTAATTTGGAAATGCTTATCCTACAAGTTAGAGTGCGTTAGTGTCTACCAAAATAATTATTTCCTGTGAGGGCTACTCAGAATGAAGTAATCTCAAAGAATATATTCCATTGTATGAGCAAGGTCACTGGGCAGTCCCTCCGACACTTCCTCAAAGGGGCTCTCATTGTATGGAGTCCTCTATTCTAGTTTCAATCGTTCATAAACATGAGTAATGCTTCCTTCCAAGGTTGCGTAAATGGGAAGAACTGTAAGTGGCTGGTGCTCCACCATTCATGTACCATGCTGATAGCACTACTAACATCTTTATAAAGAATGTAGCATTTGGGTGAGACAAAAAGTAACACAATAATGAGGAAGTGAAAGAGTTAAAGCTTTTAAATATCGACCTGATCATGACAGCCCTAAAACCTAATATTCTGAGCTGAGCCTGGGCTGTCCTGGTTCTGCTGAACCCAGTGGAGGTGGAAGTGTTTTCTCTAGCTAAGGCTTTACCCATAAATGCAGGCTATGTAGATTGTTCTCTACAAATAAAGGCAATGCAGACAATTCCCTGGAAACCCCAGCTACAGCATTCTCTTACTATGGGTAACGTTTGCCAAGTGACTCAAGTGTCTGTACCGCCAGTTTGATTTCATTCTTATTTCACCCCAGGGCTCTGGTTTCCTGATTATCCATACTGTTCATGTGCTGCTTTTGGCAGCAATAA
Source organism: Haliaeetus albicilla (assembly GCF_947461875.1). Lineage (NCBI taxonomy): Eukaryota > Metazoa > Chordata > Aves > Accipitriformes > Accipitridae > Haliaeetus > Haliaeetus albicilla. The sequence goes on from NC_091486.1 coordinate 29,066,064, forward strand.
TTTTGGTCAATTATTTCTCTCCAAAAGGAAATGCTGGCACAGTTGGCAGACCAGCCAACTCCAGGCAGATCATACTGGATGTGTACCTCCCAGGCTTGAACTCCTGCTCTATGCAACTGTCATTCAGCACAGCCCTAGAAAGCCTTCCTCTCTCAGCAGCCCTCTACAGACCCTCAGACCTTGCAGGACCTGTGACACTCCATCTTGCCCTCAGGTAAGAAAACACAGCCCAAGCAGACAGAAATCTTGTTATTGATATTTAGGGATCTATGTAACTTCTCTGGACAAGCTGTAGACAGCCAGGTCTGGAAGCTGCCTTTTTGCACGAAGCTGAATTCTGAATTTGTCTGCTCAAGATTTCTAGGTCTTAAGTTCTTTGGAAGATGCTTCCTCTTATTTAAAATTGCTTGTAATATTCCTGCAGTGCTCATTTGTATCATTTATTTTCAGCAGGACAAAGGAGAGGGAAAGAAATTCTTTCCCTCTTAAAGAATGAGGCATTCTGAACTCCCTCATATACAGGACACCACTGCTTTGTTGCCATATCCTTTATGTCTTCACTGGCTATTTTCCAACTTTTCCCTTACTCCTCTCCTTAGGAAGGACAGAAGATCACGGGTGTGTCATTCACTGCAGAAATGGAAGAGCTAGCCCAGCTGCCTCCAGCTGCCTGGCAGCAGCTCTAAAACAGAGGCTGAGAAGAGTTAAGGATTATTTTTCCAGGGTCTCTTTGCTCTGCCAGTCCCAAGCATCAGGTCCTCAGCTCAAGTAAACTGGAACAATCTTGTCACCTTCAATGGTAATATGCAGGGGTCTCATTCACCTTTTCGACCCAAGAGAAACAAGGAGCAGGCAGTGCAGTTAACAGAAATTATTCTCCCTCTAACCTTAATCTGAAAACTCTTTTATTGCAGAACATTTAGCATATACGTACTCACCTGTAGGCTTTATTTCAGGTGTTCCTACCTAAACATGTGACCTCTAATGAAGCAGCAGCCATATGTCATATTACAGGCAGGTGACAGATGGAGTTAATCATGCAGCTTTGAGCCATTCCCTTTCTACCCATTAATCTACCTCCTTTGAGACTTGTTCTAACAGTCCAAAGCAGGAATAGGTACAGCCAGAATAAACAGTTACAACTTTAAAACCTGGGTGAGATTTTTAACTTGAAAAGAGCCAGGAATGTACATTTGTGAACTCCTGTCCCTTTCCCAACAAACACTAATGAACACCTTCCAGCTATTGGCATTAAAAATAATCAGCCTGTCAGGGAAGTGTTTCTTTCCCCAAATAGGGAAGGCTTCCCTCAAGCTCTCTCTCAAATTTATACGTGTTTGATGGTAGCACTTAGTCCTATATTAGTGACACATTTATGGGCTGCTATCTTGAGGGCTGGAAACAAAAATTTCACATTTTTCCAAAAAAAGAAAGCTCCCTTTCCACTGTGACATGTCATATTAAGCTCTGGCCCTGGAACGTTCCTACATATCAGACATCAGTTGTCACATTTTAAGGTACAGAAAAGCAACTTAAAATTCCCTCTGAAGGAATATAGTGATTTTCCCTTCTAAGTGTGATGGTTGTGCTTGTGGTATGAAGGCATCTGCATTCACAGAAAGAAGGGTGTGAAAAGACTCACAACACAGTGAAAAGTCATGAGTTTGCAAGGGAAATGACAACATAGAACAGAGGCTGTCAGAAAGCTGATCAGACCTTGGAAGCTAGAGAGCACAGGGCTACTCGTAGAGATTCCTAGCTCTGCCACTAACCTGAGGTATGTCCTCGGGTATGTCTCTTCACCTTGCTGGAATTCCACTCCCCATCTGTAAAGTGAAGATAACAACATGTAACTTTATGAAGTGCTTCAGATGACAAATGAAACAACTCCTTAGGGTTAGCTTACTGGACACAGTAGGGGGTGAATAACATCGATCATTCATTGTCTGCCTAGTTAGAAATCACATGGCTATTTGTTAAGCTCTTTCTGTTAAACCACTTCAGCATCTTTACAGTAGCTAGTTAAAGCACATTCTCCTTATGACAAAGATGTGAAAGAAGCAACCTTCCATCTGTACCAAGTATGCAAAGCACTGTTCATAACAAATCATTACTTGCAGCAGCAATGGAAGAATAAAGATATTTTAAGATTTGCAGTTGTGGGAAAGAAAGCATTTACTCTAGCAGTTGACAACATACAAGCATGCAGAACAAGCAGAATAAAGCCTAACTAGACTACTCGCTCAAGATCTGTGTTATGATTCTTCATGGTGGGGAAGAAAGAGGAAGATTCTCTCAGACAATGGTTAAATTTAATCTTTTTATGGAATTGCAGGATAGTCCAGGGACTTAATTGTCTATAGTAATTAAATGGGAATTTTAGTGACCCACTGTTCTCCCATTAGACTGGAGTCCTCAGGAATAAGTGAATGATAGTATATTGTTGCAATTACTCTTCTAGTATGCATGTACATTTTTATTTGCCTGAGAACAAGAGTATGTGCTGGGAACAATTACGGCATTATACAACTTCCAGTGTCTGAAGGGAGACTTCATTTATTTTAAAATTAGCTTCTAAACTATCCACTTGTTTAATCATAACAAATCTCTTCCTTGATTTTAACAGCTGAACACTTGGCTCAGGATATGTGGGTCATTACTTCCTCATTCGTAAAGGCAAACTGACAGCCTGCTTGGGATTTCTTGGGACTCTTTTAAAGATACCCAGATAATCCTCTGAGAAACCATACTAGATCATACCAGCATTTCTTTAAAACTCAGGTCATAGCTCCTGTCAGTGCTTGGTTTTCTAACAGTAGGCATGAAAAGGTACGATCAAATACCTGGACTGTTATTTTATTTACATACTGTGATGAGTAAAAAGCCCAAGCCCATAGGCTAGATTTTTGTGTACCCTGAAAACCCATTTACAAACCTTTCATTTACTTCTCTTGGACTGCAATTTCAGCCATTTTGTGATGGGATGGAAACCTTTTTCCCAAACATGGCCAAATCGCATTTTTAGCTCTTTCAGTGCTCTCACAGCTCTAGCTCCACTGAAATTATAATGTTAGTCTGGATTTCCATTGCTGTGACAGCAAGCAGAGCCTGTCTGGCAGCGTACAGACAGACTCAACAGACTGAAATCTGAATGGAAAATGGGGTAAGAATAGGAGTGAATGGTGCCTGAATTAATGCTACTGCAGAACACCCTTGGGTAATGCTCGGGGTATAGAATGAGAGATACTTAGAGAGGTGGGAGAATAATGAAAAATTAAGAGTGAGAACATATCGGGGGACATTGTTGGTGGTTTTTTTTTCCTAGATAAACATTTATGTGGTTTGTCCTAAGTGCAAGACGGCTTGCTGAAAGCTATAATATCTTCTTCCGCTACCCCCAAGATAACTTTGGCAACAGAAAAAGATCATATATGCAAAGTGACAAAGTCAAGTATCTAAGTGATCGGAAATGAACTGTTTAAATTAGATCAAGAGCTGCAATTTGGAGAAGGAAAGGAGCCATACCCTTGGGAACACAATGATGATTTGTGCCCTTTTAAAATCCTAGAAAACCAAGAAATGCAGATGAGCCAAGAGCTACTTGGGGGGGAAAAAAATGGCCTTCCTTACTCCAGGGATCAAAGAGAAAACCATCAGGCAAAACTAAAATAATGACTGAAGGACCAGAGGCTCTGGAAAGGGCAATACTCGTACCCCTGTTCATCAGCACAGAGAGAAATGATACATCACAGCTTCATCTCTAGGGCCACAGTGAATAATTTATCAGTGGCCCCTCTTCCCTCTCCTCTATTCCACCAGTCCAGTCCTTGTTTGCAATCAGTGCCTTGGTCTGTCCTCACCATGGGAGAGGCACATGAGGAGCAATAAGGGATAGAAGGGAATAAATGGGTCCATGGACACATTGAAGAGAGTGCATACTGTTCCCTCTTGGTTTTTGTTAGTGGTATTCCTAGAGCAGAGTCTCTTCCTACACAACTATTTACACAATCATGTTTCCATCTGAATGGTGCCCCTTTGCCAACATATGCCAGTGAAATGAATGGCAGTAGCGCTCTCTCTGCAATATACTCTACTAATTCTGCAATGAGGGAAGAAAGTACTCTCCGTGCATTTCCAGTCCATATCCCAAATACAGAGAGGATCAGACAGCCAGGATGCAGAAGCGTGCAGCAGGCTTGATAAATGTTATTTAGGTTCAGTTACCTGAGCCAGAAGATGTGACAACAGTGGTTTTCATCTCCAGGACAGGGCAGTTCAGCAAAAAGATACTGAATTCTGTAACTTTGTTGGGGGATTCTCATTTCAAGTTAAGCTGAGACTATTTCATTGATAACTGCAGGTACACTCATATGACTCAAAAAAGGTTTTGGGGTATTTATCTAGAAACCACAAAAGTGGGCTAAGAAGGAGACAATCTGACTTTTTTTCTCTTTTTTACTTTTTAAGTACAAGCAAATTCCAAAACTTTCAGTATTGCAGGCAATTTACACCAATTACAAAACAAAAGAATATTGTTAAAGTTCCTAGACTGCAAATGGATATAGCACCTAGAGCTGCTCTTAGATTGCATATGTAATTTCTGATAAAACATGGCCTAAAGACCTCAGATACTAAGGGGAGAGGAAGAACAGTTCATGTGTCTTCATCCCTTTCTACAACGGGCAATTTTCTTGAAAGTCTTCCTGCTAAACACCTTCCTCTTTCTTTCAAATAAATAACAGATAATGACAGGCATCAATACAGTTAAATGTTTCTACTTCAGTGGACAAAAGTAAATAGTTAACAACCAGAGTTCCTCACAGTTATAAATGCCATTAACTGGCTCTCAAAATCCTGCTTTTTCAAGGGGAGAGATGACACTGAGCTTGCAGGGCAAGAAGAGTGAGCATTTACCAGGTGAGACAAAGAGAAAAACTTTAAATAAGACCTCTACTGAAAGCCCTGACTGAGAAGTGTGCTTGGTGCATGCTGCCTTAATTTAGATGTCAATTGGATTACAGTTCCGCTCATTTATATAACTTGGGATTTTTTTCAAAAAGGGAAGTTATACCAGTTCACTATTTCTTGCACTGTTTGGTCTGGATTTAGATGGCAAGCAGATGCAGAAAAATGAAAATTAACAAAGCTAGATCATCTACTGCCAAAATATGTCAGCGTTCCCAACGGCTGGGAAGGCTGCAAGAAGCAAGCTGGCAGGCCAAGAGACGAAAGTTTCTGCTCCTAGGACTGAGGAGAGGTGGAGCTTCCTGAGCACCCACCTTCCTGAGGGGCCAGGTTTGGCCACCAGGAACTTAGAAACTGCTGTTTGCTTCTACCATGATGATGGGAACAGCGTATGTCTGTAGGTACTCTTGGTAAAGAAACAGCGCTGCACCTCTAGGGAAGTCCATTTCTCCCCAATAGGAGAACCCTGCAGAGCTCCAAACACAAGCACTCATCTTGCAGTACAGGGGCGAGAGTCCCTATTTTGAAAGGCAGGCTTCCACTACCTTTTACGCGTTACTGAGCTTTGCAGCAGCAACTTCCTGAGGCTAAAATCATCAAACGAACTTCCTGTTCAAGCGTTGCCATTACAGTGGTTTCACTTGGCTGTGTATCATGTGCTGCAGAGGGAGGAGGAGAGAAGTCGTGTGAGCAACTGAGGGTGCAGCCTAGCCCCACAGGGAAAGAAGGCTGGTGGCGCGGGGCCCCGGGAGACGTGGCAGTGCCTGGAGGGGGTGGGGACAAGGCGTTGGGCCCACCATTAGCACCATGCTCCTGGGGATCCTCGTGGTGCTCTGCTTCATCCCCATGGCTGATGTAACAGGTAACAAACCCACCCGCACCCCCCATTTCAATCCTTTCCACTATTTTTCCTCATTTTGATCGTCAGGAGGGAGAAGGTCTAGTATAGATTAGAATTAATTTTGCGCAAATTATTCTGTGTTTGGATGAAAGGGGAGAGGCAGAGCATGCTACTAAGACTGCACATGGATCAACTTGATATAACTAAGAGGCTGATTTTTTTCCTGCCACGAGTATCCCTCCAAGATAAGACCCAAGAACTTTCTTTTAATTTGACTACTCTTTAGATGCATTTGGAAATTGCATGCATAGATAGAGGGAGGGTTATTTCACCTTCCCCTTGGTCTTTACAAATTTTCCTCACAAGTGTCTTCTCTTGCGGGGCAGGGGAGTTGAGTGCACCTGGTGCCAGTGCTTCTCCTGGGGCAGCCTCTCCACCACTCCCAAGTCTCCTGTGCAAAGCTCCAAGTCTCACCACGGCCTGGCTTCGGTGTGGTGGGCTGCAGAGCTGAGCCCACCCACATCCTCACGGAACTAGCAAATAAAAGTACCAAAAGCAGAGTTGCTTACTGAGCTCAAAGATGGGAGGATGGGAATTGCCAAGTTTCTGATTTTTGCGTTGTTTAGTAGTTTATTGATATGTATTAGATACCTAGCTTCTTTCTGAAAAGATCTTCAACCACAAAAAATGTCTATTTGTGATTTTGAAATCCTGAGTCTTAGTGAATCTTTCTGAATCTTCAGCTGTTGTGGCGGACCGTATTTTGTCTTGTTGGAGGGTATTTTGTCTTGGTGTTGTCTTGCTGATGCAGTGTTTGTATCTTCAGAGTTGACACATCTTTCCAAGAGGCACATCAAAATGCAAAGCAAGGCAAGGGATGATGGCTTTTGCTAGGATAATCCTGAGACAGACAATTTTTCAAACCGCTGGCCTGCGAACTGCTGTTGTTGGGTCTTCTCCAAATATCAGTGTTTTGTATTTTGCAGGAAAGTTACAGATAGGAACAAAAATCTGTTTTCCAGTACAAAACTTTTCACAGGTAGAACATCCTTAAAGAGTTGCTTTTTCTAATACAAGAGATACAATTGAATCTATTTTTTCCTTATTTCTGCCTTATTTTCCTATAATTCTTTTCCTCAGTGAAGGCATTGTAATTTGCATGACATCACGATCTACATTTCTTTAAGAGATCATAGGCTTTTTCTTCCTTGTTCCTTTCCCATGTTTATAACTCTGTGTTTGCAATATCATAATTATTTCCACAGTGGGCCCCTGGGTTGTCAGAGAAGACACTGATTCCAGGAGGGGATAAGTATCAGCAGTGGGTTAACAGTTTTAAAAACATTTCCATAAGGTGTGAAGCAACTCTTTTGAATTGCAACAAAATAAAATATAGTGTGTGGTTTTCAGACACAGGGGTTACGCCATGACTCTATAGACATTTATACACTTGTTTTGCATGAGGAACTTCAGTTTCTCCAATAGCTTCACTGAGACTGTTCAACTGCTTAAAGAGAAGCACATGAAGTCACTTGATTCTCAGGGCTCTCATCTTTTTCCCATATCTTTTCTCCACCTCTTCTCTTCATTTTGATTGAGACAATTGATCCTCAGTACATGGAAAACAGTAAGGAAGGTCAAAACCCTGCAGGACTTCCTCAAGCCACAAAGTGTATTATAGGCCTCAGGTATTTTGTTTTGGGGAAGACAACAGAATTTGTCCCATTCTGCTGTTGTTAGAATGTACCAGTGAGTGCTGCAGGTTCAGTTTGAATCATGGAATGGGACTTAAAAGGTCGGTTTGTTAATTTCCCTTTTGCAGGAACACTAACATTTACAAAGTTTGTCCTTCCCCCCCTTTTTGTTGGCTAAATAATTACCTTGCTATGGTCTGTCAGAGAGGCTGCTAGATCAAGTTGCCTGTCCCGTGCATTTTGTGAAATAAGTAATATAAGTGGGTTCCCCCTGCAGCGTACCATGAATAACCTCATCTTTTTACTACTGACATAACCTTGTGGCTTATGGTCTCTGGGTAGTAAAATCAACCTCTAACCCACTCAGGTTACCAGAACGCAGAAGTTGTATGAGGCAAGGTTAGCCGAGATTAGGATGACATCAAAAAATTCTTGTTTTTAAAAAAAAAAATCACAAACTGACAAGAAAAACCCTTGTGCTCACACTGAGTTTGATTAAAGCAAGAGTGTCACCTGGGCTTTATGTAGTACTATGCTTCCTGTAGTACTCACACTGAAGTAGAAAAGATTAACAGAAAGCAAGCCTATAACGGCTAGAAGGCGCAGATCCCTCCAGCTGCACAATATATACACAGCTGGGTGACCAAAAACCAAAGTAAAAGAGAAAGACCCTTGTACCTGGGAAAGAAGAGTAAAGGTAATTGAACAACAAACCAGCAGCAGAAAAAAATGCAATAGCTTTGTTTATAACATAGCTGTGTGTCTTTCTGTTTGTGGACGAAATAAACTCCTTTCAGGTTTTTCCCTATACCCTCAGGGACTTAAGTGGGCCATTTCTTTACTGTGCTTATAGAAATCCCAACTTATCCCAGATTCCTTGGTCTGGCAAATAGCTCCTTGTAGTCAACTGGCATGGAAAAGAAAGACAGGAGAATACAAAATATTTTTAGCAAAATATTTTTTCCAATAGTTGATGATGATTCATGGAAAGTTCTGGGAAAAAAACCCTCAAAGTAGTTATTTTCCGTACTTTGTCATCTCTATTTCACTTTCTTGGCAAATAAGAAAGAAAAAAAACTTCAATGAAGTTTTGCTTGCTTCAGGGGTCCGTAATTAGACAGTCAGTATTTTACGGATATTATATATGGATGGCATTTTTTTTTCATGATGCAAAAAACCCCACAAGTGATTATAACAAATGTCTAGCATGACAAATAAGGTATAAAAAAGCTTAACAAACATTTAGAAATCTTATACACCATTGCATGTAAATCCTAAGATCCTGAGAAAGCTTGCAGCCTGTGCACACTGACTTAAATGATTTTATGTTTTTTAGAGTTCACAGCTTTTGAAACTGTAGACAATGATTTTTCATAACTGCCATTTTCTTGTCTGGGTAAGGCCAAGATATAGATATTTATTACTACGCAGCATGACTGAACACAGCTCTGGAAATGGCAATCGTAACCCTATTTAGGGGAAAGCATACACTAATGGAAACACATACTAAATGTTTCAGAGTTTCACCATTTTAACAAACCCAATGCAACACTTACAAGAAAAACTATCTCTGTGAAGACAAAAGCAGCCTTAGCCCATGTTTGCTTAGAATGGTCCAGATCCTACTAAGAATATGATCAAATCCTATTCAGATCACAAGTGAAGTAAGGGATGGTTGGCCTTATTTTGTTTTCCCTATGAAACTAATACACATTTTGGCATGATTGACTTTCTTCAGTTAAAAAAAAATCCAAGCCCGGAGGAGGAGGATGACAGCAGGGCCTAACAGGCCTGTGGGGTAAGCCTGCCCTGCCCCTGCTGGCATTGCAGCCCAACCAGTTCACATGGTGCTAATTAGTTCCTATAAATGAAAAACAAAATATCTCCCTCAATCAATTTAGATTTGAAGTAGTAGAGCCACTTGGTGAAAACAGGTTTGGTGCTTAGCTTAAATCATGTAAGAGCAGTCTTCGTTTAATGATCCACAAATAAACTCTTTCCCACTGCTCAGCCACCCTGCATTCCAACATCAGCAGCATGGGGCTGGGTTATCAACACCGAGCCTGCATACCAAGGCAAACAGACCTGACCATAAGTCCAAGAGGTGGAAATAAGTTGAAGGAACTTGGGTTTTTTAGGTGGGTATATCAAAAGAGACAGGATACCAATTAGCACATTATCATGGCAGGGACATAAATAGTTCAAAGTTGTAGTTAAATCGTGGAGCTCAAGGCATGAAGCTATGTACTAAACATCAGGAATGCAGATTAGCTGTGAGCAGCAAAAGGTGGGGGTAAGTCATTGGGGTCTGCAGGTGGGTCTAAATAACATTTGAAGGTGGTCCCTCAGTGATGAGATTTTCAGTGTTTTCTTTCCTCTGGCCATCGCAAAAATGCGATCGGTCTGAGCAATAAACATCCATTAATTTTCTGTAAGTACTTGCGGTGAAAAACAGGCAAGCATTTTTCTGAAGTGTGATGCTTCTGCAAGTGTCTTTTCCGGCATGCCTATTTTGACTGTAAACCCTGAGACAGAAAAGGTCTCTTCTGAAGGTGTATTCAGTCCCTGTGATAATCAGCATTGTAGTGGTGGGCGCTACTGCAGTGCAAATCAGAAGAATAACTCTGTCTGAAGTAAGATGCGTAGAATTCTGCTGTGCTGAAGGCAGAACAATTCTACTGCAGACTTGCACATTGCCACTTAGGCCAAAGACCAATTTTCCGGCCAACAAAAATATGATCAAATACCTTGTCTAGAGGGGTGGAATCCAAACCTCACCCCTTACTAGAATGCCTTATAAGCCTATGTGAGAGCTTTTGTCGGAAAACGCTGATTCGATGAAACTGAAATGTTTTGCTGAAATGTCTTCATTTCGATGAAAATTCACCACAGGCAGCACGTCAGTAGAAACCCGCCTTGTCTGTTATTAATCTGCTGCTCAGTTCCAGGATTCCAAGATCCATGTCTCTTTCTGCTGGAAAGCCTGGAAACGCTCATCCTTCATCAAAACAAAAAGTTTCACAGTGTTTGGGTTCCCTGCAAACATGGGATTTCAGAACTGTGATGAATTCTGCTCCATCCCCCATCGTAACTATGTTGAACAAAGAGACACAGGGAGGATGGACTGCAATCTTTCTTTGCTAAAGATGAGGCAGTAGAGTATTCCCTGTCTCACGTCTTACTGCTCTCAGGAGAAGAAAGTGCTGGTAAACAAGGCTTTCAGTGAGAAAATGAACAATTTCAGCAGTTTCCTGGGTTGGGCTGGTAACTGGAGAAACTGCTAGCCGTGGGTTGTTTCTACTGCCCACATCCCACCACTAGTCCTGGCCATCTCATGCAACTCTTTGTGTTTACTTTACTCCCTGGATCATGTTCATCCCAACAGCGTATCCTGCTCAACAGGTTGGGGTACTCCATCTTCTTGTGCAGGTGTGAACACACTAAATGTAGCCATTTGGTCTAAATATTGTTAAACATGGTGAAATACTTATTTTCTGGGCATTCTAGATCTGGCTTCCTTCCCACTCCATTTCCCTTACCAGCCTTTTTTAAGTCTCGTCACGTGAATTCAGTAGAAAGAATATAGGTTTTGCAGCAGATTTTGAGGACAAGAGATGCAATTGTCATTCTCACAAGCACAGCAGTTCTCAAGGATCTATAAAAGGCTGCTAAGACCTCATAAGAATTGAGCTTGCATGAAGACTTAGACAGTCATATACACCCACAAAAAGGCTGTCCTTAGTTCTGCCAAGTTCCTAGCTTAAAAGCCCAAATTCCCTTCCTCTTACTTACGGGTCATCATTTAAAAAGTAGGGCCTCATTTGTACAGGATGATTTTTCTTGGAAGAAGTTTTCTTTCTGCATAGTCCTTGTAGTGTTTCATTGTCTGGCAGATGGTAGCACAGAGGTCGACATGCCAGAAAACATTTCCTGTTTATGTGTCAGTCCAGTCAATTCAAATTGAGTTATACCTTCATGTGACATGTATTTTTGCAGGCCATTCAAGTGCTAAGTGCTAATGCAGTGTCAGATTAGTCAGCTCCTGAGTCCTCTGAGAGATTAGGAATCTACTACAGCTGCTAGCTAGATAAATGACTTATTTTACATTAAAATGATAGCAGTTCATGCTTTTAGTGCTCATTGTGCAAGGTCCAAACCCTTGAAATGGTTCAGCAAATTCCATCTGCAAACTCTTCAAGTCTGTCCTTGGATTAAAAAGCAAATATATAAATAATATTATCTTATCTGACTGCTAAACTAAGCATTTAATTCACAGTATTTTCACTCCATAATGTCCCCTGGGAAACCGCTTGCTAAGGTAAGGATAGACTAAGGTGGCCTTGTATATATACACAGGCAAACACACACAGAGTAGCCTTCTGAGCCCTGATGTTAAATCTTAATCACATGGGCCAATTTCTGTACCAGTGTTCTGACTCTGAAGAAAAACACTCTGGACTTCACAGTCTCCCCTAGTGACTAAGTAATTATTTATATAGATGGGGACTGCTGCAACAAGAGCTCCTGCAAGAAACTGCTTCTGCAGCTCAGTGGTTACATACTCCCTAGTAGGTAGGGAGTGTCAGCAGGGGAGGAGAAATGGAGAAGAGTTGCACAGAAGGATGTGTGGTTCTGAAGTTTCATAATGTATTTTATAAACAAGTGTTTTTCTCACTTTCTCCCCTCCCCTCTCTTCCAGAAAACAAGATTTTAGTGGCTCAGCGTCCTTTGCTCATTGTAGCTAACAAAACTGCAACTCTAGTCTGTAACTACACATACAATGGAACAGGGAAGGAATTTCGAGCTTCACTGCACAAAGGAACAGACAGTGCGGTTGAAGTTTGCTTTATTTCATGGAATACGACCAAAATTAGCAGTAATTCAAATAAAGAATTCAATTGCCAGGGGATTCATGATAAAGACAAAGTCATCTTCAATCTTTGGAATATGAGTGCCAGCCAAACTGACATCTACTTCTGCAAAATTGAGGCCATGTATCCACCCCCGTATGTCTACAATGAGAAGAGCAACGGGACTGTCATTCACGTGAAAGGTAAGCTGGGAAATCACTGTAGGCCAGTATCCTCCCTACACACACTCCCTACGTGATGGCTTGAGGCAGTTTGTTTCATAAAAAAAAAAAAAAAAAGTTGGGTTGCTTGGTAAAACTACATTCCTGCTCCTGATGTCCTGAAGAAGACATCTTAAAACGATGATGAATACAAATGGTGCATTGGGGCAAGGAGTAAACAAGCAGAGATTGAGGTTTTTGCTTTCATGTACTTAAAGTTTTCTTTGTTCTTTTCCTTAAAGAGACACCCATCCAAACACAAGAGCCTCAGTCTGCAATTCCTTTGTGGATTATGGTAGCAGTGACTGGAGTTCTTGCTTTCTACAGTATGCTAATAACCGCAGTTTTTATTAACTACTGGGTAAGAAACGACTATTTTCCTTTGCTCTATATGCTTTTTGTCCCTAGTTCATTTCTCAGGCTATACTTGCCATGTTTATCACAAACTCACTGATACCCCTCACTTCAGGATCACAGTCCTTCTTCACCCCATGTATATATGCACACCCATGCTATGCCCCGTAAGAGGTGAAACACCAGATACTCCCCAGGCGGGCAGTCAGGCCTCTGCAGAAGAGCCCTAAAGCAAATAGTAATGCCATAGTCTTGGCAGTGCCCTGCACACCAGCAATACTGGGACTCTGTCTCTACCTCCATCAATTATCCCTGTCAGGGAAATCCAGCACTACAATCATTCCTGGCAAAACCCTTTGAGGCTATACTGACAGAAGGAGCTCACCTACAGTAAAACAATCTTTAGGGAACCCTCAGTTGGCCCAAGACCATTTGCACTGATGTCTTGCACCTATCCAGCAATTCCCTTGAGTACCCAGTATTTCTGGCAGCTTGACTGCAAGCGAATAGGAGCACCGGGATCTCAGCAGTCCCTCATCTGCCTCTGTACCTTAACCCTAAGAAAGCTAAGACAGTCTTATGGGTCATTATTTTTGCTTTCTAATGTCTCTGGAGAGTTGTCTGGCCCAGGTCACATCCAGTTCTCCCTGTTGGAGCAAAGAGAGAGTGAGGCATGATACAGAGGCAGCAGAAGGACATCTTCCTAGAAAATTCTCAGAACTGTGATCTTCCAGAGCTGATTTAAATGACTTACTCTGCGTGGGAAAGACTTGAACAATGACCGTAGAGAGCTCTCTTCCTTGCATTCTGTTGTTCCTCTGTATCTCTGTTGTTAAATAATGATTTTCAACACCTTATGAGGTAGCCTGTATAAAGGGCTCAGAGTCCCTGACAGATTAAAGGTTGCATGTATACAGAAAGGCACTCTCACTGCTAGCTGAAGCTTGAGATCTGTTAAGTGTTTCACAAAAATACACTTGCTCAATATATGGCTATTTCTAATGGAAAACAATCAAACGGGGAATTGCCATAGGAAAATGCAAAGGCAGGTTAAGTGGTCCTTCTCTGTGCCTTGTTGTAGGGGCTGACTCCTAGGAGGGCTGAAGGGATTACAGCAAACAGCTGCTGGTGTTACAGTGCTGTGCGAGAGTGACTGTGCCCTGATGAGATACTGTAGCTTCAAATCCATCATTTACAATTGGAACCATTTTCTCCCTGCTATATTCATTTCGTACCTAATGGCTACACACTTTGCTACTAACATGTCTGCCCCCAGCAAGAGTGACAAGGCTGCATTGCGACGTGTGCTGTTTGCTGCATCAGGTTTTACCTGCTGTTATCGCTGCTGGTGGTATTCTCTTGATAATATATACTCTGAGTGTGAATGTATTTAGAGTGTTGCTGAAGGTAAATACAGCAGCCTAGATGACATTATGAATTATAAAAAAAGGTCCTAAAATATGATACTTCACAGCCATGGCAAGCCTGTTTCACTTGAGTTCCTGAAAGCAGCTAAAGATTTGTCTATTTTCATACAGTTCTGCCTTCCCTGGAGAAAAACTGCTTTCCTCTCCAAAAGTAGCAGTCTTTGATCCTGTAACAGTCCAGCAACCACTCATGCTAGCAAAATGTCTTTCTCCCATGCAAAATTACCTCTCAGGTGAATTAAAAATCCTATATTATGGAGATGAACACATATATGTAAAGCTTTTGTATCAAATGATTTACATGCATCAACTGCATTGCATGGCTTAAGCAGCATGTAACTTATGTTCCACACCTTGCATATATATAACATTAATATAAGAAAGCTGAAAATGTTTCACAGTAACTACCCCACTCTGCATGTACAGCGTAATTTAGCCATCAGATTTTCTAATGCAAACCTCCTCCAATTCCAGAGCATCACAAGTATATTGCAGCATACGCAAATATTTATGTACATAGGAAGGAAAATTCAGTAAAAAGAAGATGGCAAAAGAAGGTATGATCAGTATTAAGGAAAAAAGCATGGAAGCACTTTACCTAGCCCCTGATCAATAAATCCTTAACCTATGCAAAACCACCAATCTTGTGCACAGCCTGCAGCAGCCGGAGGTTCAAATGCTGTTATAGCCACAAACTTTCTCTGTGATCATAGTAAAATTATTTCACCTGTCTTCTGCTACTCTTATTTCTGAAAGAGATGATGCCTACCTTGTCTCACAGGGACATTATAAGGCAGGAATTCAAGTGGAAATGAAATTTTTGAGGCCTAGATAGTGAGACAGATAAAAGACTAACATCAGCTCTAATTCTTTTGCCCCTTGAAGGTAAGGTCAGAACAACATATACATTGTGTGTTACTGCTGTAAATGGTAGGCAAACTATGATACACATAGCCTGGGCTGATTTTTCCTGCTCTTATTTTGTTTGAGTTAAGCTAATTTCTTTTTTCCTCCTAATAAATGAGGACAGCCTTGACTGCTCAGACTGCATTGCTTCTGCTGAGTCATTCCACAGCCGAGAATTGATGGTGAGAGGCACCAGTTTGTATCCTTGGTTTGCAGCATTCCTTTACCTGAAGAACTAACACTATAAATCTCTCAGCAGATAAGCTGGAGACTTAAGTTCAGGTTGGGCAAATTCCATAGTTTATTTTATGAGAACATGTGTTCTAATTCTTCTGTAAATGTATTTAATCCTGAGGCTGCCTTATAAATATGCCTGCTTCTCTGAACCAGGACCTAGGGCCAGAACTGTCAGCAGTTCATATGAATGTTGGGTGAGACAATTTGTTAATTCAAAGAAGGAAAAATTAATAAAATCCATTATTAACTTGTCTCAGGTCTTATTAACAATCAAAACCCCTCTGCTCAAAGGATCCTGTTCCCTTTCTTCTCCCCTTTTGAATGTTCATGCTGGGCGAGACAGACTAATTGCAGAAATGTTTTCACAGTTCTCTTCACCCTTCTCCCACAGCAAAAATCCAAGAAGAATATGTACCATCAGAGTGACTACATGAACATGACTCCCCGGCATCCACCATACCAGAAGAACAAGGGTTACCCATCCTATGCACCAACACGAGACTACACTGCATATCGGTCCTGGCAGCCATGATACCCACCAGCTGACCCACCAGTAGCCTCGTGTGCTTCTAGGCAGTTACTTGCTCTTGGATATGGAAGGACAGCCTCTCATTTTCTCATCATCATGTTTGTCGTTATTGATCGTGGATACCTACACCATAGCAAGTATTGGCTAAACTTTGATATCATATACTAAAAGAAAAAACAAACAAACATAAAAGGGGGGGGGGAGGGAGTGAAAAAGGATTGCTCTCCATGATGGCTGAAAATATGATACAACTTGTGTTGAGGGTTGTCAGTGGGTAAGACAGAAAGACGGCATCAGACCTCAGAGCTGGTCTCCTCCTAACACTTGTGGTTTTGCTCAGCTGTTGGGAGAACCAGAACTTCTGACCTTTCCTAATAACTACTGCCTTAGATTTAACCCTTAATTTCCTTTCCTGTATGTCTAATCCTCAGAAACCCTTGTTGCTGTTAAATATGGCAAAATATAAAAAAAAAATCTTTTCTTCCCTACAAGACCAGGACACAGTTTGAAGTTCAAAACACATGCTTGAAAGAAAGAGAGAAAAGTCAGCCAGAAGGCATCCAAGCTATTAAGCTATGGCACAAATGGGCTGCCAGGACAAAACAAGCTGATAGAAAGCTACTAAACCTTCAACATGTGAGTCCTTAGGTTGGACACTTTGTAAATGTTCATAAGGCCACTTGAAGTCATGACCAAGCAACTCCACAGAGTGAGAAAGTAATCAACCTGAAGACAGTCAAGACAAGCAGGAGAAGAAGAAAGATCTGTTGTCGTCATGAAGAACCCCATTTCTGTTTTGTTTGCCTCCTCCAGCGAGGGAACACAGAGTCATATGGGAAGCATTAGAAGACACAGAGGTCAGATTTTGAAGAGAGCTTTACTTCCATTTTTGAATTTTTGTTTCTATCCAAAAGGCATTCTGCTGAGTCCTCCTGAAAATTCATGCACATCTTCTGGCACCTAGGTAGTACCAGAGCTCTTTTGAAAATCTGGGTCCAGTTTCAAACAACTAGAGATCACTTGAATTTTTTTTCACAAGCACCCAATTTCTGGGGTGTGAGAGGGTCCTTCATTCCCATCCTTGTGAACTGGACCTGCAAGTGGTCAGCCACCTGCAGGGACTGCGCTGGGCACTTCGAGGAACTTTGTGTTGACTGGAGGTTACCTTTCTATCTAAAGATGTTCTTCAGGAATGCTCCATGCTGGAGTAGGACAAAGTCTTCAGCAAAACCTGCTTCATTCTTTTAATTAAGCATGTTTACATTAACAAGACATCCTAAATTGTAATTGGGGTTGTCTTGGCATAAAATCCCTTTTCATACTGCGGAGATGAGGTTTATTTTATAGGGACTACTGAATAAACAATTAAATGAAAAATAAATCCATATTCCTACCCTGAAATAAAACTAGGATTGTATAACATTTACTTTCCTCCAAACTGAGATAAGAAGATTCTTT
Organism: Haliaeetus albicilla; assembly: GCF_947461875.1. NCBI lineage: Eukaryota > Metazoa > Chordata > Aves > Accipitriformes > Accipitridae > Haliaeetus > Haliaeetus albicilla. The sequence continues at coordinate 29,083,546 of NC_091486.1, forward strand.
CTCTCTTTGAGGGGACATGAAAAAGTAGAGATGTGGAAGTGTGGCAACAATCTGCTTTGACATCTTAACCCAAGAAAAAAACTTTGGCAGTTCCAAATTCGAAGTTTTATTTGAGTTTGCTAACGGGGCCCCAAGCCATTCATTCTGAGTCATACCACCACAAACCATATTCCTGGAGGGTGCTGTGCCATCTCTGAGCAGCAGTGAGGTGCCTGCTGTCCCCCCAGCCAGGCACAGCTCTGCCAGAGCAGGGCACAGAGCCCACAACGGCAATGGCAAGTGAGGCCCAAGCGCTCACTGCCACGAAGCAGTGCTGTGCATTTGGTACAGTACCACGGTCTTGGACCCAGCAGGCCCTGAGGGATTTGCTCTGGGTCAGTTCAGCAAACCCAAAAGCTTAGATTGGGTTGAAAAACTTCAAAACATAGTCTTTTCATTTATTTCTTCTCCTTTCCCCTCATCACATGCACAACCCCACCACAGCTGGTATTTTTCCACATAAATTTTTTAATCTCTTTTCCTGAAAAGCCCCTTACTGTGCCTTTGTACTACAGCCGAGGCAGCAAAGAGCATGGGCAGGGGGCAGAGGGGAGGGAGCCAGGCAGGACCTATGGCAGTCCCTGCATGGTCCCAGCTTGGCCCTCCTTGCTGGCACTGACTGGAGGGATGCTAACACCTTGCCACCTCTCTCCTCACTTGGAAGGGAGAAGTGGATGATCCTGTCCCAGGGGCATCCAGCCACTCCTGGTAGAGAGCAGCAGGCTGGGCACAGTCCTCAGTCAGGGGACAGCACTGTCTCGCCAGGCTCCATGCCATCTACCAGTGTTGTCATTCTATAACACAACATTAACAAGTGCTCTGACTACAATGTGCTGTGAAAAATCACATCTTCTAGTGCAAATGTAAGGCGAGATGGCAAATGTGTATCAAAAGCACAAAACAGGGTAAACATTCTTTGTTTAAACTGCACATCTATATTTTTAGATATAGATGTATCTATTTCATTATATCTATATTCCTTAGAGTTTTATTATACTTTTTGCAATCTCCTTTTAAAATTATTAAATAGATACAGTAAATTAAATCCTGAATAAATGCATTGGGCCTGAGGCTAGTCAGAGGGAAGTATTACTTTCTAAAGCAAATGTTGGTATAATTTGCTTTCCTTCCCCTAACGCTTTTGTAATTTCCATATTTAAAACGTATTGATAGCTCCCAGGACATGATACTGGAAAGTAAGTCCTGGAACATCTGGAACAAATATTAATTCATTTGATTGACCAAAAAGAAAGGGAGATGCAGGGAAACATCCTAAACATATGATGAAAAAAATGAGGAGAACCACGACAGGAGAGGCCCCAGCACTGTGTTAAAATAGACATCACTGTTACATTAAAGCACTGTAGAGACACGAATTACAGACTGTTGGACATGAGATACCAGTAAATACCTTTTATCCACCACTGTAAGGAACTAAAAGAAGGTGTTTGCAGAGAAGCAAGCCAGTTAAGCCTGGAGTCTGGCTCTGCATATGTGGATTAGCGTATATGACAAACAGAGCAATCCTAATTTATTCCATCTGGTCTTAGGCAATGCATAACATGCCAGGACAGCGCTGGCCCTCCCTGGCCCTGCTTTTGGGGTCTACACGCTGTTTACAGGAAGATGTAAAGAGAAACCTCCCTGTATTGCTGCTCCAAACTTGGAAACTGGCCCTCATGGAGGGCAGCGAGAGATGAATAGGGTTTTCTGCCTTGCACACAGGTCTTAATTCAAATGCAAATATAATTCTGCCAAACAGTGATTTAATTTTTCATCCTCCTTTCCCCCACTTTTGGAACTCAGTGTCAAACGAACATCTGATCTGCAGTCATCATATCTGAACGGCAATCAACATGTGTTGCAAGGGGTCAGTCAAGGGTTGTGCAGCTCCAGCCCCCTGTGTGCTGATTCCTGTTCTGCACGTCTCCAGCACAGCACAGCAACAACCGGGCTCTTCTATGCTTCCAGGAACCAAGCCCCTAGGATACGAATGCCGAGGAGGTAGCCTATGTTGTCTTTGCAGTATCTTGAACCGTCACCATTGGGGTTGTCAGGTTTACTAAAGCCAAAAGTCTCCGATGTTCATTCTAGTTTGAATCTCCCAAATTCCAATATCCTCCTCCTGTACCAGATTTTCTCAAAATGTCTCTTCTTTTTTCTGCAGCTACAAACATGAACCCTGCATGTTTGTCAAACAATATCACATCTTCCTTCTTTGCATATCATATCTTTTACTTCCATTTCTATGCCAGACTCAGCAGTTCAGAAACTCATCCAATTTGTTAATCTCTAACACCACTGGCCTTCCACAGGTACCCCTGACGAGTTATTTGCTTCACAAAGCCTGTCTTGTATGCCACGTTCCTCTTCATTTTGGGGTAAGGAGTTGCCATATGAGATTGGAGCCCTGTGGTGATTGGATAGGTACTTGTGTTCTGTTTGAAGGATTTGGGGTCTTTAATCCCTTTGATTTTCCCCATCATCTTCAGATTTTCAGTTGTGCCAAAAAACCACGTGGGAATCCCACACACCACGTGCTTCCCACAGTGTGTTTAATTTCTGTATGTTTAATTTCCTGTGCATAGCAGGCTTTCGGTTATTGGCAAGTTCATTATGCCTGTAGACATGCCCTGACAGCAGAAGCAACTTTGGCCACTGATGGTATGTTTGATACTAACAAATAACATGGTACAAAAAGCTTGAGTTTTAGGAGCACACAAGCAAAGGCTTCAGTGCTAAAGATCAAATCTTTCCACTTTCAGCAAGGCTTTTGCTGTGTGACTGGAAAATACTTTATTCAAGATGAATCACAGACCAAGACATAATTTTGTTAGTCACTCACGCTAACCAGAAAACAGGTTAGAGTAATGAGTACAACATTAGCTTTGTTAAGGTCCAATAAAGAGTGGGAAAGGCTGAAAACAGCACTAGGCAGTAATCTGTAGCCAAAGTCAGTGTCTGTAAGTGGCTGTGAGAGGGAAACATTACTAGCTGCTTATCTTGATGCAAATGGATTGTTCTTCACAATTAGGTGCTTTTGTTAGAGCATCACATTACAGTACGGTACTATTCCAGCCTCAAGGGCATGCAGATAGTCTGATGTTGCCAATCTGGCTGACAAAGTATTAGGAGGCTGCCAATTTCATACAAACCCATTTGCTAAGAGACAAAAGAGGTCTCAAATTCATGGGGGTTTTTTGGGGGTGTGTGTATGTTGTTTTGGGTTTTCTTTTTACTGGATCTCCAGGATCAAGGCACTGGTTCTTACTTTTTCTCCTTTTTTGTTAATAAAAAGGAAATGTAACTTTATTTTCAGGACCCATAAACTTACCAGGAGGACTTCAGTTTTGGGGAGCTGGCTCCGTCTCATTCATCTGACCATTGAAATGACCAGGAATTTTCAAATGCCACAGTTTTCCTAGCCATTATATCATTATGTGGCCACATCATACCTTTTCCTCACTGGCTTTTTATTCCTTCAAGGCAACTATCCTGGATCAGGTTGAAATGTTCTCATGGGCTGGAACAACGCTAGTTTTTCAGTCAGGAAAGATTACTCCCTAACCAGCAAAAACAAAGACGCAAACAAGCAATTTGTAACAGTACAGTTCTGTGGAAATTAACACAGTGGTTTCAATCTGGTAGGAGGATCAAATGGCCTTTTTACAAAAACCTTCTGCTCTAAAATAAAGAAGCTTAAGAAATTACATACTAGAGTACCTTAAAAGAAAAGAGATCAGGTTGCAAAATTCAGAAATCAAAGGCAGGAAATGCCAGAAGGAAGCTTTCCTATCCAGCCTCTCTTCTGCCCCCTTGTGTGACCGGAGTGGCTCTTTAATTACAATTGCACTTCTTTCCCTGCCTACAGGGACTTTGCCTTCTAATCTGAGCATGCACCGCTAAGAGATGCTGGTCCGCTCCCTTGCAGCAAGAGCAGGGCTGCAGTAAGAAGCTCCAGGTATTGTCAGAGTAGGCGGTCAGTTGGCGACACTGAAGGTACAGAGTCCAAGTGACCTCTCAAGCCACTCATATGGAGGGCTGTAGCAGGACACAACCAACAATCAGGCTAACTTAGATAATAGCTAAATTAATGCCCAACAGCCTTGTCAGTGCCCCATTAAATTACATCACTCTGTTGTGAGTCAGAGTGAACTAATTTTCCTGCTACGCTTGCTGCCTGTGACAGCCCTTGGGCTACTTTAATCTTCAAACACCAGTGGTCAAGATGGGAGGTGATTTTTTTTTTTTTTTTTCCTCATGAAAATGATGAAGTAGGCTGCTTGCATTTCTTCCTGGGCTTCTCAGCCTTCCCCAGCCAAATCAAAACTGGCTGGAGAAAGGAAATTGTTTCTCTGTTTGCATAGCTCATCAGCTCCTGATGCACAGAGGCTGAGGTCCAGGGCAGAATGTCGCCTATGGGAGCATTATCCCATGTAGCTCTTTCTCTCATTAGCAGAATGCTGAAGTAATGCCAATGTTTTATCTTAACAACAACAAAAAAGTATGAGACTGTGAAGATACAGAATTGGACAGCAAGGGAATAACCTCTTTCCCTGCTGCAGACACACAAAGTTGACACTACTTTCAAGTCCAGCCCTGTGATGGAGCAATACACCACTAAGGATGGGAGAAGCAAAAGGGGTTAAAGGAGAAACCACTTCAGTGAAACTCTGGAACAGTCCCTCAGGGAATGGAAATGAACAAACCAGCTGCAGGATGCATTACACAAAGCAGACTTCTGCCTCTCCCTGGCCAGATACTAGAAATAACAGTATTAAAACCATCCTAGTCCTTCTTGCCTCAAGAAGTACTTTTTTACTGCATTGGCTGCTATGCATCAATGAGAAACTGGTTGCATTGATGGTGAAAGCTAGATTAGGTCCTGTGTGTGGACTTGGGCGCACTGTTGAGTCCCAGGAAACTCTTGAGATGAAAGTAGCAAATTATATTCAAAGGTCAATGGCCAAGAAAACCACAGTAGGCTGGGAAGGCAAGACGGATGAATGGCTGACTGCAGGAAAAGTGGAGTTAAGTGACTCCAGGGCTTGTCTTCAGCAGCTAGAGAAATGCATTAGTCTGGACTGCAGCTCCAGTGAATTTCCTCCAATAAATGCAGCCCTTGGAAGGATGAAGGTCCTGTGGTTATTTTCTAAAATTTAAGTCAAAATAACCATGCATATACACTTAACCAAAAAAGATTTTTAAAATACCCTTATTTCTGCCTTTTCTCCTTTCAGAACTAGAGGTTTACTTACTTACAAATCCTACATTTAACTTGCAGTATAACATTTTAAAATCAGAGTATTCCTTTCTTGTTACTCTTTTTAAAATTTTTATTAAGGAGTTTCTGTTGTAATTCTGCAATCTGATTTCAAACCACTGAGGCAGAGAGGCAAAATAAGGACCGGTGTATAGGCAGAGGATATATGTACTGCAGCTCAGCACTGCATGGCAGTACCCACACAGTGTGAAAGACAGCAGGCACAAAATGAAGTTCAAAGAGTCCATAGGTTACATGAGCAACTTGGTGAAGAAATGTCAGTTCAAAATGAGCAGCAGCAAACAGCTCTGTTTTCCTATTGCTGTGGCTTTGCTTGGTGATGATGACATACAAAGATTAAGTCTAACTGCATGAGCTCCAGTTGTTTATCTCCTTCATTATCATCGCCAGTAAGTGAAGGAGATGTGTGGGTGTCACCTGCAAAAAAAGAAGTTGCATTTCTGAGAGAAAAACATCTGCACATCAGAGAAGGCAAATGGTCTTGTTTAATTCATGCATATCCAGTTTCCTTCCCATCCCTAATCTGCAGCACTGAATTTAGTCTCCTGGATTTCCTTAGCTTTACTGTGCTGAGAGCAAGAGGGAGACAGAGGGACTTGAGCAATACCAAGTGCCCAGAATGACTGCAGATCACTGAGGTCATTTCTAAATCACTGAAACAGCCTGGGTCCCCGGGCATGGAGTTTTATTTTCCCTCCCTTCTCCTCCCATCTGCTGAACTATGGGGACTCGCCACAAGAAAAGTTATCTGCTGTGCAATCAATTTACAGAAGAACATTTTGTTTGGGCTGGTATTGAGGGATGCTAGCAGAAACTGGAAGCCCTGGGTCACTAGCCATGACATGACTGTTAGCGTCTGTCTAGAAGATGTGGTTCTTCTGTGCTTGCACGTTTGTGTCTGTTACAGAGTGAATCTCTGCACACAAGTTAAACACTGCTTGCTGCATACATTGCATAGAAATCACTATTTTAAGAAAGATTTAAAGCAAAGGCATCTCCTACGTTGGAACTACTGAGGGATACTTTACGTACAGATATGCAAACAACTGTAGGAACACAGATGCAAGATTTGTCTTTTATCCCCATCATTATGTATATATGTAAAAATAAAATTAAAAAACAGTGAGCATATGTCTTGGATTGCACATCAAGCACAGTATGCTCATTGGGTCTAAGATATCTTTAGATTAATGATGTTTGACTTGGCTGTGTGCTGACATCCTTGGGTCAACTCACCAGCCTCTGAGATACAAGCAGTATCAGAAAAATGAAAAATTATAAATTCAGAGTATCTGTATTTAAAAATAAGACTTTCCTCCACCTCCAAATTGGCTGTAATTTGTTCTAGCCCTGGATTTGAGATATATTCACAAGACTCTCCCTTTTAGCACTAAGCCCAATGAGAACACTGATGATCATGCCTTTTTGACTGCAGATCACACAGTAGATTCCCTATGGCTCTGCTACAGCTGTTCTAATCATCAAGCAAGAGTGCCTGTTGCACTCTTCTTGTGCCCCAGCTACAGCCCGAGCAAACCAAGGACCTGACTAATCCTTCTCACCCAAGTGCAAAATATGACATTCACTTTCCCCACTAAACAGACCTCTACAAAAATTAAACTCACTTGTTTTCGATAGCTGCCATAATGAATGCTTGGTCAATATGATTAATTCCTTGTTCTTGCAAACAACAAGTTCTTGTGTCCGTCTACTGAGGGGAGGAATCCAGTTGATGTTAGTATCATTAGTTGTGTGAGGAAGTACATCTGTGCAACTTGCTGTGGGAGTGTCTTCTTCCCTCATGTAAATGCTGGGTTACAATCTGGGTCAACAAACTAATGTTTAGCACTTTTGACTAGACAACAGCACAAGAAAAATATCAAAACCAAAGATGTGTGAAGTTTGAGGCACTGATCAATCCAGTGCTGCCTCTTGTTGAATGGTATGAGCACTAGCAGCTGAGTATCAGTCTCAGATCAGTTAGAAGTGAGTTCACGCTGTAATCTCTCCAAGTTTAGGATCTCAGATGCATATAGATTGCAAAGGCACAGCAAAATACTAGAGGAGCCAAGGAAGGGGGAAAATGCAAGGAAGCAACAGGTTTAACTTGCTAAAGGCAAACAGTTTTTGTGCTGGGAACAGGAAACCAAGAGAGAGTGCAAAGGATGTTGCGGGTGTTGGAAGGGCCACCACTGTAGTTACTGTGCATACCTGGGTGACTCATCATCACTGTGAATGCTGGCTTGCACTCAAATGTCCCTCCTCCCCCAGCTGGAGCCAGTGGGCTCATCTTGCCTGGCCTCTCCATGCTTCATCTCTGCTAGGGTATCATCTGGAAAGCACTTGGGTTGGCACTGTTCTGGGCTAGAAGTTGTACTTGTGAAATATACAGACTGTACATGTGACACACACAGGAGTGATGTGCTGGTCCCTGCTTGAGGAGATTAAAAATGAAAAAAAGAAACAAAGGGGGAAGCAGAGGCATGGTGCTCATGCACACATATGAAGCTCAGCAGTTGTGAGGGCAGAAAGCACAACTGCGCCATTCTTCTCACCGCTTGTAAACTCTACCCACTGTACCACACCACATGTGCATGTGCATCTTGTGGGGAACCCTCTGCTCCACAGGAACAAGAACTAGTGGCTTGAGCCAGGAAATGTCCAATCTGGTCACAGCTGCAGTTTCACTTCTGCCCTTCTGCCACAGCTCACACCTTCCAGCTGGGTTTCCCAGACACAAGCTGCAGAGCACAATGGCTGCTTTTATGGTCCATGCATTTCTCCCATTCTCCCTCACCTTGCACCACAGTAAACTGCCAGCATATGTGTCTGTGTGTCCTGTGTGGACCTGCCTGCTTCTCAGGAACAAAAGGACCTAATCTCTGTCTGATCACTCGTAGGCTTTGTGGGGTTTTTGTAATGAGATTTCCTGTGGTCATAGAGTTGCCCATCTCTCAACAGACTTTCCATAACCCAAGATGTCCCCTAGCACTTATGGATGGAGGATGACAACCTTTGGTTACCAGAAGACAGGGTTGGGAAGCACATGTCCATTTAGAAAGGAGACGGCATATCTGCTGCTGTGGGAGTGAAGGAGTAAAGGGGCATGGCAGTACACTGTGGTAAGGGAGTACGGCAAACTGAAGGCAGCAGAAAGTCAAAGATCTGTGTCAGAGTTTGCCTGTGCCACCAGGCTGGAGCCTTGTGAAGATCATCTGTCCCATTGCTCTTCAGGAAAGATCAGGAATATACGTCATTACACAGCAAGGAGGCAAGTGAAGGTGATGTGTCTGGCTTGGGAGCAGGAGGTTCAGACTGACTCACATTTTTTATTCCTCATGAAGGTTGCCAGGGTATTGACAGGGTGTCCTCGGCATACGTTCCCTTTGCAAACTGTGGAACTTGCTTGGCATACCAAAAATAAATTAGTCTGCAATTTATTCTTGCACAGATTGCAAGCATATTCAGCAAGAATAAAGATATACCTGACCAAAACATTAAATAATATATACTACCATGTGTATTTGATAGCATATGTCCATACATTCTGCATGGTATGTCTAAATATTTTGATGGTTTTAATATTTTGTACCAGCCGTGGAAACTGATTTGCTGCTAGGTGATTGTAAAAGTGAGATTTGGTAAATAATTATCAGAAATCTTATACTAACACTATAATTGAAACAATAGACAAAAGTACAGCCAAACAATTATCTAGTAGAGGTAGTTACTCATAAGTTTTGCAGTTCTTTGCTCTTATGACTAGACATTCCTGTACGCTAGATGAGAACAATGTTGAAACTGACCACATCTGACTGAAACTGCGTAAAGCTTCAAGACCAAAGAACAAAGACAAGAACAAAGACTTCAAGGTCAGCCTACAGAATCTCAAATGGGTTGGTGGTCGTAAAAGCAGCCCTTTGACTCAAATGAATTCTTCATTGCACATGACTGGATGTAGGCAGTACTATGATAATCAGTCACAATAATTTTTACGTATATGTATACTAATCTGATTAATATGTAATTGTTACTCCATATAACCTGTTTGTGCTGAAGCTGTGGCACGCACACTAGGTGGAATTATCCCCCATGCATCCAGTGCTGCAATAAAGATTGCCTGCTTTCTAAAACTCCAAAATGAGTCTTAAAGAGTTTCTTCTACTGGCTTTTCGGGATCACACTAACCTGCAACATACCTGCCACTCTCTAGAATAGACTGAAGTCTATTCCTTCACCTATTCCTGCAGATGCCCTGAAGCTCTTTGAATCTCTGGGTAGCTAAGAAGCTGGTCAAAGACATCTTCTGTCCCTACAACTCAACAATTTGGTGGCCATGATCAACTGGGCTGAGGGGTCATCAGAAAAACTTGGCAGAAGCAGTGTAACGTAGAGATGACACAGAGAAGCAGAGATAGATACGCTTTATCCTCAGTACTTCCTCTGAGTTTTCGTTGGCACTTCCTATGTATCTTCCTTATTGAGACTGCAAGCTTTTTGGGCTATGTATTACTAGTCACTACATTTTTGTACAGTACCTGGAACCCCAAGTCTTAGTCAAGCTCCTCATATTGTAGTACAAATGCCAGTAATAACTTTGGAAGGTATTGTAACAGATCCTTGTCCCTTCCTCAGCAAATGTCAGCACTAAAAGCCATGGAGGGGAAAGTATCACAAAAAATAAACCTGCAAAGTTGCAGGGGCTGGGACAGAAACACATAAACTTTCTTGTTTTTCTCCTTTCACACATTCCACTTCCATTCTGATGGGCCTCTTATCTACCACTTGAAACACACCTGGCCATAAGAGCTGTCGTCTTACTAGAGCTTATTTTTCACTTTATCACTTATTTATATGGCTACACGAGTCATTATCAAAGGGAAGCCAAGAAAGCAGTATCAACAGAGAGCTCTGTAAGTGATATCTCATTTCACAACCCAGAAACCACAGGTAATCCTCTCACACTGTATTCAAGCACAGCACTGCTCTGAAGCAGTTCCACCTAGGGTGAGAATTACTGATGCTTGACTTGCAACAAATTTGCAACATCACAGTACTGGGCGTGATAGAAGGAGGAGGGACAGAGTGCATTTCAAGCACACATACCCAAGCCAGCAGACAAATGAGTGTTTCTCAAAGGGCAGAAGGAAGCTCTTTTATGGTTCTCTAGCCTCATCTCACCCCCTCAAATTAGAATGTACTGAAAATGCTTTTCTCCACGGGGGACGTGTATATGGTTGGGAGCGGGTAAACACATCCACTTATAGACAGGTTTGTGAGTATATAATTAATGTTTCTTTTACAGTTATGCCAGCATGCTTTTCTATTTCCCCAGCTTTGCTCAGTGTAAGGTCTCCTTGCACAAATAGTCCATGCTGCTCAGTGACTGCTGATTGCCTTGTTCTCTAGTTGGCAAGATGTGGCCCTTTCTAATGGAAAAAAACATGCCCGAAGGAACTTGCTATTTGAATGCATCAGTCCGCCCTCTTGCAATGTAGATCTTACTAACTCCCTTGCCTCATCCTGGGGGACCCAGAACTCTTGAGGCTTTTCACATGCATTTTACATCAGAACATAAACACACAGACCTATGCTCCATCTGGAAATGGTGTCTTGTTTCCAACAAACCTAGCTGCTCCAGTGGAAGATATTAAGCCTTCATAATGGACTAGCTTGTCCTGAAAGAAATATGTTTTCTATCATTAGCTAGCAATCATTTCATGGCTTTTAACAGGAGCTTTGAGAAATAATTTTAATGATTTCCATTTTCTGCAATTGCAATCATTGTGATCACAAATATGCATTTATATTACAGTAATAACCAAAGATCTATTTTTTCACACTGTACAAGCTGAAAAGTGATATTCCATGCCCTGAAGAGTTTAGAGGGTAAAAGCAAAACAGATGAGAGCTGATTGACTGGGAAATAGAATACAAGAAAATGTAAGGAATTGTAATATGATTGGCATGTGTGGTTGTTTGCTTTTAAATTGGGTGTATAATCAAGGAAAAAGGAACGAAAAGAAAAGAATATATACTGTTACTGCCTTTTGGGCTTAGCCGGCTTTGTTTTCAGTCAAGCACCAGTTTAATGCTTGGGAAGAGGAAAACATTCTACATCTCTCTGCTAAACAACAATGAACTGTCAGCAGTGACTCTCTGGGATTTAGACTGGTGCAAGAGCATGAAATTAGGAACTGGAGCCATCTGTTTTTTCATAACAGCACATAATCTGCCATAGCCAGCAATCTGCAGAGGTCTGTCTCCAGTTTCTGGCTAATTGGTTGAACAATCTCTCTCTTCCCAGGCTACTGACACTTACATTAACTTCCTTTCTGCTCTCACATATCATTCCTGGAGAGTTTTGGTAGGATGCTGTCAGAGACATGTGAGATAGAGATTTCTTTGCACTGAAAGGAAGAGCTGATCCTGCTTTCCTTTCCTGACAAACAGTGGTGCTTTCTCCTGGCAGCATGTGCGTTGGGCAGAACTGGGCTCTGCATTTTATGCCTCACCCTGACCTTGACTGCAGCATTATATCCACTTCACTCATTAATTGCAACAGTTCTCTTTACTGCAAGCTGTAAAAGGGGGGGTAATAAACCTAATGGCATTATGTACTGTAGACTCCAGCTCATGTTGTTACTCATTCTCTCAAAGCAGAGGCTGCTCAGGAGAAGGGATTGCTGCTTAATTAACCTTCTTCTGCAGCAAGAAAGCCATGGCAATTGGATCATTTTAATTTAGATTTCAACACTGATGTTCTATTATCAAATACCTCTTATTTCAAAGGAACCCTCCCTTCCTTGGATCAAAATAAATTTGTCATCTACAGCCCATTGGCCTCCGGGTTCCAGCTCTGCTTGCAAATATTAACTGACAAGATAGGGAAATTGGTTATGGTGATGCTGAATGAAAGCACAAGTACTGTGCCCTCTTTGCAATATCAGTAAGTGCTGGTATTTGTTTAGCAAATAACTGAATCTCACTGATGACATCAACTGTAGGAAGAGATACCTCTATATTAGAGCAGGAATCTCATTCCCTAAGGAAATAGTATGGCAACTCATAAGTTGGTTTGAAGGACTAATACAAAAATACAAGCACAGAGGCTGCCTAAAGGTTCTTTTGCCCTCAAATCCGAGGCCTCTGCTCCTGAAGCAAAGCCCTCTTGATGTGGCTTGGTGAGTCCTGCACACAGAGAGGACAGGAAGAGTTCCTTCAAAACCTCAGAAGAAACTTAGCCATTGGCAACAGCCTGAGTCTTGAGGTCAAAAGTCTCATGGTGAAGAGTGAGACACAAAAAACAGCTGCACATTCAAAACAACCTTCTGTTACAACCAAGGAAAAGAAGGACAAACAGACCCTCTTCAAGGAATCAGATCTGAAGCAACAAAACCACAAATCAATATGGGATCTCTATTCCCCAGGGACAAGTACCTGAAAGTGATTTAAATAAGACAGGAACTCCTGACCAATTCAGGCACTACAAGGCTGAAGTTTGCATGCCGCCTAAATAATCCATTAAGTTTTTAGGACATGGGTTCTTTTAAAAGCCTTTGAGTTCTCCATACACTTTGAAAGAGCCCCATATGAGGCCAAAATGTCGGATCATCTTATCTTTTCCGTGCCAAAAAAGCCAATAATTTTGCAAAAAGTTTGCAGATGCTCTTACTTAAAAAAGTATTTCAGGAGACAGCTTGAAGCTTGAATCTTTCATCTAACTGGAGAGCCTGACTGTCAACCTTTCATTTCTTTCACACAGCAAGAAGGATAGAGAAAAAGTAGAAGTTGCTCCATTATCTCAAAGCTAAAATGGCAACCCTCACCTGTGTAAAATTTTTTTCCTTTTCTATGGAGTTGTTTTAGGTTATGAAGGGTTAAGTCACCAGTATGGAGCAACTCTAACACTGCAGGAAAAAAAACATGAGACCTTTTTAGTGGTGTATATGTCTATGCAGTGTGATGTATCTGCAAACCTATGGTGGGTTGACCCTGGCTGGATGGCAGGTGCCCACCAAAGCCACTATATCACTCCCCTCCTCAGCTGGACAGGGGAGAGGAAATACAATGAAATGCTCGCGGGTTGAGATAAGGACAGGGACATCACTTGCCAATTACTGTCACAAGCAAAACAGACTTGACTTGAGGAAAAAAATTAATTTAAATTACTACCAGTCAAATCAGTGTAGAATAATAAGAAATAAAAACTAAATCTTAAAAACAACTTCTGCGCACCCCTCCCTTCTTCCCAGGCTTAACGTTACTCCCAATTTTCTCTATCTCCTCCCCGCAGTGACACAGGGGTATGGGGAATGGGAGGTGGGGTTAGTTCATCACACGTTGTTTCTGCCGCTCCTTCCTCCGCAAGGGGAGGACTCCTCACACTCTTCCCCTGCTCCAGCATGAGGTCCCTCCCACAGGAGACAGTCCTCCACAAACTTCTCCAACATAAGTCCTTCTCATGCACTACAGTTCTTCACAAACTGCTCCACCATGGGTCCTTTCCATGGGCTGCAGTCCTTCAGGCACAGACTGCTCCAGCGTGGGTCCCCCACGGGGTCACAAGTCGTGCCAGCAAACCTGCTTCAGCGTGGGCTGCTCTCTTCATGGGTCCACAGGTCCTGCCAGAAGCCTGCTCCAGCACGGGCTGCCCACGGGGTCACAGTCTTCTTTGGGCATCCACCTGCTCTGGTGTGGGGTCCTCCATGGGCTGCAGGGTGGATATCTGCTCCACTGTTAACCTCCATGGGCTGCAGGGGGACAGCCTGCCTCACCGTGGCCTTCCCCACAGGCTGCAGGGGAATCTCTGCTCCGGTGCCTGGAGCATCTCCTCCTCCTCCTTCTCCACTGACCTTGGTGTCTGCAGGGTTGTTTCTCTAACGTATTCTCACTCCTCTCTTCAGCTGCCAGGGTTTTTTCCCCCTTCTTAAATATGTTATCCCAGAGGCACTGCCACCATCACTGGTGGGCTCAGCCTTGGCCAGTGGTGGGTCTGTCCTGGAGCTGGCTAGTGTTAGCTCTATCTGATATAGAGGAAGCCGCTAGCAGCTTCTCACAGAAGCCACCCCTGCAGCCCCCCCGCTACCAAAACCTTGCCACACAAACCCAATACAAAACCATACTGAATTATCTGATTAGAAAGTGTGAAAAACCAAAGGCAGCCTGCAGTGAGAAAATGATACCTTGTGCAGAATCCATCTGCCAGCAAAGCAATTAAAAAGATGGACTTCTTAGAACAGCAGTGATTATCATTTGTGTATGACACCCATTGGGCTATGATTTCCTCAGATAATACTTATGCATTGCAGCACTTGCCCACTACATTTTCAATAGCTAGCACTAGTTTAATCCTGAGCTAAGCCATTTAACTGGTGTGAAAGAGAGTAAGGGCTTACTCTCCACACAGAGAGTGGGGCAGAAAGACTTGCTTGGGTGTTTTTTACTTCCTGTAAATGTGTTTCTCAGAAGGTTTGTGGGCATGTATCTCCCTCCTCTGGTGCACAATAAAGTAACACCCTGGTGGAAGATAGGAGAAATTTGTTGTGGCAAAAAATGAAAACTGGGAAAGAGTCCTCAGTGAAGGAGCACAAATACTTGCTAAATCTCACAGGAGATAATGTATTTAGTTTGCTTCTCCATTTCATTATACTATCATCATATAATATAAATATAATAGCTGTCTTTTACACCTGGGCAGCTTGTATTCATGAATATTTTGCCCTAGAAATAGTTCAGCCCCTGATTTGATGTCGAATCTTCATGACCTTCTCCAAACTGAGTTCTTTCGTTCCTGTCAGACTGATCGTGTTTCTTACCAGGACTGCAGAGACCCATTTCCCCATTTTCCTAGTTGCTTTGTTTATTCACAAAAATGCCGTGATTTTAAGTTTCCAGTCCACACGGTTAAAATGACCTGTATTTCAGTCATTTTATGTAGATCTATACTTGACACTACAGTGAGTCCACACTCATGGCCAATGACAGAGAGCCTAAAGAAGTGGGGCTCATCTCATCTAACTGCTGACATCTCCAGTAAGATTTCTCTCTGCTGATTTGAAGTGGGCTCTGGAGAACTGCCTTAGATGCAGACACCTGCATTGGCTAGCAGCCTGCCTTAGGCAGTTCCCAGAGAAAAACCTTCCCATCTCTTGTGCTCTGCTCTACCTTCTGTTTGGTTTATCTTCTCTTTGAGCTGGCTACTTTGCCAGAAATCTGAGGAGAATAATATCATTGGCTTAGTCCACAACATCAGCTGGAAAGGAAAAGTGATCTGGGAAGGGAGTAGCAAGATATCACTGCTGACATCCACCTGTAGAAGAGCAGGTATTTCCTCACAGGTGGGTAGAAAACTGCTTGGTGCTCCTCTAAATGTGGCTGTGACCTCCAGCCCCACTGATGAGAACAGTGGGACCTTTCCTTTATTACCAGAGAGTCTCTAAGGGACAGTTCCTATCTGCTGTCACCCAGACCTGGATACTAACCAAGTGCTTGCAGAAGGAAGACTTGTCTGCTTCAAGTCTGGAGTGACTTTTGCCTAAGAAAGACTGGTCAAGGTGGTGCAGAAAATTCAGACTAGACGAGAAATCCTTGCAGTGCAGACTTCTTTATTCTCTGTTACAGTTAAGGGAGCTATCTTCAAAGGAGGCAGTGTACCCCCACACATACGCATCCCCTCCCCCGATAAATCTATCATCTCATTCAACAGGTTCAAAAGAAACTGCTATTTTAAGAACAGAAATGTCTCACCTCCTTTTATGACTTGATTTTTAAATTATTCTGACACTATTTTACCTATGTGCCAGACTAACAAAAGACAAAAGGAATAAACACATTACTATAGTACTGAAAGAAGGCATTAACCCAAATGTACTTTAAAACAGGATAGGCTAGTCAGCACCTCAACTAAGATTTTCTACTGGATACTACTCTATCATGTAACTACAGCAGCGCATCCCCTCTGTTGCAATGGGTGTATATTTGTTTAACACAACTCCTTGCTAGACCCAACAGCCAGTTCTGTGAGCATTTACACAGCATAAACCAGGCAATTATTTTAGAATTTCGAGACATTGAAATGATCTTTCTAGAGGGACTGATTCTGCCCTAATCATTCATTGCCATCTAAACAAACAAGAGCTGCAGCCAGAGCTTGCTGTGCTGTCAATAATCTTCTGACACATTCGACTAACATCAGGTACTGTGTCCTGATTAGCACCACTGCCAGCAATGAGGCTCTGCTCTCTGGCTCTGACCCACTGAAACGTGCCAATTAATAACGGCCCAACCTCATCTACTGCTCTTAAGTCCTGCCTAGCTAAGTCCAAGTGTTTTCTCTGATCAGTTAGAAGACAAATCTGGGAAAACAGGTTGCTTGTGCTTCCTGAAGGTTTTCTGCTTCTGGCTTGAGCAAAGTTACGCCACAGATCCCCAGCAAGAAAATCCTAACCCAGCTCTTCACACAGGCTGGTATGCTTGGTCTCAAGACTTTTGAAGACTTCACAGATGGACTTAAGCAACACAGGCTACATGCAAGCCCTCAGAGAGGAGGCTTGAATGCTTGCTAAGAGAAAAAGAATTAAAAGGCTCTACAGTGTCCAGAGTTTCACAGAAGCAGACAACTGCCAAAGAGCTACTCAGCTGAAACGGCCTCACAAAACTCCCTCTGTACCATGACTGCTCAGCTAACCACATCAGTGGTACAGTAATTCATATATGGTAATTTGGGGGACAGGAGCACATTGCTCATCCAAGCCCAGCCATCCCCTAAGAGCTACAACAACACTTGAATGAGCCTGAGGTGTTGCCTGAAGTAATCATGTCTCACAGTGGGGAAGGCACAGGTAACAGCTCTATTTACTCTTCCAATTTTTACTTGGTTGCACAGAAATTCAGCTTTTTCCCTTGAACACGGGGGGATTCTCGTCCTCAAAGCTTTAATCACTTCAGGTAAAAATGTTATCCACCCAGTATTCAGGGGTCATTTGGATTCACGGTCTGACTTGACCATGATGAAAAAATAAATGAAAACAGGAATATTTGGATGATGACTCAACAGTGTGCAGTGTGAGGGTTGCTAATTATGGTGGAGAGGACGTATGCTAAAAATTCAGACACAGTGAGGTTTTGCAGTACACCAGTGAGCTTTTGCATGCAAAGGCTGAGCAACTTGCTAAACAACAGAAAGCTAGAAACTGATATAGGGTTGGTATATTTTTGGTTAAAAATACATGAACATATAACTTCAACCCAAGCCCTCGCAATAATAAAACAAACTAAGCTTCTGTACATGGGCAGCCTTTGAGCTGAAAAGAGACAAACACATAGAACAGAAGGAAAGAAATGAATCAAGAATTAAAAGGAGCCTCTAACAATAAAAGAGGAAATGAGGACATACAAAATATGATCCTGAAATTTAATGCTCACCTATGCCTTTATTGCTTTCAGAATAAGATGGCAACCATCATAACTTGAAATAGATCACTGTGTGTGCCCAACACTTAGAAATTCGATTGCTTTACTAACTGTGACACAAGTGTACAAGGCAGAGTGATTTTAAATGACTGAAATGACATTAAAAAATTCCGCAAACCATTTCCTCGCCTTTAAACCTCTAGCGTTCGTACAGCACTTCAGTGCTGCCCCTGGACTAAAAAAACCAGGGGTTCATTCTTGCATGGGCGCTTTGGAGTCACGGATATTAAGCAAGAAACGTTCACGCGTGGCTGAAGAGATCACGTTTTTCTTCTCCAAGCTCTCCAGCGAGTGGATTCGGTATGCCCCTATTTGCTGCAGGTCTATTTGTGGGTGCGCTGTTGGAAAAGCACTGGGCCCCAGCAGCATTCAAAATTCACAGAAAGCTGCATTCACGCCGCCGTCTCCCGTGGGCCACCCCGCGGCCTCGCAGCCCGCGACAGCAGCCCCGGCAGCACTGCCCCAGGGCTCGCTCGCTCGCACAAGGCCCCGCGCACTCCCCGCCCCGCAGGCAGGCACGCTCCCCTCCCCGCCGCTCGCTCCCCGCTGGTCCTCGCACGGGCAGCGGGGCTCATGCTGGGAGGCCTTCGGGGCGCTAAAGGGAAGGGAAACACACAGCGCGGGAGAAGGCAAAACGGCAGGTAGGGAGGCGCGAGGGGTGACAGGTTGGGGGGCGGGGGTCCTCCCACAAGGCCGTAAGGTGGTTTCCGGCAGCCGCAATGGCAGCGGGCTGCGGGCATCAACGCGCCGCCCGCCCGCGGCCCGCCCCGGCCGCGGCTCCCGCTGCCGCACCTCACGGGCCCCCGCCCCGGCCCCGCGCCGCGCCCACCCCGCCGCTCAGGCCCCGCCCCGCCCCGCCCCGCTGCGCGCGGGCCCGGCCGCCAGCGCGCCCCCCCGCGGCCGCCGCCCGCCGCTGCGCTGCTGCGGCGCCGAGCCGCGGGCGCGGGGGCTGCGGGGCGGCCCGGAGAGCGGGCCGGGCCCGGCGCCGGGTGTTCCCGCTCGTCTCTGCCCGGCGGGCGCCGAGCCCGCGGGGCTGCCGCGGGCTGCAGCGCCGCTGGGCCCGTCCTCTCCTGCCTGTCCCCCCGCCAGCCTGGCTGGAGAAGGCGATGAACTGCTCTCTCGCGGCGAATGTCTTCCCAAAGCCCCGGCAGGTGCCCCTTCCCCAAAGGGCGACGCGGGGCCGAGGGCCCCATCTTGACTCTGCTCGCACTTACACAGCCCTTCTGCCACAAGCAGTTGGGGGACGGGAGGGCGCAGCTAGGAAAGGTGGCGGTTCCTGGTACATCAATGAACAGTATTTCTCCACCTGCTGATCCACCCGGATCAAAATTCTCCTTCTGCCATCAAAGGCCCGCAGGGATGTAACTAGCAGCACCCCGCGGATTTTGGGACGTGCTCTGCCTCAGTTTTGGGCCATGCATCTAACTGCACTGCCATAAGAAGAAGAGGCTCAAGTTACGTAGCTGGAGGGAAAGCTTCTGGCAAACCACCTACCGCGGTGTGCTGCTGCGCACCGTGGGCTGCAGTCCTCTCTTCAACATGGGCGGTTTGTGAGCTGAGCCTAGGAAAACTGCATGTGGGAAGAAGAGTTTGGAGGTGCCTCCTCTGCTGAGATCCCATTCAACCTCTCCCCAGGGTCCCAAGGAATTTGATGCATTTCCAAAAGTAACAAATGTTCCTGCAAGCAGCGGCTTTCAGTGCTGAGTACCAGAGGTCTCCCATGCCTGGCTTGGAGAGTTCCCACGTGAGAGGATGTGGGGAGGGGAGAAGAAGGTCGGGGGGGGGGGGGGGCTGTTTGCTGATTCTTTCTCTCTATGAATGCAAAATGAGGGAACTGGAGGCTCCAGGAGATTCGCCACAGTTCTCAGAACTCTGTTCACTCCATAGCGCTTGCTTGTCTTGGTCCCTAAACAAAGCCCACTGGTACAAAACCCAGGAACAAGCTTTGCTTGATCTAGTCAACTATTCCTGGTTTAAACCTGTGCAAGACAAAGTATGACTCCATCCCAGGAGAGCAGGAAATATTCCCCACATTCACCATAAGCTCCCAAACTACTGATAAACTTTGGGCTTCTCCACTCACATCCGCATGCAGTGATACTCCATTAGCCCTGTAAGAGTTATGACAATAGCAGCACCAAGCCATGCGTGGTGATGATGAAATGTTCCCTGGCAGGACAATTAGGCTCTGCACAAACATGTCCAGAGGACTTCCACTGTTTTTTTCCTGTGTGGTGCTCCCACCAGGATACTACACCCACAATGCCTCACCGGCTGACTGGGGAATGGTGCTGTTAGTGACTGTGCAGTGAGGAATGAACTTGAAGGACTGGATTTGTTCAAGCTCTGGGCTGCACCCCCATAATATTGATAGCGCCTTTTCCTTATCTCCTGTAGCACCTGATGTAATGTGCCTTGTGTGCCTTGTCTGGGGCCATGTGAATCTCTGCAACCGGACCTCAGTGCAAAAGGGCCTGTCACCTGCAGAAGGGAACCAAGCTTTCAGCTGTGGCCTGCCCAGCACAACTGCGAGCAATACGGAGTAGAAAAAGCAGGGAGCACATTCCCTTCTTGAGGACATCTGATAGGGGGACCCAGCTGTGCTAGACACCCATTCAACATTAAAGGAAAGACCAGCAGTGCTGAGGAGGGTACAAAAGGAAAGACTTGGCTCACACATGTTTCATAGATATTTCATCATTCCTGCCTAGGGCGCGGTATTGCTGGTTCTGAGAATACAGTATGCCAAATGACATTTGGCTGTGGTAGACCTGTTTTACAATGACGCTTTGTACAAACCCACAGCTCTCAAACTGAAAAGGGGGAGGGCTTGCGAGAAATGAATTCTTCAGGACAGTATGGCAGATGCTTTTCTTAGAATACACTGCATGATAACACACAACACTCTTGCCAAAGGGGAAAGGTGAAAGGATATATATTGCCCTGCCCATCTGTCGAGGAGGTCTGATGAGAATATCATTGTGTACTCAGCTCATTTTTTACTTGTTTTTAACTTAATTTTTCGTCCTCCCTTTATAGCAAAGTCTTTACCTTACAGCGGTCAGCAACTGTTGTTTCTTGTTACAATAGCAATCGCAGCCCCCTTTACAAGGCCTAGAGAGAAGATTACAAAACCTGGCCCTAAGGCAATGGTGAGGATCACCACACCATAAATGTGAAGCATGCATATGTGGGTGTATTTAAGGGGAGGGGAGGGGAAAAGCTAGCAATACTCTTAAGATTTGAGGCCCACTCTTTAATGTAAAAGGTATGTTCTTTCTAGAAGGGTGCCAAACCCCCGAGTTACAGGAACATCTGCTCAGAAAGCTTGTAAAAAAAGTTCCCTTTGCACCTTTTTCCTGGGGCTAAATCTTGCTTTGGTCTGTATGACTTGTGTCTGTCAGTAAATCAAAAGGTCCACGAACACTCCTGGAAAAACCTCTCAGCCTCCAAAGCCGGGTGGCTGCACCCAAACTGCTCCACACGTGTGGGGCCCTACAGTGAGGGCACCTGCTGGCTCTCCCCTGCCCCAGGGTAACGGTTGGCTCCCTCCTACTAGCACAGCGAGCTGGTAGCTAACACTTGATCTTTGAATTTAAATAGCTTACAACACTCAGGCACAGCTGCAGGAGAACATATGCAGCCAGGGTATTCCTGAAGCCCAGAGCCATTCATTCCAGAAGCAAGTACCTTATGGCAAACACCCAAAGCAGTGTCTGCTGCTCACACAGGCACGTAGCAGGGTTCTTCACGTCTCCCTCATTCCTATGGCTGTGACTGATCCAGCAGGATTTACCTTATAACCACAGAGAGCTGCAGTGAAATTCTGGGCATCTAGGACTCCTTTTCCCTGAGCTCCTTCTTGAGGTCCCCGACATGCCCAGATTTGCCCTACCCTTTGGAGAGCTCTGCTGTGCTTTAACCACATCACATTCACTTGCCATGCCTGTCTGTCTCTGGAGTGAACTGCGTTTATCTGGCTCTGGAAGACACTTCCCTGCCCAGATTCAGTATCACTGATATTTCTCACACCAATCGTTCAATCAGCCCCTCCTTCAGCCCTTTCTATCAGAGCAAATGTGGCATTTTCATAGACTTACTACTGCAGTCATTGCTTGGGGCCTTTGAGGTCAAAGCTGAGTAAACCTCGAGTGCCTCGCCTGGCAACTGTGCAGAAATAAATTTCAATTTCAAAGATTCATTCTGTTGATTTATTCCCTGAGCTGTCACTGCGCACAAGCTCAGCTGTATCACAGATCACATGTTTAGGATTTAATTATCTTCACTATACATTAAATATACTATATATGGTGTGCTGGAGAGTCAAGACTCGGAAAGATTTAAACATAAACAAAATGTACGTGGTTGAAGAGAAAGCCTTGAGGAATTCTCCAGCCCTGCCTTGACTGTCAGGAGAGTTTGTGCCAGGTAGTATTTTAGGACATGTTTTCATGATCCCCTTTACCTGATCTCAGTGAGCATTGAGAAAAGGCAGCACCATCCAGACTGCCCCTCCAGCCTCCAGCTGCACTACCCCACCCCCTTGTGCTGGCACTGGGATTAATTTGGCTGTGGGATGAACTGGAGCAGGGAAAGGATTTAGCTTGCACAGCTGCTCAAGGGCTAGTGCTGCTACAAGGGAGGGAGAGCCACAGGGCTAGGGATTTTGGGGGCAGGGAATGGTCAGGCTGTTGGTGAAATCACACCTGCAGGACAGGGGCCCTTCTTTCTCTGTGTGATGAGACAATTCAGACATTGTGCAGTGTATTCTCACTGGGATCACAGTACTAAATAGAGTAAAACCCCACAAGTTTAATAGATTAAAAGATGGCAGTTTTGGCCTGCCTGAGGGAAACACTGAGGTGGGAGGGTGACAGACACTTTAGCTTAAGAGATAAGAACTGAGTCCTGGCAGTGGCACACACCTAACTGTTGGACTCGCTGCGGGCCAGTCCTCTCTTGGCGGGGAAGGCTTAGTACTGCCTTGTGTGAGGTCGCTGTCACAACAGGAATCTTTTAGCAGCTCAAAAGCAGCACAGCAGTGCCTAGACCAGACATGTGCCCACTGTGTAACAGCAGAGGTGGCCCTGTTGTTGGTAAACAGTGCTGCTCCCTGAGAACTTCCTCTTGGAGGCTGATGGCCAATGCAAATCAGAGCTGCCTGAAGCCTGCAGCTAAAGAGCACAAGGACAAACTTTTTGTCATGTCTTCACCAGATGTCAAGCCACATGAAACATGGTGATTTGCCAGGAAAACATGTTGATTATCTGGACTTCGCAATGTCCCTGAAATGAGCACAAACAGCTCAGGAGATAAGGTGCCATCAGCTAAGCCCCTCTTTTGCCTGCTCTGAAGGACAGGAGCTCTTGGTGACACTGGGATTAAAGAACCGATCTGTCCTGGATAAAAAAATACCTTGGTATCTACACTCCCTTTCCTGCTAAATGAATGACGGTGACTGTAGACAGCCACTCTTGTAGAAAACTTCCACCTATCAAGGGGGAAAAATGTCCAACAATTATGCAAACTATGGTAGGCATTTACACAGTTTAGAGTGTACAAACTGTAGAAGTGGCTTTTATGACATTTGCTATTAAACCAGGTTACTGGGCAAAAGCCTTGAAGAAACTGTGGGCTCTTAATCAAGATAACAAAGTGGATCCCAAGAACAGCACATGCAGGTTAGCTAAAAATGTAGCTAATCCCTGAAAGCACAGACCAAATGGACTATCATGCGCCTGGTGGGCGTGTGGCTACTGTCCATTTTAGTGCAAAGAGAAGGATGGGTGCTCAGCTGGGACACCCAGGACACCACCCTGGGGCCCTGCTGGCCCTGTGCATGAGGGAGAAGTGCAGGAAAGAGAACACACCACTTCTTGTGCAAGTTGCAAGCAGCAGTACTAAAAGCAAGAAGCAGGTGTGTTCCCCTTTAAGGTCAGCTGAAGGGCCTTGTAGTATGTGGGTGAATGAGGCCGGGGTCCTGCTTCAGAGAGGCTGCCGGGGAGGGAGAGACTCTGATTCACTTCAGGAGAGTGTTGGTTGACTGTGAGGAGGAGGCTGGCAGCCCTTGCTTCCCACCACGCTCACTCGTGCAGCGTCTGCAGTCATGGGGCACAGAGAAGGGGGAAGTGAAGAGAAAGGGGAGGCTGCAAGAGGAGGGGGAGGTCAAAGCTTCTTCTGTTCCCCCTCTGCCTCTGGCCCCTCAAACTGAGCCGCTTTGTCTTATTTCTGCTGTGTTTCTCAGTGTTTGTTTTCCCTAGAGGTCCACCTACAGGGCCAGACCTCCGTGAGGAGCATCCCTGCCTCCCTGTGCCAAACGAGAACACCTGCCCTGCTAGAGATCTCGAGGAACGGCGGCCGGCAGGCCATCCCTGCCATCCCTGCTGTCCCTGCACTTCTGCTACCGGAGGGTGCCATGGGTGCCACCGGGGCAGGTGGCGGCTCCTCGCCCTTTCTGCTGACACAGTCAGAGTAGCGATAAGTAACTTCGTGAGCCCAGTCATTTAACTATTTCTGTCCTCCCAGCTGCATTTGCCTCACAGGATGGCAGCACTTGATATCTCAAAAGATAAAGAATATTTTGTTGTAAGCAAAGGAAAACTAGAGAAGAGTGATGGCGGCAGTGGGGGGGAAATGAGCTGAAAACCATAGACAAGGCAAAAGTCTGAATAATCAGATGAGCGAGGAGGGTTATAGTGTGCAAGTGAAGAGGCATTGAGTCACATTGCAAGCTTGTACCATAAAGTGCTCTATACCTATTTCCCAGAAGGTGATTAGTTTGCATAATTCAGAAGTTTTATGAAGGGTGTTCATTGGAACTCGATGAATAATTAATTTTTTTTTGTTTCGTTAGCAAATTTGGAAAGTCAAGAGGACTCATTTCATCAAACTGAAAGGAAAAAATCTGATTTTTTTGTGAATTGAAAAGTAAAACAAATAATAATTTGGAGGCTTCAAATGACACATTTGTTCCTAAAAAAAAAATTAATGCTTCATTTTGATGGTGGCTATTTAAATATGGTTTAAATATTTTAAAATAACAGGGATTTTTGAAAGACAATGTCACTTTGAACAAGAGAAATGCTATCATTTAATTTGAAAAACATTGAGAACTATTTCATTGGAAATTCTGAAGTTTGGGTTTTTTTTCGTGATATTAAAGAATATGCTTGTACTGGCTAAGCTCCTGAAATATATTACTATCTCCTATCCTGAACCTTTGGCTGCAGAAGTTTGTTTCAAAAACAAAAGCCCCATTCCCAGGCTCGACAGTTTATCATGCAAATCCAAACTTCTCAAGACTCCAGAGCCTGCAGCTCCATGTGTCTCCAGCTCCTCAGTGGCCCAGGAACCCAACAAAACATTAATCAGTCACTGTAAAGTCACGGACAGAAATTATAGCTGCACCCTCTCCAGAGACTGCATTTGCCAGCTCGGTGTGTTATGACCTAATACACGGTCTGCTATTAAATAGCTTGCAAATTAAATTACTCTGTTTCAGGATGCAGCATTAAAAAAGCAATAACAAAAGCACTCTTACAGAACATTCATAGTTAAACCCCTTCAAGTCAGGAATGGGCGGTGCTGTAGTTTTGTAGCTTTTGAAGAAAGGGAGAGGGACTCCTGCCTAACCCTCTAGCCCAAAGACCTTGCTACAGAGATACCATGTATTTTCACTGAATCTTGACCTCTGGCAATAACCCAACACAAGCTGATATATCGGGCAAGTAATATTGCAGCAACACCACTTACTAGGCTGTGGCAGCAAAATTTGTTGATGCAGTTAAGTCCTTAGAGTAATGAGAACCAGGCCTTCTGCTTTACACTTTTTCTTTTACAAGACATAATTTGGTTGCTGACGTTTGAAAATCGTAAAAAGTGGGTTAATACAATGGCCATTTAAATGAGCAAACATAGCAAAAAACCTTAGGAAGTGAAACTTTCTCAAGAAAGCTCTGCTTAACTGCAGTTGCTCTTGCTGCAAAGGGTTCCCTTCACATTTTTCTCCTTTCACCAAGTACTGGTTCTAGGCAGAAAAAAGGCTAAATTATATTTTGCCAGTGTGTAAGACACTGTTGTTTTCTTTGCAAAAGAGCTGATGATTTAAAAATGAAAAATGTTGTTGGTGGGGGCTTGAAAAAAGGTTTAGGAAAAGATGTACATGCATTTTCTCAAAAATTTCCCCCTTTCCTTCAACATTTCATCTAAATTATAAAATTCAAAACATTTCCTCCCATTTTGCGTAGGGCTTGATTTTCATTGGACCCCATCCAAAACATTTGTTTTCTTTGTACGTACCAGATATAATCTCACTGCTATCTAAAAGAAAAATTCCCCAAGTGGTATGTTACCCACAAGCCCATCCTCCTTTTTATCCCCTCTTACTGATTTTGCAGCCCTGTTTCATAACCTCTTTCCCTCGTAGAAACACATTTGCAAACCTACTGGATTCTCCCCTTCGTCCCTAGCACACAGGCCAACCAAACTGCCCACTATCATACTTTCTGGTATCTGTTATCCCTGTGGCCAAAACATTAAGAACTCTTTTGGATGCTGGACATGAATTTTGAAATGTAGGATTTCCTAGCTGGGTTTTCAGGTGATGATAGTGGGAGGAGGCAGCTGGAGCTGTGAAGAAGCACATTAGTTGGATGCTCACTGCAATCAGAGGCTTTATAGCAGGCATTAATCAGCACTCAACTCAAATAACCAGGAGAGCAAGCTGGCCACACTGACACATTCAAGTTAATATTCTTACGAGTTGCTATAGATGTGACTGTCTAAGAATATGAGACTGCTTGTAGGGAGTGGTAGTATCTGGTAGCAAACAGGTATAGTAAGAAAGAGCTTCTGAACAGAGAGGTAAAGGCTTGTCAGCTTTTTCAAACTATCACTTTGGTGCATGAAACTCTCAGCCTCCCCATGTACATCTGGCCTCTCTGACATTTCAGGGTTTTGTTTTCATACTTAGCCCTGGCAGGGACTTTGGGAAAGGGCATTTGCCAAGTCCTAGAAATGTGGTTTCAAGTACTTTGTAAACTAGGGAAGACAAAGGGAGTTTTGTGTTATCACTAATGCAAGGGTAAGGCTTTGTACATGACATCAGGTTCTGCAGTGATGAGCAGGTTGAACAACAAATCCTGCAGCTGATATATTTTTGGAAGGTATAGGACCTGCTTTTAGTTTGCTGACTCACATGATGCCAGACATAAACACAGTGCTTGGCTACAGCATCCCATTTGCAGAGAGGTCTAGGTTATGGGGTGACAATTTTTTTGGTAACAGCTACACTTCAATAGCAAGAAGATTCTTGCAAAGTCCGGGATTTATTCTACAATCCTCTGCCAGAAATTCCTTTTCTTTGTTTTCCAGAGCCTCCAGCCTATGATTTAACACATATTCTAATGCAAACTCACAATCCTTGCACACATCACTGTAAGCTTTCAGCAACATGTGTTGGCCCATGGACCAAAGGCAAACAGATCACTTCCACACATCAGGGCATGAACCCTACAGATCTTAGACATAATTCCCAGGAATAGATTCTCTGACAAGCTCTGAATAAACAATCTATAATAAAGCAACTATTCATTCTATGTTTTTTTATACATAAAACTGCAAGGAAAGAGGCAAGGAGAAGGTGTGAGAAGCAGAAAATTGAGGCGAGGTTATAGCAAGGAGGGATTCTGAAGTGGTCCCCATCCCTCAGTGTGTGTTTCCCTACCACCTTGCTCTGTCATGCAAATTTTAAAGAGCATTATTGATGGGGATGCAGGTGGTGCACTATCTGGTCTTTACTAAAATGTGTTTTCATTTGTAAGTGGCTTCTGGGCAGGTTTTGTCTGGGAATATGCTTCATTCACAGCCTAATGGTGACATCTGAAAGCACTGAAGAGCTACATATACCCTTCACTGATCCAGCCACTCATATTTCTGCACAAAACATCCTTTCCACTCTTGGTATTCTCATTTCCCTATCTCCATTTCATCAAGAGCCCTCTGAGATTTCCACACAGCAGCTGTTTCCCTAAGATGTCCAAGGCTTGTGGCTTCTGTTCCCAAACTTAGTGTGCCCCTGGGAAGAGCTGCATACCTGTGCTGTAGTTCTAAGATCCAGTCCCCACACAGGCAAATCAGACCAAGTGTGGATGTGGTTGGATGTGACAAAATACCTTTAGAAGCCTTAGCACATGATCACTATTCACCTCAACTGCTGAAACATTCTCTTCTCTGGCCTTGACAAACTTTGCCTCACTGCTATGTATTCAAAATGTTACTGTGAATCTGTTAATTTGAACACCTTACTATCTTTGTGCCCATCTGCTGGCTTCCCCCTTCTGCTATATTCCTTCCTTAATTTAATTTAATTTAATTTAATTTAATTTCATTTCATTTCATTTCATTTCATTTCATTTTCCAGCCCATCGCATTCTAACTATCAGCTCTCATTCACTCTTCAGAAGTGGCCTCCAGACTTTGACTGGGGAACAAAGCTGATCTTCATTACCCACTTGTCATCAAAGAGGTGCTTTAGAATGTGCTCTCTGCTACCCCTTGGATGAACTTCCCACTGTCAGCTTAGGAAAATGCCTTTCCTTGTCAAGTCTACTGTCTTTTAAATATTTGGATTCTCTATATGTCCACTGAGCTGGAGCGCTATCTCCTTTATGTAAACTTCTTTGGGTCCTTTGCTGTATAAATGTTAAATATAAAGGTTTAATTCTAGGTTTTCCAGGAGTCCTGCTTTGATCTTGTAGTTTGAAATGGCATAAAATAATAATAAAAAAAAAATCAGGGACTTAATTAGGCCTGTGAAAACTAGGAGTAGGCTCTTAAGCTATATACGACACATGAATTAATTACATTCCTCATCTTTACCCTTTAAAAATATTTCTTACGCATCTCATTTTTGAGAGGAGCACCCCTCACATATCTTCAGCAAAGCTTTATAATGATTTATTCTTGTGTCTCTTGTTAAATGCAAACTGCCATACTGTCAGAGACAATCAGAAATATAGCTACCTTTTGCTGGTTTTCCTTTTTGTAATGCTTTAAGAAACAAAGGGAAGCAGAAGTAAAACCTTTATCCAGTACTCCTTCATGTCTCCACAGCTGCAGCTTGACATGGGGTATACTTAACTGCTTATTTTTAGACTTGGGGGGTTCCTTTGGTTCTTTTCTGCTTATTCATGAAAACAGACTAGCTTTCAGTGTTCACTCTGGGATGAAGTTGTCTGCTTGATTCTGTGTTCAGTCTGAAGTGATTGTCCTATTAACAAGAGATTTGTGGTGCTCTGCTTTGGAAAGCTCCTTCCTTAAAGGTAAGTCTTTAAACATCTGCCCAGATACTTCAGGGTCTGTGTTCAAATTCCTCCTAAAATCTCTCCTTTGCCACAGCCCCTTACAGGAAACTGGGCAAGAGTAAAGAAGCTGGTGTGTAAAGTCCTTTTGCCTATGTTGCTTCCAGTCCTGTCTTTTTATTTCCTCTTACTTCTGTCTGTATCTTTTTCCATACAGTCTCAGACCTTACATTTTGACTGTAAGGTGCATGGGGCATGGGGAGGGGGCAATACATTCACACAGGCAGGGTTCCTGGTTGCTACTGGGGCATGTATGGACTATTACAAATAACATGTAGCAAACCCAGCCAGGTAAGGGGTACAATGCAGACCTTCAAGGCTAACTGAGAATTGCTAGCATGAAAAGTTGGGAGACAATTTTCCCTCTGTGTTAGATGACTATAGATGCTCTGAATTTCAGGAAAGCCTGTTGGATATAATTAACATTACAGTAGGGGAAACAAAGCCTAGACTCTAAAAAATAAATACCAACAATTGTAGCACAAAGAAAAAGGACATTCATACATCCACCCACACCTCAAATCCTTAGGGAAAATCTGCTGGTCAGCAGAAGTGCACAAGAAGATGAACCCCATGTGCCCTGAGAAGTAGTGGAAGGAGAATTCCTCAGCTAGTGCTGTCCTCCACTCTGCTGAGGCTGGCCTGAGGGCACAGGTTTAGGACTAGACAGCAGCATCTGCAAATCCAGGTTAGAAGCTGACAGAAAGGCCACATTTCTGAGAGACTTAAGAATTAGTGGGTTTGTGATGTGAATTGTGGTTCCTTCAGGACCCAAGACTGATCCACCAAACTTGGTCATATCTAGGTCTTTACTTACACTAATCAGGTTTTAGTCCTTTAATGGTAATGAAACAATATTTTTCCAGTCACTGTGTTATTTCCTTTTCTCTTTACCTATTGTTTTGTAGAAAAGATTTTTTCTTCAGCCATACCACTTAGAGGTCTGGATTTTTTTTCAAATGACAGTGCATTTCAAAACCCCAATAGGTTTGTGGCAAACTAACATGGTAAAAACGTGAACTGTTTAACATAATAAGACATGATCTCACATTCTGAGTTTAAAAAAATATCCTGAAACCAGATACTTATGCAAATGATAAGCTTCTCTTCTCTCCGTTACACCTCAAGTAATTCACTAAGCAAGTTCCTGTTACAGAAGAAAAACACATGGGCAGCATGAGACAGGCTTTAAAGTGTGAAAATAATTTTGTGAATAATAACATTTTGCCATGGGAATTCTGACAGGGTGTCAGCAGGAAGGTTTGCCCTAACAAGCGTTCAATGAAGAAAAGCAATTAAAATCACTAAAATGTGAGCAACTAACCCAAAATGAGAAAGAAACCTACATGAGAAACCTGGTTATTTAACTTACTTGCAATCTGACTAAACACAGTAGTGTAGTCCAGTGTTCAGCATAAAATGCATGTCCCTCTCTGAGCTAAGTTCAAAGAGGCCATGAGACCTGAACCACTCCTAAGCTGATTCCTCAGTTTAAGGCTCTGAAGTTTAGCTCTGCAAGGCCCTCAGTCCCCTCCCCTGCTCTGACACTTTGATATGGTAGCATAGGTAGAATATAAAGGTTTCCTGTGACCTGGGGTTTAGTATCACCCCTAAGAACAAAGAGTACTAAAATGTAAGTATGTGCATTAAAGGAAAGATACACCTTACACTGAGCTTTTGGACACGGCAAGTGCAAAGCACAGGCTGTTGGAGACAGCCTGAGGAATATCCTTCCTGAAAGACCTTCTGAATCTCAAAGTTAAAGGGAGGGTTCTTCTTTTACCCATACCCCTGCTCTGGCCCTAGGCCGTGTGTCAGGTCCCAATTATGGGGAAAGAGTGAAAGAAAAAAAGTTCTCAAGATGAGGAAGTCAGGGCAGGAAGACACCAGACTACAGAGACAAGAAGGCAGAGTAACTAGGTAAGATAGGTCCTATGGCTGTAGCCCACAAAGCATGGCTGTGATATACAGGTAAGGTGGACCAAACAGAAGTCCAGAGACCCTTCATCAGCTGAAGTGTAGTTAGAAGAGGGGCACAGCAGAGAGAAAAGGCACCCCCAGTGATCCTTGTGGATCTTATTTTCGGGGCGAGTTAATTCAGTTACCAATACCTTGTTCCATGCCATAACTGAGCCGGGAAGGATGGGAGCAGTGAAGGAGAGATCTTATTTGGAACAAGATCTCTATTTTACTGCATCATCCATCTGCTATCTGCATACGTTGACTCAAGATTCAAAGTCTGATTAGCAAGAATAGCAGGCACTGTAGCAAGGTGATTTCTATCCATTGGAAGGAGGATACTCCGGGCTCACCATAGGTTGCCCTGGCTGTGAAGACAGAGATGACTTCAAGAGACTCCACCGGGAGACATATTGTGCCTTACTTAGAAGAGCAGTCATCATAACATGAGGCTTTTAAGGAGGAACAAGGGTAAAAAGTAAAAAGTGGTCAATCTGAAAAGGCACCCCAAGAACAAAACAGCCAGGAGTACCACGGGAAATACAAAGTTTGCCAGAGCAGCCTCAATTGCCAGAGAGAGGAGCACCAAAGTGCTACCTCTCACTCTAGCTGTATAAGATACTGTGAATATGTGGGGCTGTGAGCACTGAGTTTTACATGGCAATCCTTTGCAAGTGTTTAGTGGTTAATTGCACCATCAATTTGCAGTCTCAATCAATTATCAGGAGATGACATTATGGTTGATGAGGCTCAGATGCATCATTTGTTTAACTGCATACAAAACCGAAGCCCAAAAGATACATAGGACAGGTAACGTGGTTACTACTCTGAATATGAAAATGTCAGGCATAACCTCGTAATTTCATGCCATAAATCTCACTGATACTCTGGTACGCGATGTTGCAATAGCATTGTTCAATATTAAATTTAATATTAAAATTGATTTAACCTTGTCTAACCCGTAATACAATATGGGTCTGACCCATTATTAGGATGCAGTTTTTCATTTTCCCATAGCTATATTTTTATTTATCATCAGTTCTGTTTTGAATGCTGGTTAAGATCAAACTGATTATGAATCTGTCATTACAAATGATTGTTACATCACCTAAGTATGGAAGTGATAATTTTTTTTTTATATCATTAGGTATTTATGTGATTTCAAGATCAAATATTTATCCTGTATCTTT